>NW_027551578.1:2696636-2716549 GCF_008692635.1 Crocuta crocuta | reverse complement strand
AAAAAAAAAAAAAAAAACCCCCCCAAAAAAAAAAAAAAAAAAAAAAAAAAAAGGCCAATTTAAAAAATGAGCAGGGGGTGTTGGGGGTGGGGGGTTGGCTCAGTTGGTTAAGCACCAACTTGGTTTCAGCTCAGATCATGATCTCACAGTTTATGGGTTTGAGTCCCACATCAGGCTCTGCACTGACAGCATGGAGCCTGCTTGGGGTTTCTCTTTCCCTCTCTCTCCGCCCCTTCTTAGCTTGCTCTCTCTCTCTCTCTTTCAAAAAAATAAATAAATAATTTTTAAATGAGCAGAAAAGTGAAATAAGTCAGTCAGAGAAAGACAAATATCATATGATTTCACTCATATGTGGAATTTAAGAAACACAACAGATGAACATAGGGGAAGGGAAGGAAAATTAAAATAAGATAAAAACAGAGAGAAAAACAAACCATAAGAAACTCTTAAATACGGAGAACAAACTGAGTAGTGCTGGAGGGGAGATAGGTAGGGGGATGGGTTAAATGGGGGATGGGCATTAAGGAGGGCACATGTTGGGATGACTGCTGGGTGTTATATGGAAGTGATGAGTCACTAAATACTACTCCTGAATCCAATGCTACACTATATGTTAACTAACTTGAATTTAAAATAAATAAATACATAAGTTAAAAAATGAGCAGAAGACATGAACAGACATTTCTCAGAGATGACATGCAGATGGCCAACAGACATAACAAAAGATGTTCAACATCTCTCATCATCAGGGAAATGCAAACCAAAACTAAAATGAGATATCACCTCACTCCTGTCAGAATGGCTAAAATCAAAAATACAAGAAATAACAAGTGTTGACAAAGAGAAAAAAAAAAGCCCTTGTGCACTTGATGGGATTGCAAACTGGTGCAGCCACTGTGGAAAACAGAATGGGGTTTCCTCAAAATGTTAAAAATAGAACTACCCTAGGGGCGTCTGGGTGGCTCAGTCAGTTAAGCATCCAACTCTTGATTTCAGCTCAGGTCATGATCTCAGGGTTCATGTGATCGAGCCCCACCTTGAGCTCTGTGCTGACAGCCTAGAGTCTATTGGGATTTTCTCTCTCCCTCTCTCTCTGCCCCTCTCCTGCTCACCCCCTTCCCCCTCTCAAAATAAATAATAAACATTTTTTAAAAATAGAACTACCCCACAATGCAGTAATCATACTACTGGGTATTTACCCCAAAAATACAAAAACACTAATTCAAAGGGACACACGCACCCCTATGTTTATGGTGGCATTATTTACAGTAGCCAAATTATGGAAGCAGCTCAAGTGTCCATTGATAGATGGCTGGATAAAGAAGATAATGGAATATTGTTCAGCCATAAAAGAGAATGAAAGGTTGGCATTTGCTACATGGATAGAGCTAGAGACTACAATGTTAAGCAAAATAAGTGAAACAGAGAAAGACAAATACCATATGATAGCACTCAAATGTGGAATTTAAGAAATAAAATGAGTGAGCAAAGAGAAAGGGGGGGGCGACAAACCAAGAAACAGACTCTTAACTATAGAGAACAAACTGATAGTTATCAGTTAACTGCGGGTGGCAGGATGGGTAAAATAGTTGATGGGGACTAGAGAGTACTTTTTAAAAAAATTTTTTATGTTTTTTATTTATTTTTGAGAGACAGAGAGAGAGAGCATGAGCAGAGGAGGGTCAGAGAGAGAGGGAGATACAGAAGACAGGCTCCAGGCTCTGAGCTAGCTGTCAGAACCATGAGATCCTGACCTGAGCTGAAGTCGGACACTTAACCAACTGGGCCACCCAGGGGCCCCTAAAGAGTACTTTTATCATGGTGAGCATTGAGTTAAGTATAGACTTGTTAAATCACTATATTGTACACCTGATACTAATACAACGCTGTATGTTAACTGTACTGGAGTAAAAAACTTAATTAAAAAAAAAAATCAACAGACAGGGAATAACAAGAAATAAGGACAAACGGGTCACAAAGCAATAAGAAAAAGTCAAAAATACTAAAGGCCAGAATGAGTTACACCTTCTGTAAATATGCTAAGGACAGAGATGAGGTTCAGAACAAGTCTCCCAAAATATGCTACTTTAGCACACGGATTGTTTTGAGCTGAAGGCAATCAAGACCCAACTGAATTAATTAAAAACTTTCACCTCTCCCTTAGCTGCCTAAAGGACTTTAGGTAGAGGGTCTGCCCCAGAAAGAGAACTCTCACCAGAGGCAGCTACAAGGAATCGGGGCTGGGTGTGGTAAGCTGATGGGAAACTGGGCCGGGCCTAAAGATCAAATAAGTCTCTGGGTCCCATGGTCTCTGCATGATGACTCATGAACTGCCTCTCTCCTCTTTGTGGAGGAGGCACAGACCCCCACCTCCTTCTCCTTAGCTCAATTGCCTGATTGTCTATGGGTCTCAAATTCTCATGGGGGCCCCCATATGTACATAATTACATGTGCTTTTCTCCTATTAATCTGCCCTGTGTTAATTTGATTATTAGATCAGCCAAAGCACCAAGAAGGGTAGAGTAAAAAAATCCATGCCGCAGAACAGCAAAATAGGTGTGCTTCAAATGAACAAAACCTGAGCAAGAAAGTTAAGCAGGCAGAGGCAGGCTCCCAAGTTAGGGCACAGCAGCAATAGATAAGAGAGGAGACAGGGCAGAATTACACAGCTCAAATGTTCAGCCTTAACCTCTATTAAAGAAAATGATCTTCAGATTGGAAAAGATAGTGGTAGCATAATTTAGGAGGAACTGAAGCCCACGAGGGGCAACAAGATAGAAAGAGAACACCTAGCCACTTGGGATGAGTTCATGTCCCCAAATGAGGGCAGGTAAATTATGATCCAGTACTAAAGGAACTCACGGATATGATCCCAGAAATATATTCAGTGGATTTTGAGATATCATTGGCCCTACTAAGGACCAAAGATGGGCAAGTGATCTGGCTTCAAGAAGGGAAAAAAAAAAAAAAGAATCCAAGAGCTTTTGATTAGTCAGCCAGACACATATCCTGCATACAATTCCGAATGAACGTTCAAACAAACATGTGATGACCGAAACAAATCAGACAATCTCTGGAGCAAACAATGGAAGAAAGGCAGTTAATCGCACATCTGTGAAACCCACTGAAATGGACAAAGCATGACAAGTTGGGGAGAAAACTTTATTGACAATGCATGGTCACATGCCACATTCATTTAATAGGCCCTTATAAAATGCCTAGTCATCATTTGTGCCAGGCACTGTTATCAACATTTTACAAATATAAATTCATTTCATTCTCATACCAGCCCCATGAGTACCTTTTTCTATAGATGAGGAAAAGCAGGCGACTGAGAGGTTAAGTAACTTGCTCAAGTTCACTTGGCTGATGACTGACAGAGCAGAAATGTAAACCAACACTGCACTCCAGGGCAGTGCTCTTTGCACTAAGTTGCATTTCCAAACTATGAGGGATACCTGCCAAATACCGTAAAATTTAGATGAAATTAAAAGCAGACACCAAGATTAATACATTCCTCTCTAGTTCTTAAGAAGCAAAGTCTTTTTCCAAGATACTCTGCTCAGAAAAAAAGGGTGCAAGCATGAGTTTGGAAGGAAGCAGCTGCTATCCAACTGTTAATTTGAAAAACATTAACATTTTTAGAAAACAATAACCTAAGAAGGTTTCCCACTGGCTAGCTGATGCCTGCCTGGGTGTTCTGTTAATTCATAAAACAAAGCCATCTCAGAAGCAACAAGAAGTATAATTCCAGGGGCGCCTGGGTGGCTCAGTCGGTTAAGTGTCCGACTTCGGCTCAAGTCATGATCTCATGGTTCGTGAGTTCAAGCCCCACATCGGGCTCTGTGCTGACAGCTAGCTCAGAGCCTGGAGCTTGTTTCAGATTCTGTATCTCCCTCTGTCTCTGACCTTCCCCTGCTCTCTCTCTCTCTCTCTCAGAAATAAATAAAACATTTTTTAAAATAAAAAAAAAATACAGTTCCAGTTGAGAACTGGGTCAATAACTTGGAATACCAGCTTGAGAAAGTGACAAAATGCAAGGGAAAGAAAAAACATTATTAAAGAGAAGATAATATACATACAGGACAACAAGCATGTGGATGACAGGTATCCCGCAAGAAGACAAAACAAATAGGGTACCAAAGGTATAATCAAAGAAAACATCTATGAAGTAAACAAAAATTAAAACAAAAAACCCAACTAACTGTACAAAAAAAAAAAAGGTATACACAGCACCCAGAGAGAACAGCTGAAATATTAGGAACAACACCAAGATATCTTGGTAAAATCACTGAATTCCAAAGAAAAAGAATAAATCTTATGTGAATCTCAGAAAACTCAAGTCACATATACCAAGTGCAAAATTCAAGCTGGCTTCCAAAGTAACACTTAGTGCTGAGTGACACTGCTTATACAGCTTGGAAATAAGGATGGAAGCATTCAAGAATTTTATACCCAGCCAAGTTGTCAAACACTATAAAGACAATAGAAAGTCATTGTTCAATATACATGGATTTGGATACCACCATGGGCCTTCTTGATAAAAACCTCCAGCTGCTGAAACCCAGACAACCAAGCAATAAATCAAGATACAGGACACAGGAAGGGTAAGGCCTTTCTATGAAAGACTATGGGGATGGGGACAGTGGGCCCCAGAGTCTTTTACATAAAGCATTAGGCTAGACAACCACAAGATGTATTAATATAGAATGGAATGGAATGGAATGGAATGGAGTGGAATGGAATGGAATAGAATAGAATAGAATAGAATAGAATAGAATAGAATAGAATAGAATAGAAATGTTATAATGGTGACCATATGAAGTAATAATAGATCTGATGAAAAAGCCACCATTTCTGATATTTGCAAAGCACTTCTGGAATTATCAAAGCCTTTCCCATGCAACTCCTCATTTAATCAACCAGACGGTCTTAGAGATAAGAAACTTTCAAGCTCAGAGACGCAAGCTGCAAACACACCCCTGCAGACTTTCCAACACAAGCTGTCCATGTTCACCACCTGATATGAATATTTCAATTTCATGTTGCTCACAAGCCCTATTTAGGACACTGATAATAAAGACATCTGAGGACAGAGACATCACTCCTGAATCTCTCTGCCCAGATGTTCCTCCTAACAATTCCCAGGCATCAGGGAGCTTCCCCAAGAGAGAAACAGACTCGCGCATACCTAGGGCCAAGGCGGCAACATCCACGGAACATGGAAAGAACTGGAAGAATGAAGGAATGCTTTCCTAGTGAAGAAAAAATGAGTATTGTCTTCAAATCCTTCAAACACTGCTAGTGACACAGAGTAAGGCATGTGTGTCTGCTATAAAGGGCAGTGCTCTCATCAATGGCCTGACTCTCAGGGACCATGGAGAGCTGTGTGTCCCCGAAATCATCCAATCTACCACCACTTCACGATGCCTGTTATGGCAGATCACCACCTGTAACAATATTTTCTTTATGCTTTTGCATAAACTGTCTCATGTCTTTTGCTTAAATAAATCTATTTTAAAGAACATTTTTTTTGCTCTACTACCATAAATGGGATATGACATCACTCCCCATAATTAGAAGATAACTGTACAAATAAAGACCATGAAAAATGGTGTTTTTTGTTGTTGGCCAAAGATTCTAGGCACAGAAGCTCGCTTGGCTCCATCTTTATGACAAGGGAAATTAGTGTCCGAGGAAGTTAAAGACACACCAGCGGCAAGCAGACTTTCTCCTTGGCAAAAGGAAAACGTTACACTGTGAGTTAATGCTGTTCCATGTCATGTCCTGTGAGTCTGAAAGTCGTCTGTCATGCCACCAGGGGATACATCCCCCACCTGTACAGGAACAAGTGCATGCGGTAAAAAGTCTTCCTAAATGGTTTATAAAGAGATCCTAACTTATATGCACATAAAGCAAGCTAGGAGTCCAATATGGAAGCTTGTGTTATAATAAGGAAAGCCAGCAATGATGGAGAAGTATCTTTACAAGTGCTGATAATAGTTAATATTTGTTGAATGTTCTATGGTATACAAAGCACTTTCCTTTATGTTATTACACATAATCCATTTAAAGTAGTGACCATTCTGTCCCCAGAAGAGTTCAGCAAAGCATCCCTCGGGACTGATGACAGCTAAGGCCCACGCCAACACCAAAGGACTCAGAATCCAGGCTGCCCTGCCAACCTTGCAGTTTGAATTGCACATTTTTAAAAGAAAAGGAATTTTCAATTAAAACTTGAACCTATGGTCAGTTGGAAATCTGAATTGGATTTACCGGAGTAGAAAGCAATTTGATCTTAACTCAGCAAGGGTGAAGTCCCTCCAAGGGAAGTTTGAACGGCAATTATTCTGTGTGTGTTAAAACCACAACAGATCATACAAGCAGAATCACGTTCCTGCAGCTTATCAGGGAGAGGAGGGCTGAGGAAAGGTCACCAAAGGCAAGGAAGCATCGAAGCTCTGATTCCGCCATTGGAACCCAGGTAAACTCCAAAAGGGTCAGTCAGACTGCAAAGCTCAAGTGTGCAAATTAAAATTCTCTCCCTACATCCCTTGGCAACCTTTGCACTGCCCCAGATTTATCCAAATCAGAGAGAATGAGACCTCCGGGGTCCTCCTGGGTACCTTAAAGTTAATGGAAATAATCTCGCCAATTGCTTTCCTCCTTCTTCTAGGAGGCACTAATTCCCAGTTGTTCTGTGAGGACATCCTTCAGGATAGGGGCTCCTGTCTTCACTCGACCAGGCGATGCAAGGAGACCATGCAGGAGAACCAGCTGGTTTACCTACTCTGAGGTATTGCATCTTAGCGACATTGTTTGAAGGATTTACATGGGAATACATAAACATTGAAACACAAAATCCAGGAAGCCCAGAGGGTTTGTGTGCAGCTGTTCTGAATTTTAAAGGGAAGAACTGTTCCACGTCTGAAACTCTCAATAACCTCAGCACCCTCCTTTGCTAAAGCTAACTCTGAACTTCCCTGTCTAGATTCTCAAGTTTCCAGTCCTCCCCGGGGCCCGTGACTACTGGGCAAGGATGAAAGCCTTCTCTTTTCCCTAAGAGCATTTCCCTTTGCCCTTCAAGCTGTCAATGTCACAGATGTTTCACGGAGTGAAATGGTTGGGAGATATTATGCCCTCGAAAGAGCATGTGGGGAAGGGGTGGGCAGAGGATGGCCAGGTCCTGTGTCTGGCTGGGTCTACCCTGGTCTCTCTGCTTCTCTCAGCTTCTTTGATGTCATAACACTATTTGCTTAAAAATAACATTTCTGTGTGGGGCGCCTGCATGGCTCAGTCGGTTAAATGTCCGACTTCTGCTCAGGTCATGATCTCATGGTTTGTGGGTTGGAGCCTCACATCAGGCTCTGTGCTGACAGCTCAGAGCCTGGAGCCTGTTTCAGATTCTGTGTCTCCTTCTCTCTCTGCTCCTGCCCTCTTCTCTCTCTCTCTCTCAAAAATAAAGAAACATTAAAAAATTTTAAATAACATTTCTATGTAATATTTCAAAAATGAAATTAGATTTTTGCTGAGGGTTTCTTAGCTGACACTGATTGTCATATTTTATTTATGCACCAATGCAATGTTCCCATAGTCATTTAATTAAATTAGCTCTAGAATTTACCATCATTCTTTCAGAATTCCATCTGTCACTCCTTATTAGCCCGGTCTTTAAATCTTTCCCTGGAGAGATGAATTCAGTACATTTTTTCCCCTCTTTGAGCCAAAAGCTACATGAGTCAAGATGGCAGACATTCTACAAGATACAAGAACAATTCATCGTGTCTTCTGCTTTCATATGATGTGAAAGCTTAGGGGTTGTGGTCAACAGTGAACTCCACCTGATTGGCCAATGTGATGTGATGGAGGCATCAAATGTAAGCATTATCTTGGCTTGCATTGAACAGGACCTAATGCTCAGGTTAAGGAAATAAAAGACCTACTGCTCCTTGTTCTACTAAGAACACATAGGGCCTAGTCTTTTCCTTTCTGGGCACCACCTTTTAAGAGAAAACAGCAAAAGGACACCTTAACAGCTCAGACGGTTTAGTGTCCAACTCTTGATATCGGCTCAGGTCATGATCTCATAGTTCATGAGTTCGAGCTCTGTTCTCTGTGCCGACAGCAAGAGACTGCTTGGCATTCTTTCTCTCTTTCCCTCTCCCTCCCAGCNTCAAAAAAGAAACCCCAGAGCGCCTGCATGGCTCATTGGGTTGAGTATTGGACTCTTGATTTTGGCTTAGTTCATTATCTCACGGTTCATGAGATGGAGCCCCATATTCGGCTCTGTGCTGACAGCGCAGAGCCTGCTTGGAATTCAATCTTTCCCTCTCTCTCTGATCCTGCCCCCACTCAAGTTCTCTCTCTCTCTCTCTCTCTCTCTCTCTCGAAATAAATAAACATTAAAACAAATTATAATGAGAAAACAGCCAGAAAGGCCACTAGTCTGGCATGGCCTTAAGTAGAAGTGAGAACCTTTCCACACCCAAAGAGTGATAGCCCAGTGGAGGCAGAGAGCTCTGGAATGTGACTTGGAATGGTGGGGAGAGCTGTGAAGGGAAAGAGGGAATTTTAGAGAACCAGTTCAGAAATCTCCCACAGAGCGAGGAAAGCAGAACAACTACCGTTATCAGTTTCCCGTTGCTGTTATAACAAATTACTGTGAATTTACTTGCTTCAAGTAACACAAATGGATTAGCTGATAGTTGTGAAGGTCAGAAGTACAAAATAGGAGTCACTGGGCTAAAATCAAGGGGTGAGCATTGTTACTTTCCTTATGGAGGCTCTAGGGAAGAATACGTCTTCTTGACTTTTCCAGCTTCTAGAAGCTGCCTGAATTCCTTGGCTTATGGCCTCTGCCTCCAGTTTCAGAACCAGCACCTTCAGATCTCCTTCCTCTCTCTTTCACATACATGGGCCCTGTGATTACACTGGGGTCACTTGGATAATCTGAAGTAGTGTCCTCATGTCAAGATCCTTAACTTCATCACATCTGTAAAGTCTCATTTGCCATGTAAGGGAACATATTCGCAGGTCCCAGGGATTAGCATACAGAGATCTTTGAGGGGCCGTTATTCTACCTGGCTCTCTATCACTGGGGGAGGGGAAGAAGTAACAAGGGACTTGAACTTAAGATCACAAGCAAGATGAAGAACTTCAAGGATTGAACAGTAAGCATATACAGATCCTTAAAGTAATGAGCAGGGGCACCTGGATGGCTCAGTCAGTTGAGCATCCGACTCCTGATTTCAGCTCAGGTCTTGATCTCACGGTTATGGGATCGAGCCCCGCATCAGGCTCTGCGTTGAGCCTGCTTGGGATTCTCTAAATAAATGAATAAGTAAATAAATATTTTTAAAATAATAATAATAAGCAGAGAGGGAGATGTGGGTTCATATTCCAGTCTTCCATTTATAAATTGTATAACTTTGGCAAGTTAATGCCTCTGGGCCTCGATTTTCTCATCTGGAAAATGGGGAGAAAAATAGTACCCTCCCCCGCCCCTTTAGGCTGTTTTGACAGTTAAGTGAGAGCATTAGCACTTGGCCTGCCACACATAATAGAGGCACAAAAGAGAGACCCCAGACCTAAAACTTAGGAAACCAAGGCTCACAAAATTCAGTAGCTTAGGTATGCTGCCCAACTTGATATCTGTGATGCTTCCACTAGCTAATGCTTAAGGTTAAGATCAGTGTTTGGGTCTAATTTGAAAAGACATCTATTGGTTCAATTAAAAAAATAAGATTCTGCACCCAGGTTACAGTGCTAAGTCCCAGCAGAACCGAAGATCAGTTCGAGGATACCAACAAACAGACAAGCCATAAATACAAGCATCAACCATCAAGGTTGCTAAATGAGTGGTAGAGACAATGTGTGCGAGAGGCCAAGGGCAAGCAATCCAAGTCATTAATCTGGACTCGTATAAAATCCTTACTGGAGGGGGCGGGGTTTGGAGGAAAGAGGACCCTTGGGACAGGAGGGGGGGAAGGTGGGAAGGCTCATTATCAAGTTGCAGGGGCAGCACAGCAGAAGTCAGAATGCACAGGAAGTACAGGGGCTGAGAGATTACAGATGTCTGCATCAAGTGATGTGGGGATCCTGACGGGGGCCACACCAGCCTACGTGCCGCGTTACACACACATTCCATTCCAGGGCTATTTCTCCCTCCACACCTGTCAGTGTTTGCTTCCCACGTTTCAGAGCTCTGATATCTGGTACATATATAACTGTCCTATCTTCTAGGTGAATTGAGCCTTTTATCAATATGTAATGTCCCTCTCTGTTTCCTGTAACAGTTTTTTACATACAGCCTATTTTGTCTAATACCCGTACAAGATACCTCGGCTCTCTTTTGATTACTATTTGCATGGAATGTCTTTTTCCACTTTTCTACTTTCAACCTGTACGTGTCCTTATAGCTAAAGTAAGTCTCTAGACTGAATGCACTTGGATCGCGGGGTGTTTTTATCCACTCTGCCAATCTACGCCTTGTGGTGAGTTTAATCTGTTCACGTTGAAAGCGGTTACTGATAATGAAAGACTTACTTCTACCATTTTGCCATTTGTTTTCTGCGTGTCTTACAGCTTTTTGTCCCTCGTTTCCTCCTTTATTGCCTTCCGTTGTGTCTAATTGATTTTTTATAGTGGCACATTTTGATTTCTTTCTCATTTCCTTTTGTGTGTATCCTGTAGATGTTTTCTTTGTGGCCACAATCCTTTGTGAGAATTACATATAATATCCAAAAGTTATAATAATCTAATTTGAATCAATACCAACTAAACGTCAATAGCATACAAAAACTGTACTTCTACACATCTCCACCACCCCTTTTTCTTATCGATGTCACAAATGACAGCTTTATACAATTAACATAGATTTATAATTATTTTTATTCACTTACTATTTGAATTCTGTAGAATCTACCATTCTTTTTTTAATTTTTAAAATGTTTTTATTTATTTCTGAGAGAGAGAGAGAGAGAGAGAGACAGCATGAGCAGGGGAGGGTCAGAGAGAGAGGGAGATACAGAATCTGAAGCAGGCACCAGGCTCTGAGCTGTCAGCACAGAGCCCAACGCGGGGCTCGAACCCATGAACCATGAGATTGTGACCTGAGCCAAAGACGGACACTTAACTGACTGAACCACTCAGGCGCCCCTAGAATCTACCATTCTGAAGGTGACTTTTTCTTTTTTTTTTTTTAATTTTTTTTTTTTCCCTAGGAGAGAGAGAGACAGCGTGAGCAGGGGAGGGTCAGAGAGAGAGGGAGTCACAGACTGAAACAGGCTCCAGGCTCTGAGCTGGCAGTCAGCACAGAGCCCGACGCGGGGCCCGAACCCACGAACCGCGAGATCATGACCTAAGCGAAAGTCGGACACTTAATCGACTAAGCCACCCAGGCGCCCCTGAACGTGACTTTTTCTTAATTGGGCATTCACTTAGTTACTGTAGACCTTTGACTATTTTCCACAGCTCCCATGAAGTTATTTGAGGCAGTCTCTAATTGATCATTTGTTTTTCTCTTTTTGAACATTTCCATGGAAGAACAAGGGCCGAGAGCTTCTTATTCTGCTATTTTGTGGACAGCATTCCACTCAGGCATTTTAGGGCCTGTAAAGGAAGAAGGGACCTACATGCCCCTCCCCACCCCAAGTTCTCTGCTCTGAAAATGCCTATCTGGAGCCCCCTAATCACAGGTATAAATTCAGACTGGAGCGCTGTAAGGGCAGAATTTATGTTGCCACTAATTTTTCCTGTTTTCCTGTTAATTTGTACAATCCCATTGTCTTCTAAAGGATTTGTAACTTTATATTGTTTTGGTTTGACTTAGTTTAATTTTGTTCTCATTTGGCATTGAGGAAAGTTGTACAAGCATACCGCCACAATAAAGCAAGTATCACAATAAAGTGGGGCCAGTGAATATTGTGATTTCTCAGTGCATACGAAAGTTATATTCACACAAAGTACTGTAGTCTCTTAAGTGTGCCTTATGTCTAAAACAGCCACGTACATACCCAAATTTAAAAGTACTTTATTGGGGCACCTGGGTGGCTTAGTTGGTTAAGCATCTGACTTCGGCTCAGGTCATGATCTCACAGTTCGTGGGTTCCAGCCCCACATCAGGTTCTGTGCTGACAGCCAGCTCAGTGCCTGGAGCCTGATTCAGATTCTGTGTCTCCCTCTCTCTCTGACCCTCTCCTGCTCACGCTGTCTCTCTCTCTCTCTCTCTCAAAAATAAAACACTTAAAAAACTTTTTTAAATTAAAAAAAATAAAAGTACTTTATTGCGGGGCACCTGGGTGGCTCAGTTGGTTAAGCATCCGACTTCGACTCAGGTCATCATCTCACAGTTCGTGGGTTTGAGCCCTGCATCAGGCTCTGTGCTGACAGCTCAGAGCCTGGGGTGTGTCTTAGGATTTTGCATTCCCACCAACATATAAACGCTTTTTTCTTAATTTCTCCTTCCTTTAATCTTTCTCCATTATGGTTCTTTATCACATCTTATCCTTAAGTGACATTGAAGTTTGTGTATCATTCTCTTAAGTTTGTATCTCTGCTTCTCAATTATGATTATTTCTCTATATTTTATGTAGTTTTGAAATTTATCACTTCTAAATCTCACTTTTTAATCTTTGAATCTGTGATCATCACCTGTAAGGTTTCTATATTTCACTTTTATGTTTCAGTGGTATTCTATTTTATCAGTATAGAGTGGTAAATAAGGCTGCAGGCCAGGAGGTGAGGGCCACTTGTCTCTACCACTAGTAGCTGTGGGAACTCTGGGGAGCTAGGTAACCTCGTAGTGTCTCAGCTTCCTATTTGTAAAATGAGGATATCAACAGTTTCCATCATATAGAATTAAAGGAGCTCATACATGTACAGCTCTTAGAAGAGCCTCTGCTACATGGCCTCCGAGGCAGAAACAGATAGAGGCTCCCTAGTCCATTTCCCTTTTCCCTTGGACACATGGTTGGACTACATTTCCCAGCTACCCCTGAAACTGTGTGTAGCCAGGAGTCTGAGTCCTAGTCAATGAAACTGTGAACTAAAGTGATATCCTCCACTTCCAGTCCTGGCCTATGAAAACCTCCTTTGCAGTTGTCCCACGCTCTGTCTTCTTCTATCTACTGATTAGATGTTGACTCTCTGGGTGACTCTGGAAGCCATTTGTCGAAAACAGAGGAGAACTGAACTATCTGAATCCCTGAATGACTAATTAGGATAGACTCTCTACCCTCTATCACCACCACCAACAACCCTGCTTCAAAATGTAATTTATAGGGTTTCCTGGGTGGCTCAGTCGGTTAAGTGGCCAACTTCAGCTTAGGTCATGATCTCACAGTCTGTGGGTTCGAGCCCCACTCAGGCTCTGTGCTGACAGCTCAGATCCTCAAGCCTGCTTCTAATTCTGTGTCTCCCCCTCTCTCTGCTCCTCTCCCACTCATGCTCTGTCTCTCTCTTTCCCTCTTTCTGTCTCAAAAATGAATAAACATTTAAAATATTTTTAATAAAAAATGTAATTTATATATATGAGCAAGATAAAAAACTTTCAAAGTGACACGCCAGAGAATTTGGAGTTTTACATTACAATAGCAGGTGAACTAATACGGTGATTAGTGCCTTAAAACAGGGTCCTACCTAAAACAAGTAGCCCTGATTTAGTAATGAGGCAGTAGATAGCAAGGAAACTGATCTTAGAGATTGGAAAGATGGAGGCCCAAGTTATGCAACAGCAAAATCGTTAATGAAATCATCACCTGCAATAACTAAAAAACACGCCTAGTGTCTACCACGCTTGTAGCTCCAGGGAGAGATTTGGAAAAGTAGAACATTAGTAATAATAAAATGAAAGAAATAGTAAATATTAACAATATTAAAAAGAGAGACATGCTCCCTCAAGAATTTGTCGATTTGCAAGCATAAATGAAAGGGGTTAGAAGGAAGAAATGTGTGTGCTTAAAGGGTTGGAAAGGGTTGGAAGCTGGCTGCTTCTAAATCTCAAACAGTAAGAAATAAGGCTGAAAAAGCTTGAGTGATAAAGGCCCAAAGACTCAGCCCTGTAGCAAAAAAAAAAAAAAAAACAAAAAACAAAAAACAGAACAAAACAAAACAAAAAAAATGGATTAAGAGTGTTGCGTTCCCATCTGAGCTTGTGGGCCTCCAAGTAATCACCATTTAGTTGAGGGCACGGGGTGATAAAGTAATGCAATAAATCAAGCTTAATAATAATGTCTAGGGAAAAACTTTGGGATTAGCTATTGGTATAAAGAACTTAGTGGGAGGGGGAGAAAACACAAGAAAAACCTACTAGGTTTTTGACAGAAATGCATGGCCTGAGAAACCATGAGCTTGACCTTAAAAAAATTTAAAAGTCTGTAAGAGCTTCAAAAACCTTGGGCCACCAAAGAGAGGGCAGCGAAAGCTGAGCACACCCTCATGAAGGCGGCCCACTCGCTGGCCACCGTTTCAGATGTTGCCAGGGCGAATAACAGACAAAGAGGAACTTAGCAGGACAGAGCATGGAGACCAATCAGAGACTTCCTCTCACAAAGCAGAATACAAGTCTAATGGAGAAAGTTCTCCCGCCCCCTGTTGGGGCAACTCCGCCTTGCCTACCCAATGGCTTCCGTGATTGCTCTGCGCACAGGACTACTGTGCACATCCTATCTTACCCTGTTCCAAGTGGGAGATTTTGTGCTCTGAAGCTGTCTCTGCTCGACCACTGAAAATTCAGAGAGGCTGGAAGAAGGCAAGCAATGTTTTTCTTCTTTAAATCAGAAGTCACAGAAACATGAGGGTCCTCCTTTAGATGTGAAAGAGAAGCCAGCGCCTCTGTCAGAGATTCTAAAGAGCCATCCAGACTCAATGACTGCATAGGACTTCCGGTGTCTCCTTCTGGGAGGGGTGAGTGGAAATGTGGGGAGGGGGGAAGTGAAATGAACTTTGGTGACCAGTAGTGAAAGCTGTGGCGGAGACTGGACACTGTTCCCCAAACCCAGTGCGTTCTCCTCCTGCGTGCACAGCTAAACTACATTTCCCAGCCTTCCTCACGGCTTTGTGTGGCCGCATGACTGACAGGCCAATGGAATGTGGGCAGAAGCAGCGTCCACCACTTCCGGCTCTGATGCATTAAAAACCTCCCATGAAGTCTTCGGCTCTTCCTATCACTACCTGATAGCTGGGCGGCAAAATCGCGGGCAACTTTGGACGCCACATGCTGAAGGTGGTAGCGCCTTTGTCAGCCCGAACCCCTGAATGGCCATGCAAGGAAGAGCAGCTCCTCCAGCCAAGCCTGGTCCCTCGCGGTAACCACCGGTGAATGGAGGCAGAATCTGAACTTTACCTTCAAGAAAAATACACTTCTCATGTTTTAAGCCATCGGTATCTCTGAATATCTGTTATGGCACTAGCATGACCTTAAATATAAGAAGTTAATGAAAATTAGCATGTTCTAAGGGATGACAACTGTAAACATTCCAATTTAATGTGACTGGATGAGCACAAACATGGAGGACTGTGTAGCCATTCACAATAATGATGCAAAGCACTATTTGTTGACATGAAAACATTTCTGTGCTATACTAATAAGTGGGAATAAAATTAGGTTAGAAAACAAGATGCAGTATGATCCCATTTCTATTTCCATAAAATTATAGTGCATAGAACACAGGCTCTGAGAACCTTCTAGAAGAATGTTCACTAAAAAATTAAGAGTGAGGAAGGTGAAACTTCAGGGGTTTCTTCTTCCATGGTGTATTTTTCAGGCTTGTTTGATTTTTTTCTTTTTTACAATGCCTATGTTTTATATAGAATCAATAAAGCTATGTTTGCACATTAACTATATTATTTTTCTTCCAGGTGACCCTATGATGTCCTGATGTTCCGTTCATTTCCCTTAAGAGAGTCTACCCATCCTCTTCAATATGGAATTCCCGGGGTGCCTGCGTGGCGCAGTTGGTTAAGTGTCCAGCTTCGGCTCAGGTCATGATCTCACAGTTCATGAGTTCAAGTCCCGCGTCAGACTCTCTGCTGACAGCTCAGAGCCTGGAGCCTGCTTCAGATGCTATTTCTCCCTCTCTCTCAACTCCTCCCCTACTCATGCTCTGTCTCTCTCCTTCTCTCAAAAATAAACATTAAAAAAACATATATGGAATTCCCTAACATTACTTCAAGGAAAGTCAGAAAACCTGTGGGTGAGAAACCCCCCTTCCAAAACAATAACAATCTTATCTAGGTTTACAGCCATCTGCACTTCTCACAGTACATGTATTTCCATCAGTTTATAAGAAGTGACATGATGTAAACTTCCCAGGATATAGGGCAGGGCTTATAAGCTGAACTTTGCCCTTCAGGAGAGGAGGAGGGGCCAGCGCAGTGTAGTTTGACTTAAACAAGGAACCAATGAGGGGAGGGGAGAAGCAGGAGGCAGCCACAGCCAAGTATGAAATCTCCCTCACATTCATGTGACTGCTGGTGTGTCTGTCACTGAGTTAACCACCTTCCTCCCAGCCAGGGTGAAGGCATGACCCTCTGACAGCACCGACTTCTCTGTTACTAGGATTGCAGAAGATGTGTCCATAGTTACAATTCTCACCATCAGGGTGGCTGTCATAAAAAATGTAAGATTTTAAGCAGATGTGTGAGCCAGGTGAAGTAGAGTTTGGGGAAAATTAATCAGGCCAGAATGTCCACTGTGGTTAGGAAGAGGCTAGAGGCTGAAAGCCTACATTAAAGGCTATCACAGTGATCCTAACACCTGTAATGAAGATGATACACTGAGGGAGGGTCCATGCACTATGAGATCTTAGGGAGTGTACCAGCCCCTAAGCACCCAACAGAGTTAGAGTCCACAGAAGCCATACACAGAGTACAGGATAACTGGGACCACTCCAGGTACACCAACAGAGGACATTTAATCCAGGGGGTTGGTCACTGGAAGAGAACAAAGGAGAAGGAAAGGCAGAGCCACGAGAGGAAGAAAGGACAGTAGCTAGAGATCAGGGGCTGCTGCTCCTGGGCTGTGTGTCCCAGAGCCTGCTCATCTGCCGAAGGGGAAGAAGTGGTGTGCACTGGCTCCCAAGCCTGGGGAAAAAGGCCACCTGTCCGGGCTGCTGGAGTCCCTACATCATGCAGCCTTGCCACTGCTACAGCACACGTCTGCAGGTGCCCCACTGAAAACCCCAGAATCCACAAGCTCTTCTCTTTCTCCTGCCTCTGGTGTCCCACAAGTGCTTCTTATTGGCAGAATTTAACAGGAAGGGAGCCAGGGATGTGCCGCTTTCAGACTCCCAGGCCCAGCAGTAAAGAGCAAAGCACAGAAGGGTGGGTGAGGGGCCGAGGGTCAACAACCAGCACCCAGCCTACACCCTTGCCCATTCTTTTCCAGCCCGTGTTAATGACTGTCCATGCAGGAGGACATGTGCAGGGCAGTGGTGAGGAAGGGGGCCTTGGAAGGCAGAGGACCGTAGCCCTTGGCCTCAAGGAGAATCCCAGAGAAAATTCAGAATCGAGGAAATGGCAATATTGTTCCTCTGACTATGGTAATCCCATCACTGAAATGACAGTGAAGTGAGCAGGACAGAGCCGGGTAAAGCATGCCACACACCCCCTCCAGAAGACCCCGCCCCCTACCTGGACGATAGCACCTTTCTCTGGCGACAGAGCCACTGCTGGCACAAACGGGGCCACTGGGCGCATTTTTTAACAGGCACTTCCTCCGGGGTGATGGACTTTGAAAAGACGTCCCCTCGGGGAAACTAAGTCAGAAAAGGGTGGCGTCTCCGAGCTGATGAATTAGAAAAAGGCGGGCCTTCCTAGCACAGCGGCCCAGCCTGAGTGTTGGCCCCACTCACCCCTCAGCCGGGACGCGGGGCAGGACATCACCTGCACATTGAGGGCTGCAGCCCCCCACCCCCGTTTTAATTTGCTACCGTTTTCTAAGCCCTTTGTGTATATTATCTCCTGTAATGATCCCAACAGTCCAATGAAACAAGCATAACTACTGCCCAGCTTACGAAGGGAATATACCTAGTAAGGGACAAAATTACTATCAGAGATTTGAAATCTAATGATAATACATCAATCGTCATCATCATCATAATAATACAGGTGCCCTCAATGAGGCAGACACTGTACTCGGATCTTTACTCGTATGACCAAAGTCTATTCTCACAATGGTAGGATGTGGCTATTATCCCCCTCGATCCACTCGCCAAGAGCCCACTGCTGAAAGAGCCTGGGCACCGGGGTCTGAGGCAAGTGCCCAACCTGCGCGCGCATGCACACGGTGTGTGCCCTTGGCCCCCAGCCACTGTGAACGGCATCCTTTCATTTATTTTTTTGTTGTTGTTGTACGAGTCACTGCCTCTCTGAAAGGAGGCCTGAGCACAGTCGGATCTGACGGCACAATGAGACTGCACAGGAGTAACCGAGCCTGGGGTTTCCTGTGGGTTTTCTGTCTGCAAAACAAAAAGCCCCTTTGACTCTGGCTCCTTCGAGATTCCAGGGAACAAGCTGGCATTATCTTCGCACTGAAGGGCCTTTGACTCCCACACTCACTGCAGACAATGCTGAAAGAACACCCAAAGGACCGGCCAACGGGCTTGCCAAGCCCCCCAGCTCACAGAAGTTCTCCCTCCGTGAAATCAGCTCCCCAAAGTTACAGGGAGCCAGTGAGGTTCAGTGGGAGAGCAAGCAGCCGGGTCCTGCTCCGTCCCAGTGTGCACTGGGGTTGGCTTCGTTTTCGTAATGGTTTTATTAAATAAGCGTGCACCATGACTGTCTCTTCCCCGGGAGCCAAAACACCTGAGAAGCCAAGGGAGTGAGCGAACTCCGAGGTTCGAGAGAAAGGCAGTGGCAGGCACGCTGCTGAGCTGAACTTCTTTTAAGGTTACAATGCCCTCTTTGGGTACGAAGTGATATCAGCAAGAGCGGTGAATGTTCTCCGAGGGGAGAGGCAAACCATCAGAAAGGAAACCAAAACACACACGGCGTCCCAATGGAGACTCTTGCAAAGCGTACGTTTCATACA
The DNA here is from genome assembly GCF_008692635.1 of Crocuta crocuta. NCBI lineage: Eukaryota > Metazoa > Chordata > Mammalia > Carnivora > Hyaenidae > Crocuta > Crocuta crocuta. Next base: position 2,697,519 of record NW_027551578.1, on the reverse strand, counting down.
GATGAACATTTCATCAGGACAAAACCAAAATTAGAGGACATCTTGAAAAAAGCTTGACTGGGTCTAGACCAGAATTCCCTTTGCAGAGCCAACGCAATATGCTCTGTCGTGCAGCCATCACTCTCCGTGATACACTGGGTACCAATCCTCGACACGAAGCCTTATTCCAAGGTCCTCTAAAGTGCTCAGAGCCCAAGACAGCACCGCGTGTGCCAAAGGACTCGCTCGCCGTGATTGCGGGTGGTGGCCATTTAAGGGGGCACCTTGACAGTTTCAACACTGTCCCCTCCAGGCGTGTCGATGACTGCAGTTGTCCCGTGCTCCCTCCAAGGTGAGCAGAGTCCCAGGAGCCTAGAGATCATACAGTATAAGGTATCATTTGCCCTTGGGTTGCAAAACGTGGCCATTAAGGATTCATCCAAGAGACGCCATCAAGAATCAAAACTAGTGCAAGGCAGTCTACGCAACATGGCTCCCCCTAGTGGCTTCGGCAAAGCACAAAGAATCCAAGTGTCGGGCCAAGAATCCAAAACCAGGGAAGCCTGGTGAGGTGAGTTCCTGGAAGCTGAGTCCAGGAATCTCCCCACCCCACCCCTGCCTGAGCCGAGCGCCAGTGCCGCCTTGTAAAGGGACCGTGTGCACGCCTGTTCCGGAAGCGTGCTGAAGCTGGACCGGATGAGACACCCTCCGTATGGCCTTGTTCCCGTCTTCCCTGCGCCACCTCCTGCGTCCCTCTGCTCACCCCTTGTGCAGCACTGGTCTCGGTCACGGCATATCAGCCGCCTGTCTCAGGAACCACAGAAACAGCCCAACAGTAGCTGAGGCCAAGCACCGGAAATGGAGGAGAAAGCAAAGGGAGGCAGGGGGCGGGTGGAGGGGGGAC
>NW_027551578.1:2687257-2696571 GCF_008692635.1 Crocuta crocuta | reverse complement strand
GAGGAAGCAAAATGACAACTGTAAAGTACAAGTTCGTGATGCATCATCTAGAATCCCAGAACCCGGAAGTGGCCGTCAGAGAACCACCACTTCCTCTCCCTTGTCTTGCAGCCATCTGACTTCCCGGAGCTCACAGGGTGGCAAACCTCGTGTGCACAGATGCAAAATGACCGAGGGCCTTTATTTATTCCACTGAATTCTGGGAACAAGCATCTAGTTTGCCGCAGAAACACTAACGTGATTTAGTTAAGGGATCAGAGATCCAGATGAGGACGGGAGGGACACGCTAGAAGCAAACTGAGATTATAGGAAGGGCTGACTTTAGGGACGGTATCAGCAAGTTTAGAATAAAAGCAATTCTTTACCCAAAAATACTATGGATTCTCATGAGCTTTTACATGAAGGGTTTTAGCAGACGTCTACACGGAGGGCTGATCTCATTCCCCTTGTTTCCACAAAGGAGGACACTGAGATCCAGAGAGATTAAGGGACTTGCCCAGGGTGTGCCCCCCAGTCCAGTGTCCTTCCCATCCCGCCTCCTGACCAATCACAGCTAACCATCACTTTTCCACAAGTTACTTGAGGTATTTTCATCACAATTTAAATGAAACTTGCCTTGGGAATGCATCTCTGCGCTTTCTGTGAGGAGATGCATTTGTCTGATGCCAGAGGGTGCTTGCATATAAAACAACTTTAAAACAAGTGCCCTACCCTCTTCTTTCTAAGGCAGCCACTGCCTAAGCCTTTCCACGTAGTGTGGCAGGAGCCACCACTGGTCGGGAAGCAATTCTCCCGCAACCCTGGGGGGCTATATTACACAGGTCACTTTAAACCAGTGCCTCTCAGTAAGCCTTTATTCCGACTGTCAGGTCTGAGAGAAATGATAAGAAGGTAAGTAAGACTTGGCCTGGCCAGCCCTCAACAAATTCAGCCCAGACTAATGCAAAGGCATGTCCAAGAGAGTGTTTCTCTATACTAAATGTGTGGCTAGTTCACCCCTTCCCCAGCTCCGTAATGATCCATAATTATTCATTTCCTTGGAAAAGGCAGTCTCCAAATTTGAGTTGAATACTGTTTAAAAATGGGGGAGGGGGTCTTTTCCTCATTAAAAAGCAGAATAAAAATGTAAACGCAGTGTCAGTATGAATCCATGCCAAGATTCATCTAAGGTAAAGCAACCCTTGGAATATCTCACTTTATTTCCACTGAGCCCTATTCTGTCTCAGCGAAATGGGGAAAAAAACAGAGGTAATGTCAATACTGTTTCATATAAATCACCTTAAGCTTTTCAAAACAGTTTCTAAGACAATTAATATTTGAATAAATGCGCTAGATAATCCCAAATCAAAGAATCAAGAAAACATGACAGTTGGGTTAAAATGATAGAATTTGTCCATTTTTCCAATCAAAGTACTATTTCAGTCAAGTAAAGAAAGACACACAAAAGCCGCAGGGCTGGAAAATAGTTCAGAACTCATTCTACAACTGCAAGGCCAACTGGCTGTCTGGGTGGAGGATGAGATCATGAGTGTTGAATCGGTGTGAGACACACCCCTTCGTCATGGTCCCCAGACAGCTGGAGGCCTCCCCCAGCCTGGGAAATGTGTGTCCCCATGACACAGCTGCCTGAGAAGAGAATATTGATGAAATTAGGCAAACACAACACCACCACCAGGGGATTAAGGCAGTCTCTACGGATGGGAGAGCTAGGATATTCTTCCCAGATGAAGCTCAGCACATTTTACATACAAGCGTGAGAAGCAATACTTGAGTAAGTTATCTTCCAAATTATTATACCTAGGATTGGGGCACCTGGGTGGCTCAGTCCCTTAAGCATCTGACTTCAGCTCAGGTCATGATCTCAAAGTTCATAGGTTCAAGCCCCACGTTGGGCTCTGCATTGATGGTTCAGAACCTGCTTTGGATTCTCTGTCTCTCTCTTTTTCTCCCTGCCCCTCCCCTGCTCTCTCTCTCTCTCTCTCTCTCTCTGTCTCTTTTTCTCTCTCAAAAATAAATAAATAAACATTTTTTAAAAATTTTAAATTAGTATGCCTAGGGGTAAACACTGCAATTGATAAATTGTAAATTAAAGGATTCCTCCTTTCTTCTTCCCCCCATCCATCCATCCATCCGCCCTGGACAACATTCACTGGGTATCTACTGGATGCTCGTTACTTCTTAATGATTTTGCTGTATCCCAATGTGCCCAATCATTCTGATAAGACAATATCCAGAAATTTCCTAAGAACTAATTCTGTTTTCTTCACTGGACTGTAAGCTTCTCGAGGGCATGGGCGGACTCTACATTTTTCCTTACCTTAAACTGCTACAATGGTATCTGGCAATGCAGTTTGTGTATCTCAATAAACATGTGAACTGAACTTTTAAAACTCTTGGTTGGTTTTGAAAGATATAAAATTAACAGACGTGGTTAATCTACACACTGGATTAGTGAATCTAAAATACAATAAAGAGTTCAATTCAATAAAGAATTTAATTCAACACAGATGAGGGGGTAGGTAAGAAAGTAAACCAATAAACCGCTCTGCTCCCTTGAGCTGAAGTTTACGCTGGAGTCAGAAATGCAGCCTAAATACCTAACAAACTATAACAGAAGAAGAGGGAAGGAGTGGATGCAGGACCAGGGAAGGCTGAGAAGTTTTACTGGCTAGATCTTAAATGAGTGATTTAAGATGGGAGGGAAGGGACAGATTTCATAATATTCTTGCTGGGCACAATAATGTGTGCAATCAAAGAGCCAGAGTACCAGTTTTAGGGGCTTAGGGGCCAGTTTACAGGAGGCCTGCCAAGGAATGCTAAGAACGGTAAGAATCTGCTTGTGGGACAATGAGTCTTTGCACAGAGTAACAGTAATCTAATCAGTCTGCGCTTTGGGAAGATTGTCATGGCAGCAGCATGAGGCTGGAAGGACTTGAAGGAGCAGAGAAATCCTGATAAAATCAAGTGTCAAGACCCAGGAAGACATAAGGAAGCCCAGAGGCACCTTCCAAAGAAGCATCCTAGGAGTGCTGTTAGGCTCTAAGGGGCGCCTTACATCACTCGAAAAAAATAGCAGCCTTTGCTACATCTTCCCTCTAGGCTGGGTGGCCCGTGAGGACAGCCCAGTACACCTTTAAACAGGCTGCTGCCCACGCCACAGTGCTATGTGTAGAGTACATGCCAAATAAATATTTTCGACTGGACAAATAAATACACGGAACGAATAAATGCAAAAATTAATGTCTCTAGAATTCTATAAGCAGACCAAGGGAAACAAAAAGATTGATAGTCAAGGTCGATCTTAAACAATCTTAAAAGTAGGGGCGCCTGGGTGGCTTAGTCGGTTAAGCGTCCAACTTTCGCTTAGGTCATGATTTCGCGGTTCGTGGGTTCAAGCCCCGCGTCGGGCTCTGTGCTGACTGCCAGCTCAGAGCCTGGAGCCTGTTTCAGTCTGTGACTCCCTCTCTCTCTGACCCTCCCCTGCTCACGCTGTCTCTCTCTCTTTCCTAGAAATAAATTTAAAAAAAACATTAAAAAAAAATAAACCATCTTAAAAGTAGATCTCAAGATCCTCTTGAGATTTCTTCTCATCACAAGAAAAAAATTTTTGTAACTGTGTGGTGAAGGATGTTCACTAGACTTATTGCGGCAATCATTTCACAATATATACAAATATCAAATCATTATGTTGTACATCTGAAACTAACATAATGTATGTCAATTATATCTCACTTCATCTTTTTTATTTTTTATTTTTTATTTATTTATTTTTAATGTTTTATTTATTTCTAGGAGAGAGAGAGAGAGACAGCATGAGCAGGGGAGGGTCAGAGAGAGAGGCAGTCACAGACTGAAACAGGCTCCAGGCTCTGAGCTGGCAGTCAGCACAGAGCCCGACGCCGGGCTCGAACCCACGAACCGCGAGATCATGACCTAAGCGAAAGTCAGACGCTTAACCGACTAAGCCACCCAGGCGCCCCATCTTTTTTTATTTTTTTAACATATACTTATCGAGAAACAGAGAGAGACAGAACATGAGCAGGAGAGGGACAGAGAGAAGGGGAGACACCAGATCCAAAGCAGGCTCCAGGCTCTGTACTGACAGCTCGATGCAGGGCTCGAACCCAACAAACTGTGAGATCATGACTGAGCTGAAGTCGGACACGTAACTGACTGAGCCACCCAGGCGCCCCCCATATCTCAATTTAAAAAGTCAAGGTAACTTAAGGCCTCCAAGTCTACTGTTTGAATTGGATGCAGATTATCTATGCCCCAGGACAGCTGTCTCATATTTCACTATGCCTGGCCTGTGGCTGTCAAGCAAAGCATTGCGGAAATATTAAGGATTGGGCTGAAATACACAAACTTTTTCATCAGAGGATTTGCAACCACAAAGCAACTTTTGCAGTTCTAACTGTCCAGTGTGGAGAACCCCATCTTATCTCTCTGCTTACTTCTTTTCTCATTTGACCCCTGTAAAATAGCCCGCCTTTTTCTATCGGCGCTTGAGTAAGATGAGGCATGTTTTCAGTTGTAAATGCAAAACACATACATTCTCCTGTGTCAAAAATCAAGCCTAATAATTCTGCCAAATCGTCTTATCAATCCACTCACAAATTAGGAGACAACAGGTATGTGAAGGAAAAATTAAGCTAGAGTGCATGTCACACAATTAAATTTAAACTCAGCTTCCACATTCAGGACACAATTCACTCATTAAACTTGAGTCTATGAAAGCAATTAGTCTCCATATAGGGCAACCTGAGCAGGGGCGAGGTGGTCGTGGTTCAAAATGTAAAACCCCAATGAGGAAGGAAGAGGAAATTCACATAGTAGCTCAACTCCTCTACGACAAAAACCACAGAATCCTAGAGCTATAAGCGTTCCCACGAGTCACCCAATCCAGACTTTCTCTCCACGTGCAGACTCCCCACTACAGTGGGCCACGGAATCACCCAACACCAACTTCAATGCTATTGATGGCAAAAACAAACAAACAAACAAACAAAAAACACCTCACTGCTTTTCTAGGCAACCTATTCTTAAATAAATAAATAAGGAACTATAGAGTGAAGCAAGGCTTCATGAAAACAGCTCTGAGTAACACAAGAGGACCCAGATTCTAATACTCACTCATCTGCATTCCTCACCTTTTCTGCCTATAACTAAGCGGGCCAGACCCTGTGACCTCTACTGTCCCTCAGACTGTCACTACTCTCTGATATATGACTTATCCTCGGAGATTGCTATCTCGCACCTCAAAGAGTTTACTGCTTGAATTACGTTTCTCTGAGAGTTTAAAGGATCTGCAAATAAAGGGAAACAGTCCTACTGTGTAAGGCAAATGTTGCTGTTGAACAAGTAGAATGTTTCCATGTATTTTAAATGGGTGAGCACAAAGCAATGTGGCTGGGAAACTAACCTGAATTTGACAAGGACCTATTTATTTCAATTACTTCATTGGTGAACAGGTCTCCCGAACTTGCAAGTATGATTATATTGACCAAATACGTAGTTCTCAGCATCCACACTTGGTAAATGCACTTCTCAATGCCTCATCTGCCAGAACTCAAGAGGTTTAACCAGTTGATCTTTTGAAGCTTCATCCAGCAATTAGTTCTGTGGTTCTGTTTACAACACTTGATGACCAATGCCCCTAGTGATTACAGGAGGCCCCATAATCTCTACCATCCATTTCGGACCCAGGACTGTAGGCAAGTGGCCAAAAGGAAGAAGGGTGGGGCCAAAGCAGTGGTCATGTCAGCTGCTGAGCACGGCATGCGGGCTCCTGACTGCCTTCCAAACCAAATAGAAATAATATCCATTGGTCAGCCACAGTTCTTTCTTTTCCCTTTCCACTTGCTGTGAAAAATTGGAAACTGACTGCAAAGTCTGTGCTCAAATATGCAGCTGGTCAACTGATTTCAAAAGAAAACATGAGATTCAGGAAGGTCAAAACATCTGCGGCAGGCATTTTAAAAACTGCATGATTGTTGCACAGAAGACATTCACTGAGGAATTTTTACCACAAAGTCATTAACGTCAAGAACAAACAACCTAAGATCCCAAAGGCTAAAAGTCTTACATTACTAAATGGTGCTGGCTGAAAAATGACCGCAAGGGGCCCAGGCTGTGTCAAGGGGACTGTCCCCACCCCCAGAGTGACTGCCAAAGACATCTCTGGAAGCAGTCCTCTTTGTTTGCTTTGCATGAGAACCCAGCATACAAACTGAATTGTTATCATCATTATCAAAGCGATGATACTAATACTAATAACTCTGATCTAAAATGTTAGCTATTTTATATTCAAAAACTTTGTTCTATGCTGGGCTTTAGATCTTATTATTTAAAGATCACCACGTGCTCTCCTTTTGCTCTGAAGGTCTTTCATCCAACTTTGACCAAAACCACAACAAAACTCAAACATCAACAATTCCATCTCTAATCTTTTTCCAATCAAAATTTTAAGATATTTTTTAAAAGAAAAGTTTTAATGCACATCACAAATGTTGGCTTGTTTCCCAAATTAATGTATTGATGTTTAAGCAATGAGCAAGCGTTATTTTTGTCATTCAACAAAACAATAATAGCTTGCATCCCGTTTTTTAAATAGATATAAACTGATGAACATAGCACAGAAATGGATTACAACAGAGATGGCAAGCTATTTTGCCTGCATTGATGGGATTATGGTGATTTTTTAAGTTCACTTATTTATTTTTGAGAGAGAGAAAGCATGGGTGAGGGAGGGGCAGAGGGAGGGGTGGGGAGAGAGAATCCCAAGCAGTCCCCACACTGTCAACTCAAAGCCCGATGTGGGGCTCGAACTCATGAACTGTGAGATCATGACCTGAGTCGAAGTTGGATGCTTAGGTGCGCCTGGGTGGCTTAGTCGGTTAAGCGTCCGACTTTCGCTTAGGTCATGATCTCGCGGTTCGTGGGTTCGAGCCCCGTGTCAGGCTCTGTGCTGACTGCCAGCTCAGAGCCTGGAGCCTGTTTCAGAGTCTGTCACTCCCTCTCTCTCTGACCCTCCCCTGCTCATGCTGTCTCTCTCTCTCTCGCCTAGAAATAAATAAAACATTTTTAAAAAAATTTTTAAAGAAGTTGGATGCTTAACCAACTGAGCCACCCAGGTGCCCAGGGATTATAGTGGTTTGTAATGTTGTTCTTTTTCTTGTTTGTAGTTTTCTGTGCTTCCTGTAATGAGCATGTGTTGCTTTGGGGGATAAAAAAAAAAAAGAGTAAGAGAGCTTCATTTAGGAAATAAATGAATTTGGAATAGTTTCTGCAGCATAGATACCTGGCATTCACTCTCCCTCAGGTGCAAAGGCCTTCTCTAAAGGTCCATTTCCTTCCAGTGGGGAGCATCTCAGGTGAGTAGTGAAGTCCCTGCAGAAATATCCTAGGTCCCAGCCCTGCAAGGTAACCATGATACCAAACGCCCCAACACCAGCTTACATCTCTTGTACTATCTAACAAGCTCTGGCAAAGTTAAGTGTTAAAATAAGACATTAATTCAGAGGTCCTTTAGTCTAAGATTTGCAATAAATTCTTGAGGTATGTCCTTTCAAGATTTTAATGCCTTTCTTCTCTGCAGATTTTCATTGTTTATCTGTACAAGAAAAAGAATTAAGATTATTTCAAAGTCTCATCTACCAGAATTAACAATTCACATGTATATATATATACAGGTATGTATGTATGTATACACATATATAGTAATTTCTATGCCCAAACTGGGGCTCAAAACTCACAACCATGAGCTCAAGGGTCACATGCTCTACTGACTGAGCCAGCCGAGCACCCTCACTCATATTTTAGCATCTATAAATATGTTAGGATGTATTATCTCCTCTAATACAACACAGGTCTACTCTGAATGATGGCTTATCTCCACAACTTCAGTTTGACCAGCGGGGTTGAGAGCACACTTGTAAGAGGCACCCACACTAGGATTCAAATCCTGTCTTTACCCTTAACTGCTGTGTGACCTTGGGAAAGAAGCAGGATAACCCTGAGCTCAGCTTTATACAGGGGAAATGAAGATTATAAATACCCACCCCCACAAAGGTTTAGAGCAGATTTCATCAAAGGAATTCCTAAGAGAGTTGCCCGAGACAGTGGAGGCTCTAAAAAATGCAAATGTTATTAATCCCTGCTGGTAGCAGTCATGTCTTGTATTTGCTTAGTGACTCATACTCTTCAAGGCACTTTCAGATCTTTCACCTCATTTGATCTTCAGGAAGCTCTATCAGTACAAAAAGCAGTAATTACTGTCCCCATTTTTATTTTCTTTGGTCTTTTTCATAAACAGATGAGGAAACTGAGGCCCAAGGTCACTGAGCTTAGAAAACAGATCCAGACTCTTTTTGATCCGTGACACAGATTCACAGCTAAACTTCAAAAGACTTCAGGTGCCATGCCTGCATATAATAAAATTAAGTTTCCTTTAAAATACTCTGCTATTTAAGGCAACCGACAGAATGGGAGAAGATATTTGCAAACGACACATCAGATGAAGGGTTAGTATGCAAAATCTATAAAGAACTTATCAAACTCAACACCCAAAAAACAAATAATCCAGTGAAGAAATGTGCAAAAGACATGAATAGACACTTCTCCAAAGAAGCCATCCAGGTGGCCAACAGACACATGAAAAAATGCTCAACATCGCTCATCATCAGGGAAATACAAATCAAAACCACACTGAGATACCACCTCACACTCATCAGAATGGCTGATGTCAATAACTCAGGCAACAACAGATGTTGGTGAGGATGCAGAGAAAGAGGAACCCTTTCGCACTGCTGGTGGGGAATGCAAACTGGTGCAGCCACTCTGGAAAAGAGTATGGAGATTCCTAAAAAAATTAAAAATAGAACTACCCTACGACCCAGCAATTGCACTACTAGGTATTTATCCAAGGGATATAGGTGTGCTGTTTCGAAGGGACACATGCACCCCAGTGTTTATAGGAGCACTACTGACAATAATCAAAGTATGGAAAGAGCCCAATGTCCATCGATGGATGAATGGATAAAGACAATGTGGTATAAGATCTGTATATATGTATATACATATTTATATACATAAATATATATTTACATAAATATTTATGTATTTATATACATAAATATGTATACACACACAATGGAGTATTATGCAGCAATCAAAAAGAATGAAATCTTGGGGCACCTGGGTGGCTCAGTCGGTTAAGCGTCAAACTTCAGCTCAGGTCATGATCTTGCAGACTGTGAGTTCAAGCCCCGCATCAGGCTCTGTGCTGTCAGCTCAGAGCCTGGAGCCTGCTTTGG
>NW_027551578.1:2683808-2686706 GCF_008692635.1 Crocuta crocuta | reverse complement strand
CCCTACGACCCAGCAATTGCACTACTAGGTATTTATCCAAGGGATATAGGTGTGCTGTTTCGAAGGGACACATGCACCCCAGTGTTTATAGGAGCACTACTGACAATAATCAAAGTATGGAAAGAGCCCAATGTCCATCGATGGATGAATGGATAAAGACAATGTGGTATAAGATCTGTATATATGTATATACATATTTATATACATAAATATATATTTACATAAATATTTATGTATTTATATACATAAATATGTATACACACACAATGGAGTATTATGCAGCAATCAAAAAGAATGAAATCTTGGGGCACCTGGGTGGCTCAGTCGGTTAAGCGTCAAACTTCAGCTCAGGTCATGATCTTGCAGACTGTGAGTTCAAGCCCCGCATCAGGCTCTGTGCTGTCAGCTCAGAGCNATTAACAACTCAGGCAACAACAGATGTCGGCGAGGATGTGGAGAAAGAGGATCTCTTGCACTGCGGGTGGGATGCAAGCTGGTGCAGCCACAGTATGGAGGTTCCCCAAGAAATTAAAAATAGAACTACCCTACGACCCAGCAATTGCACTACTAGGTATTTATCCAAGGGATATAGGTGTGCTGTTTCGAAGGGACACATGCACCCCAGTGTTTATAGGAGCACTACTGACAATAATCAAAGTATGGAAAGAGCCCAATGTCCATCGATGGATGAATGGATAAAGACAATGTGGTATAAGATCTGTATATATGTATATACATATTTATATACATAAATATATATTTACATAAATATTTATGTATTTATATACATAAATATGTATACACACACAATGGAGTATTATGCAGCAATCAAAAAGAATGAAATCTTGGGGCACCTGGGTGGCTCAGTCGGTTAAGCGTCAAACTTCAGCTCAGGTCATGATCTTGCAGACTGTGAGTTCAAGCCCCGCATCAGGCTCTGTGCTGTCAGCTCAGAGCCTGGAGCCTGCTTTGGATTCTGTGTCTCCCTCTCTCTCTGCCCCTTCCCCACCCATGCTCTGTCTCTGTCTCAAAAATGAATAACGTTAAAAAAAAAAAAAGAATGAAATCTTGCCATTTGCAACTACGTGGACAGAACTAGAGGGTATCATGCTAAGCGAAATTAGTCAGCTGGAGAAAGACAGACATCATATGACTTCACTCTCATAAAGACTTTAAGATACCAAACTGATGAACCTAAGGGAAGGGAAGCAAAAATAATATAAAAACAGGGAGGGGAACAAAACATAAAAGACTCTTAAACATAGAGAACAGAGAGTGGCTGGAGGGGTTGTGGGAGGGGGGGATGGGCTACATGGGTGAGGGGCATTAAGGAATCTACTCCTGAAATCATTGTTGCACCATATACTAACTAACTGGGATGTAAATTTAAAAATAATTAATTTAAAAATAAATAAAAATATCAAGTCAGCCACATAGGGACAAGATATTTCTGCATTGTCTGGGTCTTGTTTAATTTAACAGGGTTTTGTACTTTCCATGTATAGGTTTTACCCATCTTTTGTCACACTTACTCCTAAGTATTTTCTATTTTTATGTCATTATTGGTTTGTATTTCAGTTTCTGAATGTTTGTTGTTAGTATATAAAAAATATAATTGATCTCTGTATACTTAAAAAATAAATTAAATAAATAAATAAACTACTCTGCTATTTATACCTGAATCAAACCAAACTGGTATTTCCACACCACTCCAAATGATTTTAGGCTTTGCTTAGTAAGAAGAGGAACTCAGGGTCATTTAGACCTTACTGTATATCTCAGGCACTGGACTAGGTGCTTCACATCCACTGCCACATTTTAAACTGCCAGACGTAGGCACTGACACTGCCCCCACTTAATAAATGGGGAAACTGAGACATGACTAAGTCCAGGATTGACATGCAGGCAGAGTGTCTCCAAACCCCAGCTCTTGGAACTCTGATATTATCCAAATCTCATCTGTCTAACTGAGCACACATTTTGAAGGTTTGTAGCGTTGCCTTTTACATTTGAGGAAACCAAGGCTCCAAGATGTTAAGGGAAGTGTCTGAAGTTGCCGGGCCCTCTCCCGGGGCGCAGCAAGGGCACAACCCAGCGCTCCCTGACTCTGAACTTATTCCCTTCCGAAAGTCTCAAATTCCTTTGCATATATTTTAAGAGTGTGATTGTGGGAGAAGTCCTGCCATTCTTGGAAAGCAACAATCCAACTTAAGGGCCTCAGTGTCAACCCTGAGAATCGACAGCTTGACCCGCGCTCCTGGCGCTGGAAACGGAGCGGTCTCTCTCCGGAGCGGGGCTGTGGGCGTTCCTGTCACCAGGTCGGAAGTGGGAGGTGAAACTGTTTGCAGAGCAGACCCTTGGGGAAATGCCGGCACCGTGCTCCATATCCCACGCGCAGTCTCCTGCTTCCAGGGCTCCGATGGGGTGGACCCCGAGATGCCGCTGAGCCTCAGGGCTAAGGCGAGTGTGAGGGTCTCCGCATTGATCCCAACCCCAGGCCCTTGACTTCTTCCTCGGCCACCTGGACCCGCCTAGCGGGGCGGGTCCTACGAGCGCAGTTTCGAAAACTGCCGCTTGCTAGGATCTCAGCATAGTCGTAGGGGAGGGACCTGGAAGTTCCAGACCCACGCCTCTCTTAACCCGGCACGCCCTGCCTCGGTTTCCGTCACCTCGAAAGGGNGCGCCCCGAGGCCCGCGGAGGGGGAAGCGACAGCGAGCTGGACGGGAAGTGGGGAGGGGGGCGACCAGGAAGGGGGAGGCTCCTTCCTTCTCCGCGGGGCGGCCGCTCTCCTTTCCAGCCCTGGCCCCTTACACACTCAGAAGCGCGCCCGCGCGCCGGCACGCGCGCGCGCGCGCGCACACACACACACACACACACACACACACACACACACACAC
>NW_027551578.1:2585590-2683518 GCF_008692635.1 Crocuta crocuta | reverse complement strand
GCCCCGAGGCCCGCGGAGGGGGAAGCGACAGCGAGCTGGACGGGAAGTGGGGAGGGGGGCGACCAGGAAGGGGGAGGCTCCTTCCTTCTCCGCGGGGCGGCCGCTCTCCTTTCCAGCCCTGGCCCCTTACACACTCAGAAGCGCGCCCGCGCGCCGGCACGCGCGCGCGCGCGCACACACACACACACACACACACACACACACACACACACACTCCCGCGCGCCTGGGGCGGGCGGCGCACAGCCTGCCTCCGGGACCTGTGAAAGTTTGCCGCTCGCTCTCTCACCCATTTCTGGGAGAACCCGAGAGGGGAANGTGGAATGGAAGGGAGACTGGCAGCCCTCTGGGCGGGGGAAAGGGGAGTCTGCGAGCGCGCTTCCCGGACGCGTGATTAGGGAAGTGACCAAAGGGTTGATGGAAGGGAGAGAGGGGATGTGAGGTTGGGGAGAAACAGGGGAGAGGTCAGGCCACACCGGCAAAGAGATGCGCGGAGCAGTTGCTCATAAATGAAATGTGAATCCAACTTTCTGAAATCTGGCAACAGTGGACTGGTCCCAGAGCCCCTCCCCAGGTTGGCAGCTGGCGCAGGAGGAAGGCTGTGGTCCATGCGGGGCTTCTAGGCAACCCCCCCCCTCCCCACCGGGCTGCCCTCCACCCCTTCTGTTTGGTCCATTAAAGGAGCACTTCTCCCACCCCCACCCCGTCTAGCACCTGCCAGAAATGGTTCTTATCCTTATGGAGCTGACCTCCAGTTGGGAATATAAACACGTGCATATAAAACTAAATAACATACATGTGCCAAGAGCCAGAGGCTTGGTATAAAGGAAATGTTGCAGAATTTGGGGAGTAAGAAAGTGTGAAGTGTCAGGAAGAATTTCTGGAGGAAAGGGAAGGATCTCAGTAGAACTATAGGACCAAGGTGCTTCAAAGATAAGACCCTTGTGGGTGCAAACACATAGATGTGCTTGAAAGCCGGTGTGTTTGGGGACAGAATGAATACAAGATGGATATTAAGGATGTGGGGATACGGTGAAAGGAACATAAAGTTGGAGCCAGAAAATTTAATAATATAGACCACTAAGCAGAGATCTGGATTCAGTGCTTTGATTTGAGAGATTAGAAAGGGGTCTCTCCCAGTTTGTTGGGTTAGGTGGCTGAAACATGGACCAAGAGGTGACTTACATTAAGTGCTAAAGGCAGCAATGCCATATTTGTCTTGGTACACTATAAAGGAAGTATCCATCGGCTTAGGGAGACGGGAATATTAGAGTGAAACTATCATGCAAGACTTGCTCGCCCGCTCTGGGAGGGTCCTAGAACGCACCTTTCACAAGGGCTGTGATAAATAGCTTTGCAACCCAGCATCCTTCTCTGTAGGTCAGAAATCACAGTGGCAGCTGCGGCCACTGTACCGGGATTCTTCAATGCAATGGAGATGACTGGATCCCAGGGCTGCAGGGGCCACTGGTGGCAAGGGATCACCAAAGGTAAGGTAGGTATGATCAGTCACAGTGTTCCCAGAGGTCAAATAGATGGCAGGTCTACGAAATTCTTCCTTGATCCGTATAAGCAGAAAAGTTCTAGGTCAAGCGAACGAATGCTTAACTTGGTTTCAAGTTAAAACAGAGAGACCGAGGCCTTCGGTCAGGGTACAGACCCAGAATGCCTTGAATGAAGGAGGAAGACCCGGCAAACTGCCCCAAATCTGTCCTGTTCATCTTTTTCCTCTGGCCTTCCCCAAAGGGACACATGGCCTTTTACCAGAGGGATTCTGCAGTGGGGAAAAGGAAATCATCAGACCTTTCAGGAGTGACTGGACAGTGGCTCTGACCCGACACTGATTCCAGGAGGCCCAAAACATCACTGTGCTCCACAGTCCCACAAGGTGTATGGAGGTCAGGTGGCCAGAGGTTTAGCCCCGGTCCTCTCATACTGGGTATCTCTAGTTCCAGAATGCATAATTGGAATAGACAGACTCAGCAGTGGACAGAGTCCCCACGTGGTTCCCTGGCCTGTGCAGTGAGGGTTCTCGCGGTAGGAAAGACCAAGCAGAAGCCACTACAACTGCCCCCGTCTAGGAAAAGAGCCAACCAAAAGCAATACTGCATTGCAAGAGGGAATGCAGAAATTAGCGCCGCCATCAAGGACTGGAAGGAGGCAGGATGGTGATTCCCACAACACCCCGCATCCAACTTGCCCACGTGGCCTGGACAGAGGACAGATGGAGCTCAGAGAATGACAGTGAATTATCATAAATTAACCAGACGGTGATTCTGAATGCAGCTGCTGAGCCAGATGTAGTCTCGTTCTTTGAGCAAATTAACACATCCCCGAGTACCTGGCACGCGGCTGTCGATCGGGCAGATGTGTTCTCTCCATACCTGTGAGTGAAGACCACCAGAAGTAGCTTCCTTTCAGCCAGCAAGATGGCCAGTACACCTCATCGTCCCACCCTAGGGGTATGTCAGCTCTCCAGCCCCGTGTCATACTTTAGTCAAGCAGTGTCCTGTTGCCTTTCCCTTCCACAAGACTTCATGCTCGTCCATTACGTTGATGACATTATGCTGACTGGGCCTTGTGAGTGGGAAGTAAGTTATAACTCTAGACTTACTGGTGAGGCATTTGCATGTCAGACAGTGGAGGGAAAATCTGACAAAAGTTTAGGGACCTTCCATCTCTGTGGATTTTCTAGATGTCCACTGGCATGGGGCATCCCTTCTAAGGTGAAGGATATTTGTATTTGGCCCTTCCTACAAATACAACAGCAACAACGAAAAGGCACAACACCTAATGGTCCTCTTTGGGTTCTGGAAGCAGCCTGCTCATTGGAGTGCGCTCCCCAAGCCCATTTGCCAAGTGGCCTGAACCGCTGCTAGTTTTGAGTGGAGCTCAGAGCAAGAGAAGGCTCCGCAACAGGTCCAGGCTCACATGCAAGCTGCTTTGCATCCTGGGCCAAATGGTCCAGTAGATTCAATGATTCAATGATGCTTGAAGTGTCAGTGGTGAGGAGAGAAGATGATGGAGGATGTGGGAGGCCCCTTTCGGTGAATAACATCACAGACCTTTAAGATTTTGAAGGAAAGCCCTGCCATCCACCAAAATAACTTTTCTCATTTTGAGAAACTGCTTCTGACTTACTCCTGGGCCTTAATAGAGACTTAGCATTTAACCGCGGGCCACCATGTTACCATGCAACCCGAGGTACCCATCACAAGCAAGGTGTGGTCTGTCCTAGAAGCCATAAGCTTGGCATGACCAGTAGCACTCCATCATCAAATGGGAAGGGTATCTATGATATTAGGCTCAATCAGACACCGAAGGCACAAGTGAGTTACATGAGGAAGTGGCCCAAATGCCCAGGGTGCCCACTCCTGCCACATAACCTTCTCTCTCCCACCCTGTACCTGT
The DNA here is from genome assembly GCF_008692635.1 of Crocuta crocuta. Lineage (NCBI taxonomy): Eukaryota > Metazoa > Chordata > Mammalia > Carnivora > Hyaenidae > Crocuta > Crocuta crocuta. The sequence goes on along the minus strand of NW_027551578.1, from coordinate 2,680,109 downwards.
GGCCTCATGGGGAGTTCCCTGTGATCAGTGGACTGAGGAAGAGAAAGCTCAGCACTGGTTTACAGATGGTGCTGCACATTACTCAGGCACTACCCAAAAAGAGACAGCTGCAACATTATAGCTCCTTTCTGAAACATCCCTGAAAGGTAGTGGTAAAGGAAAATCTTTCCAGTGGGCAGAACTTTGAGCAATGAACCTTGTGGCAGTTTGCTTGAAAGGAGAAATGGCCAGAGGTATAAGTATATGCCGATTCAGGGACTGTAGCCAATGGTTTGACTGGATGGCCAGAGATTTGAAAGGGACATTACTAGAAAGTTGGGTGACAAGAAGATCTAAGGAAGAGGTAGGTGGACAGACCTCTCCAAGTGGGCAAAAACCCTTGAAGGTATTTGTGGCCCATGTGAATGTTCACCAAAGGATGATCTCAGCAGAGGAGGATTTCGATCATCAAGCAGATAGGATGACCCATTCTGTGGATACCAGTCAGTCTCTTTCCCAGACACTCTTCACATTGCCCAGTGGGCTCATGAATAAAATGCCCACAGTACAGGGATGGAAGTTATGCATGGGCTCAGCAACACAGACTTCCATGCATCAAGGCCAAGCTCACTGTGGCCACTGCTGAGTGCCCAATCTGCCAGACAACAATATGGCATCTTTCCCCAGGGTGATCAGCCAGTTTGATACAAGTGGCAGGTTGATCGCATTGGACCTTTTCCATCATGGAAGGGGCAGCATTTCATTCTTACTGGAACAGACATGCTGAAAGATTTCCGTTTCCTGCTTCTGCCAAAACTATCAGAATATCTTATCCACACAGCACTATTTCTGATCAAGGAGCTCATTTCACAGCAAATGAAGCATAGTGATGGGCCCATGCTCACGAAATTCACTAGTCTTACCGTTTTTCTTATCATCCTGAAGTAGCTGGCTTGATAGATAATAGAATAGCCTTTTGAAGACAGTTACAGTGCCAGCTCAGTGGCCATACCTTGCAGGGCTAGGGCAAGGCTTCGCATGAGGCTCTCTGTATGTACACGCTGATTCAATGTCCAATTTACGGTACTGCTTCTCCCATAGTCAGGACTCATGGGTCCAGGAATCAAGAGATGGATCTGGGAATGGAACTTCTCTTTTTTAGCTCTAGTGACCCACTAGCAAAAGTTTTGCTTCCAGTTCCTACAATATTAAGCTCTGCTCACCCAGAGGCATCCCAAAGGAAGGAATGCTTTCACCAAGAGACAGAACAATTCCACTTAACTGGAAGTTGAGACTGCCACCTGGAAACTCTGGGCTCCTCATGTCTCTGGATCAATAGGCAAAGAAGGGAGTCACAGCGCTGGCTGGGCTGACTGATCCTGACTACCAAGGGGACACTGGACAGTTACTCCACAGTGGAGGTAAAGTAGACCATGTCTGGAATACAGGAGATCCCTTAGGGCATCTTTTAGTATTACCATGCCTGTGATTAAGGTCAATGCAAAACCATAACAACTCAATTCCGACAAGGCTACCAAAGGCCCAGACTCTCCAAGAATGAAAGTTTAGGTTACTCCACCAGGCAAAGAATCATGACCAGCTGAAATGTTTTCTAAAGGCAGAGACACAGGGTCGGTTAAGAGGATAGTTACAAATACTGGCTATGACCAGTTGCAGAACCAAGGACTGTAATTATCATGATTATTTCTTCCTTATTTTGCAATGACTGTTTAGTTTTTGTTATTTGTTGAGAAATAATCAATTTAGTCGACATAAATATAATTCATACACAAATTTATTTTTTTAATGTTTAATTATTGGTGGGGGGAGGGGCAGAGAGACGGAGGCAGAGGATCCGAAGCAGGCTCCATGCTGACAGCAGTGAGCTCAATGTGAGGCTTGAACTCAGGAGCTGTGACACCACGACCTGAGCCAAAGTCAGATACTTAACCAACTGAGCCACCCAGGTGTCCCATGTACCCCAATTTCTTAAGTTCTGCCAAAACTTTGACAATCATAACATTTCTTTTGTTGTTTATTTAGAGAGAGCAAGCATGAGCAGGAGAATGGCAGAGAGAGAAAGAGAGAGAGAGAGAGAGAGAGAGAATCCCAGGTAGGCTCTGCATTCTCAATGCAGAACACAAAGTGGTGCTCGATCTCACAACCATGAGATCATGACCTGAGCTGAAATCAAGAGTCGGACACTTAACTGACTGAGCCACCAAGGGGCCCCTGGCCTTCATAACATTTCTTAATTTTAGTTTTCTTCGTGAGCTCTGCACTGCTTCAAAAAGTAAATTATCCTTTTATGGTCTCAATTAGCATAAATAATGTCTCTGTGATACCTATATCTAATGAAGTAAAATATATAATCAACATTGTATCACCTAGATGTGTCAAACGGTTCGTCAAAACCTAAAAAAGACTCTAAAGGAATTAAGCTATTTAAGCTATTTCATTTAACATGTAATAGATATTTCTCAGAAGGCAAAGTTTAAATATTTGGTTTTTTGATACCTTAATGTATTTCCATAAGCCTTTCAGTCTATGGTTTTAGAGATACACTTTTCCATCACGGAGGCCAGATGTGTGTGTGTGTGTGTGTGTGTGTGTGTATCTGTATCTATATCTATATAGGTATAAACATATATATATAATTTTTCTTTAGATGCAACCAATTAAAAATCTTAAGAGGGTGTTGTAATGACCATGTTTAGCATGGATTAAGTAAGGAAATAAAACAAAGATATTTGACATATTATTTTATACTTTATCTTTGTTTTTCCCCTCGATTATCCCCTTATCCTATAGCCTAAGATGCATTAATAATAATCAGATTTATAGTACAACCTGTAAGTTACAGGATATGAAGAAGAGTGAGCATCACCCCAGGACTATGCGTCTTCTTTCAGGGAAAGTATAGTGTATTTTTGGTTGTACTCAGGACAGTTATATCAGGTTAAGTGGAAGTTCTATTTTAGTGTCTTTATTTGGAAATTAATAATGGTTTGAGGAGATATGTATGGGTGTTAGGTTGTTAAGACGTGGATTGTGATGGACCTCTTATATGTTAACCATCTAATCAAACACAAATCTAGGTGTTTCTGTGAAGGTATTTTTGTAGATGTGGTTAACATCTATAGTCATCTGACTTTAAGGAAAGAGGACTACCCTTGATAATGTAAGTGTGTCTCATCCAATCAGTTGAAGTCCCTAAGAGTAAAACCTAAGAAGAAAAAATTCTGCCTCGAGATTAAAGCCTCAAATCCTGCCTGAGTTTCTAGCATGCCAAGCTGCCCTACAGATTTCAGACTTGTCAGCCCTAACAACTGCATGAGCCAGTTCCTTAAGCTTTTTTTTCTCCTATCTATCTATCTATCTATCTATCTATCTATCTATCTATCTATCTATCATCTATTGATCGATCAATCGATCATCTATCTATTCCTGTCCTCCTGCTTGCCAACTCCTTCCTTTGAGTCTCCATTACTGGCCCCCCATTTCATATGTTAATCTTCCCCAGAACTGTGTCCTTGGCCTTCTTCTCTTCTTAGGCATACCTCACACTTGACCTATCTCATCTACTTCCAAGGGTTCGACTATCCTGATCCCACATCAGTCAGTATGTCTGACTGCAGACTTTCTCTCCAATTCCAGATTCATATTTTCAAGCTAGAAACTCCACCGGTCTCTCAATTTCATACCTCCAAAAGGATGTTCACTGTCTTCTCCCACATATTCCTGTGTTAGCCATTTTTCTCAGATAGGTTTACTCACCCCCTTTCTCCCTTCCCTCAAGCTGGAACCCTGAGAGACAATGCCACATACTCCTTCACTTCATCCTTTGGCATTCAGTCACTAAATCCTGTCCATTCCACTTCAGAATTGTCTTTTGTGTCTATAACCTCCATCTATATCCACTACCCCTGAATTATACTGGGCCTCATTGTATTTTCAGCTGCCACCTAAACATCACTACCTAATGGTCTAAGAAGCCATTCAAGCCAACCAGATTCAAAGCCATTACCATCAATTCCCTCCCAATCCTGTACTTCCAAGTGTGTACCCCATCTCACCTATTGGTGCTTCAATCCATCTAATCAAGTCTGCAGCACAGTTTGGAAGGCATCTGACCATATGGTTGCGAGTACAGGCTCTGCCCTCAGCTAACTGCATGCGCATCTAAGCTCCACTACTTCGCAGCTGTGAACCTTGGGAAGTCATTTAACTTTGTTAAGCTTCAATTTGCTCATCTTCATAAACATATTGACAATGGCAGATACCACATAAGGTTGTTGTGAGAGGGTCTGATATATGGTCTGGGGTGGGGCATACACGCTGGGTTTTTATTTTATTTTAAGCTTATTTATTTTGAGAGAGCGCACATGCACAGGAGAGGCAGAGAGACGGAGAGAGAGAAACCCATACGGGCTCCACGCTGTCAACACGGAGTCCAATGCAGGGCTTGACCTCACGAACTGTGAGATCGTGACCCAAGGTGAAACCAACAGTTGGACGCTTAATTGACTGAGTCATTCAGGTGCCCCAACACTGGGTTTTTTAAAGGTACCCTAGGTGATTCAAAAGTGCACTCAGGGTTAAGGCCACTGATTTACTGGTAGTATGGATGGGTTTGTGGTAGATGCAGAAAGACCATGTAGGAAAGAGGCAACAGTCCAGGTAAGAGATTATAAGCATTTGTAATGAGGATAGAGAAGAGGGTCCATGTTTAAGAGATACTTTAAAAAGCAAAATTATATAAAACTTGGCAACTGAACGTTTCTGTTCTATAGTCAACTTGATTATTCTAGAGATTAATTTTTTTCAGAATCCTCTTCCCTGGACAATTACCAGTTGCACGTAGCCAAAAGCATGCCGTTTGGGAAGCGGCAGTGAAGTAGTAGCCATTTTGTTTGAAAGGTCATTGGCGGTCAGAGGCGACGGAGATAGACGCAGACGTGCTAGTGGGTTCCAGCTTGTCCTTTCTTTTCCTTGCTTAATGCCCAGGTATCTTTCCCAACTGCTAATTCTGCTCGCCAACAGCAACCCAGGCTCAACACCAGATGGTTCTCTACATTCTCATAGAGGAAGTATACGTACAGATACATCAACCTTCCACAGACTTCCGTATCAGCACCCCCCCCACCACGCCACCCCAACAGCCGGACACGCACAGCTTCCAGGTTTCCTGTGAGCTCCAACTCATTCACCCCTGCAAGGGCTGCCTGAAGACTTTTCTCAGGCTCCCCAGTTCCCCTTTCTAGACTTCTGCTTCCCCAGCAACACCCACAGTTGTGTAAGGTCTAATGTCTATAGTATATTCCCTATTCCACAAGACTCACAGAGGTTCTGCTTCCCCAGCTGAACCCTCACTTGTGACCCAAATCTGATTCCAAGTCTCTGGCATGGACATCGCAGAAGTCTCCCTTTACTCACAATGGCCGCTCTCTCATTTCAACACACCGTTGTATTGATTAAGTAAGACTTTTAATCACAACTAATCAATATACTCTAACGTTAGTAATAAGAATTGTCATGAGGGTACAGGGGCATTTCAGAGTCCAAAGGCGTAATGAAGGTGGTTCTCTGAAAAGCTGAGAGTCAATCTCTGGGAAGCCAGCAGGACCTTGGCACTTGCACGGCTCCATGCTTCTCTCTACACATCTGTTTCCCATCGCTCCCAAGTTCACATGTTTCTGCATTGACCCCGTGCAAACCCTGACCCTCATGGAAACCAGTTCTAAATCTCTAGGAATGAGATCCTGATTGGTCCAGAGCAAGTCAGGATCCCATCTCTCACACCATCAAGTATAGCCAAGGAAGTGGGGCCATACAGGTATATAGGATTGGTCCCCTGCCTGCCCCTCACCTGAATGTTCAGGGGTGGTTTCAGGGGACCACTGTGAGCTGGACAACCAAACCAAACTGTGTGTACTTTAAGAGTCATGGTGAGGGTCAGGCATCAAGAATTCTGTGGCGGGGCGCCTGGGTGGCTCAGTCGGTTAAGCATCCGACTTCAGCTCAGGTTCGTGGGTTCTAGCCCTGCGTAGGGCTCTGTGCTGACAGCTAGCTCAGAGCCTGGAGGCTGTTTCAGATTCTGTATCTCCCTCTCTCTCTGCCCCTCCCCTGCTCATGCTGTCTCTCTCCCTCTCTCAGAAAAAAATAAAACATTAAAACATTTTTAAAAAAAGAATTATGTGGCTTATGAGAAAAAAATGACACCTGTAGTTTCTCTCTGCTTTTAATATAATTTCCATCATGGCTTTGGGTGTCCAACTCTTGATTTCAGCTCAGGTCATGATCTCATGGTTCATAGGATCGAGCTCCACATCAGGCCCTGCGATGTCAGTGGAGAGCCTGCTTGGGATTCTCTCTCTCTCTCTCTCTCTCTCTCTCTCTTTCCCTTTCTCTCTCTCTCTCTCAAAAATAAATAAGGGCACCTGGGTGGCTCAATCAGTTAAGCATCTGGCTTCGGCTCAGGTCACGATCTCACAGTTTGTGAGTTTGAGTCCCACGTCAGGCTCTGTGCTGACAGCTCAGAGCCTGGAGCCTGCTTCGGATTCTGTGTCTCCGTCTCTCTCTGCCCCTCCCCTGCTCATGCTCTGTCTCTGTCTCTCAATAATAAAATAAAAACATTAAAAACATTTTTAAGTTAAAAAATAAAAACTTTTTTAAAAATAAGGTAAAAATTTGGAAAGCTTTCCTGCATGAACACTACCAAATCTTCGTAAGAGCAGAAATGGAGCCAATACAATCTGAGGTCGCAGACTAGACTACCCCCATCCTTACTGCTAAGGCAATCATTCTGCTCTGGGAAAATTATGCAGATCTACAGACAACACTGACATAGCCAATGGACATTAAATACTATAGGTGCAAACTTGCAGCAAGAAGTCAGGAGCTCAGGTGGGGGAGATATGTGTCACTCTTTTGCCAGGGCAGTGAATGTCAAAAATCGTGTTTAAGGTTACAGGAATCTCTTAGGAGGTTATTAATAATAGCTCATGTTTGTTGGGCGCTTGTTGCCAGAGACTGTTGTACACAATTTAAACCTGTTCAATTTATTTCACCTCTGCGACAACCCGATTATTACACTCATTTTGAAACCAGAGGACTGAGGCACAAAGAAGTTAAAACGTACCCAAGATCATACATATAGTAAGTGGCAGAGGAGGGATCTGAGTCTGCAGTCCAGCCGGAGGGCACACATTCCTAACCACAGTGATTTACTGTCTCGCACTAGACTATGATGGCATTCTGTAATGATGAGCACAAAGTATCACTCTCCCTTCATATAACGAGACTCCTATTTAGGTAATCGTTCATTCATTCCACTGCATTTTCATGCAGTGGACACACACACACACACACACACACACACACACACACACATACCCTTAGGTTCATTCCCAGCAATCAATGAGAACAGAGAAAGTAAGACATAACAATCATGCCTTCAATGTAAGTGACATATCTTTTTATGTCCCCTTCTAAACTGAAAGTTCTGTGAGGGCAAATGTCATGCCTAATTCATCCTTGGGTCCTCTGGGCAGAGACTTACTAGAATGAATGTCCTAAATTGGGAGTCTGCTACTTGACAGGCTCGTTGATTGATCTCCCAGGTCTCCTACAAATTCTCCGAGTACCACAATGATAGATGTGCACAAGAATTCCCATCAGGTTACATAGCTAGAGTCAAATAGGAACTATTCTTGTTGAGAACACTAACAATGCTTAAACAATTCTGGGAAATTTAATTGTCTGAAGGAGATCTTTTCTTTAAAAAAAAAATAAACTGGAACCAATTGGAGAAAAGAAATCTGTCTTAAACTCAGGAAATAACATTATGACAGCATGAAGACTCTCATTTGTTAATGCCTGAAAATAGGAAGTTGGTTCAGTTTCAAATACCAGAAGATAATGGTCATGCCAAAGCATGTTATCATAGTGTTAGGCTAAATATACACTATAAAGAACCTTTCTTTTGCAGTGCATGTTGTCTAGCAGCTATAGTAGTAAGATAATACACGGGAAAGTGTGCGCTCTCTTTCTAGACATGTGGCTCTGAGACATCCCCAACTGGTGGCGTATCTTTATCTCCCAGTGATTAGTCTCTGCTAGTGATCTGGCATTCACAATGGACTGGACTTGTATGATCCAATGGCTAAAGCCATAAAGAAAGGGTGCCTTCATTTTGTTCCATATTAAGATCTACCACTCAGTGTTTTTTGCCTGCTCGTGTCTTGGTTTATCACATGCAATGCAGGGACAGCAAATCCCACTGACAATAATCTCTCCAAGTATTTCTTCATAATTATAATTCGTTCTGGGAGAGCCAAAGAGTCCTCACCCCTCCCTCCCACTGCCCTGCCGTTCTCTGCTTTGAATACATAGACGTTGTTCTCTATTAGAAATCCAGGATCTACACTTATTCCAACTTTCCCCAAGAGACACCTGTCTCCCTCACACAGACTCTCATTCATTCTTCAGTTTAACCCCTGGGCCACATCCCTATCACCTCCTCCTCCTTCTTTCCATCTGATAGATGACACGTGGTAGCTCTCATAGTGCTCATTCACAGGGGGCAGCATGAATCACCACAATATTACACAGCATCCTTACTGTCATCCAAATCTCAGTGACCTCAAGGCCTCTGTTCTGATTTTCAGTCTTCCCTCTCTGTGATGTTGAGAACTTTGGCCAGCCCTCTTCACCGCATTCCTGCTCCCGTTCTCTCACAGTTGATTTGTGATCTGCATACGTTCCTGGCTCACCTTTTCCTAACGGGAGAAAGGCGACCCCCTCAACTGATGGTGTCTGCAACCGTCATGAGCTTGTGACTGCCTTGGTTCAACAAAGTCACATTCGTACAGAACACGGCTTGGCAAGTTTTAGGAAGCCATGTCGGGGGGTCCAACGTGGACCACTTTTGTGGCTTGGGTGAACATCTGTCCACAAAGTCATGAGACACTCTTATTAGAAAACTGCCTGAAAGGGGCACCTGGGTGGCTCAGTGGGTTAAGCGTCCGACTTTCGCTTAGGTCATGATCTCGCGGTTCGTGGGTTCGAGCCCCTCGTCGGGCTCCGTGCTGACTGCCAGCTCAGAGCCTGGAGCCTATTTCAGAGTCTGTGTCTCCCTCTCTCTCTCTGACCCTCCCCTGCTCACGCTGTCTCTCTCTCTGTCTCCTAGAAATAAATAAAAACATTTAAAAAAAAAGTGCCTGAAGTTAAGTCCACAAAATGTTTTCCCAGGTAGCTCTTTCTTTCCAGGTATTTCACAGTGAGAAAAGCAAGCGTGTTCTTTCATCTTCTCTGACAAACACCCTTAATGGCCTGGTCTCTATAGGGATCCTTTTGGGGAAGAAAATTCATATCATTTAGCCAACTTGAAATTTGGGCCCAAAAATCAATTGAGGATTCTTTTTCCAATTAGGTACATGTGTTTGGAGGCTAAACAGTTTTATTTCCTAGTTTTCTTCCTTGAAAACAGGATGAGTGGCTTTTAGACTATCACAGGCTTATCACTATCACTTTTAGATTTCACAGGTGGCTGATAAAAAAAATTTAATAAGAGAGTCAGATATAGAATATTACTGATATTTTATTTCACCAAGGAAGTTTATTTAAAAATTTTTCTACTGACTTCCATTACCTCTATTTAATAAAGAAAAGCCTTTGTAGGGGCGCCTGGGTGACTCAGTCGGTTAAGCACCGGACTCTGGATCAGGTCATGATCTCACGGTCTGTGAATTCGAGCCCTGCATCAGGCTCTGTGCTGACAGCTCAGAGCCTGGAGTCTGCTTTGGATTCTGTGTCTTCCTCTCTTTCTACCCCTTCCCTGCTCTCTCTCTCTCTCTCTCAAAAACAATAAATAAACATTAAAAATTAAAAAAAAAGAAAAGCCTTTGTAAATTCAAATAATAAAGACATGATATCACACATGGCAATGAGAANTTGTGGGGATGAACACTGGGTGTTATATGGAAACCAACTTGACAATAAACTATTTGTGTAAAAACATTAAATTTAAATTAAAAAAATTTTAAAAAGACATGATATCAGAATAAAGGGCATTCTCTAAACTTCTGTTTTTTTGAAAAGTTCATTAGTTTATCCTAGTTTTTTTTTCCCTCTCATTTTGCCTTGATCCAGTGAAACTTCCATGGTCAGTAGGACCAGTCTCCAAGCCACCTAACCAGGCAGCCTCTGAGCCCAGGGACCGAGAGAGCCTCTCTCTGATGTGTGATGCACACTTTCACAACAATAGGACCATGAATATAATCAGGCTTTATGTTATGCAACGGTCCGCCTGTACAGAAAGTTTAATTTGGAACTGGGCTTTCCGAGGACAGAACTGGCACATGGTTGGGAATTAGAGCTAAACCTCTAGGAGTCGTAGTGCCCTCACCAAATATTTCTGAGCTGCTCTCTTCCAGACCCACAGTGGGAATACCCTTCCCAACTCCTCTGAAGCTGGCTATGGCCCCATGACTTGCTCTGGTCAGTGGACTGTGAGCACAAACACATCTGGGTGGAAGCTTTCGCCAACACTTGACTCCTGGCTCTTTTCAGTGCCACCACTCTGAGATAGTGAAAGTGTGTCTTGAGATGGAGTTTCTGTCAGCCTTGATCCCCAAGTGAGCCTATTACTAGACACCCCTCCCCAACCCCGGAGTTCTATGTAAAACCTCATCGAACACGTAGCAGGAACAAGAAAAAGCCTTACAACGAATTAAACTATTGACATTTGGATCCCGGGATAGCTTAGCTCATTCTGACTAGTATCCGATTCCGAAAGCCTTTTTACCTGGATGGCCACACGGTGTCTCCCATCACGTGTTTTTGGCACTGGGAGCCGCCTTCAAACTGTCACCAACACTCACAGTCTTCAACTGTGTGGCTTTCCCCCGAGTTCTAACTAAACGTATTCTAGTCTTTAGCCAGGCATTCCTCTAGGAATGAAAGGGTAAGTCTTGGCAATGGCAAGGGCGCACAAGAATGGTCTCATGACAGCACTGGGAAGAGGGAGGTGCACGTGGAGGACCTCCTTGCTCTGGGTTGGAATGAAAAGGTTAAAAGAATCTGGTATTTCAGTGTTTTATGGGACTTTGAGCAAATCTCCTAAAATGGAAAGGGAAGACCCTTCTTTCTTTAATCCATCCCACATCCTTAATTATGAATGTAATGGCTGGAGCCTGGGAATAGCAAAACAGAGACATGATATTAGTTTGGCTCTCTGACAGCTCTGTGGGGTTGGCATATCACCCCTGAGTTGTCTTCCTTCAGATTTCCTTTATGCAATATGTATATGCTGCTGTTAATTTGACTTTTTTCTTATATGAAGCTAAATCTATCACACGCCATATTTTTTTTACAAATAGTTTATTGTCAAATTAGTTTCCATATAACACCCAGTGCTCATCCCCACAAGTGCCCTCCTCCATGCCCATCTCCCCCCTCGCCCCCACATCCATCTGCCCTCAGTTTGTTCTCAGCATTCAAGAGTCTCTCATGGTTTGCCTCCCTCCCTCTCCCCCACTATTTCCCTCCTTCTTCTCCCCCACGGTCCTCCGTTAAGTTCCTCCTAATCCTGATATACGTGCAAACATATGGTATTTGTCCTTCTCTGCCTGACTTATTTTTACACGCCATATTTTTAAAACTTATTTGAGGGGCGCCTGGGTGGCTCAGTCGGTTGACTGTCCAACTTCGGCTCAGGTCATAATCTCACAGTTCGTAGGTTCAAGCCCAACATTGGGCTTTGCACTGACGGAGATAAGTCTATTTCAGATTCTGTCTCCCTCTTTCTCTGCCCTTCCCCCACTTGCGCTCTCTTTCTCAAAAATAAACATTTTAAAAATTTTTAATAAAATAAAAATTATTTGGAAAATAATATGTATCTCATCTTTTAAATTTGTTTTTAAGATTATTACTCTTTAAAAATAATGTATATAACTTATTTTAAAAGAGATATAGAGTTATTAGGAGATGTCTTCTTTTCATCAACGGATAAACGCCTGGAGCTTGAGGTTCATGATGTGGGAAGCAGAGCATAAGGAGCCACCTGGGTTCCAGACTGTTCTCCTTCTGGAGTCTGAGGCTCAGCTGGCTCATGAACAGGGTTGGATGAAGGTGGCTAAGGAACTTTAGCTTTGATCATCCTGGTAGGGTTTTGAGGATTTTTGTCACCCAACCTTCTCCTCTCAGTGGGTTGGCATCTCTGAGTCTCTGGCCTGAAACCCCCGAGGAAATGAACCCCATTTCCCTTCCCCCAGGGAAACTGCCCCCAGGGGTAACAGGGACGGATGGGTGGAACCCAGGAGAATTGGAGGGCAGTGAAAGTACTCTGTGTGACACCGTAATGATGGACACATGTCATTATGCATTTGGCAAACCTCACAGAATATATGGCACAAAGAGTGAACCCTAATCTGGCCTCTGAAGTCTATGGACTTCAGCTAATAATAAGCATTATCAATATTGGCTCACCATACAACAGATGTTAACACATCAGTACAAGATGCTGGTAACAGGGAGACTTCTGGGTGCAGGGGGTGAGGGGGCATATGGAAATTCTATACCTTCTATTCACTTTTTCTGCAAAGCTAAAACTCCAAAAGGTGAAGTCCATTAAATTTAAAAAAGGTTGTTTTTTATAAAAAATTTTTTATTAATTTTTTTTTAATTTCTGAGAGAGAGAGAGAGAGAGACAGTGTGTGAGCAGGGGAGGGTCAGAGAGAGAGGGAGACACAGAATCTGAAGCAGGCTCCAGGCTCTGAGCTGGCTGTCACAGAGCCCGACGTGGGGCTCGAACCCACAAACCGTGAGATCATGACCTGAGCCAAAGTCGGACGCTTAACCGACTGAGCCACCCAGGTGCCCCAAAATTAAAAAATGTTAACAGGGTGCTTGAAAAGACAAGCAAAACAAGGTGCAGGTAAGCAGGTGTGCGGTGACAAGATCCAGGTACCCAGTGTAACATTTCTTTCACTTGCAATTCTTTGTAATTCGATGCATTTTAAATTCTATGACCAGGAGCTTTATTGCAGCCAGGATCAACCGAGAACAAGCCTGCAAAATTGGTTCAAAAGCTATCAAAAACACTGTGTACATATCTAAATAAGGTTAAATCAGTATGTCATTTTCAACCCAAACTTGGATGAGAAATGAGGGCCGTAAGAGACGACACGAAGGAGGCAAAAAGCCCAGCAGTTTGAGAAAAGCCCTCAACAATAGCTACCGTTTGGCAGCAGAGGCGAGTGGAGTGAGCAGAGACTGAGTATCCGCATCCCACTGGCGCCTCTGATAGTGGGAGAAAGCATGCGAGGTGTAGACTGTCCCCTGGGGCCACCCAGCGAAGAGAACCATCCTGTATCACGGATGTCTGAGAACCTGAGGTTCACGCTCTGGGTCCGGTGCGTGTTGTAAGCTGAGAAACCGAGCTGCATCCTTGAGCGTAAGCCAGACGCCTTGACAGATGGCAAGAGCCTTCTCCTCCTGGGCACCCAGTCATCTGAGCAGTGCAGCAGAAGGAGCCGGGCTCCCTGCGCCCAGCTGGTAATCTCCTTATGTCCTGGGGCTTAAGGAGTGATAGCCCTTTGCAACTGTTCTTTCTGAGCAAAGCTTAAAGCGGGGCAGTCTGGTTTAGACCTGTTTATAGCAAGAAAGAAACACAGACAGACTGACAAGTAAGAGGCCGTGGAGGGATCTGAAATGATCATCAACAACGTTGACATGGTCTATATCCCTGGGGCTTCAAAGCATTTTCTCAGCTATTAAAATCATTAGTATTATTTCTCAATTATTACAGTAACCATATGAGAAAGCAGGAAGGAATCATTCCAATTTTATTTTTTAAAAAGGAAAAAGCAAAAGAAACTACCAAGCAGAGAGCTGCCCAGCACTGTGGTTAGTAAAAGGCAGTACATCCATGAGTCCTGGGTTGCCCCAAACACTTTCTGCCGCCGGGTTAAGATTCGGGTTCTGCCTGCAGAAAGATTCGGGGAGGCAGAAAAGCACTGTGGGCTCAGATGGCTGGGAAGGCTTCCTAAAAGAGGAGAGAGGGAAGGAGGGCTTCCCAGGCACAAGAAGAGAACCACCGACCTGGAGCTGAGAGCTCACGTGGGTGAGGAGTTGGAGGCAGCAACTTTAGAAATGGAGGTTAAAGCCACGTGATGAAGGGCTTCGAATGCCAGGCCAGGGACATTTTTATTTTTTATTTTTTATTTTTTTTGCTGTCAGCAAGAAGGCATTCAAGACTTCAGAGCAGAGAGTGATCTGCACAAAACAGATTTTGGGGGACAGATGGACCTGAGGTTCAAGAGAGGCAGCAGAGAGAGAAGCACAGGTAGGATGAGGGGGGGCCAGAGTCACGGGGATGGTGGGGATGAAAGACATTGACAGGGAAGGACGCAAGTGCTCAGATGGATGAAAAACTGATGGTATCATGTCATTAAGTTGAAGATGGAGGTGGATGTGACTGAAAAGTCTTAGCAAGTGATAAGACATGCAGGGCAGATGCTCAGGAGAAAGGTGAAGGGGGAGTTATCTGCGTAGATATGACAATTGCGCTAATAAGAGAGAAGAGCAGGAAAGAATAAGAACAGAACACTGAAATGAGTTCTGCCGCTGCTAAGGCGCGGGGCTGGGAATCAGAGCAAGAACACAGGTGTGAGCAATGGGAAGAGGAGTAGAATGGAGTGAAGGCATCACTTCCAGGAAGCCTTCCCAATCAGGCCGCCGGCTCCAAAGATGCTAGCTCTTCTCTTAACCTTGGGCTTGTCCGCACACACCCCTAAGCTGGGCGTTGGCCCCCAAGCGCACAGCCAGAACCGGGAGACCCTCTGACCAAACTGGGGATGCTGACCAAACCTGTGACGGTCCAGAGCAAGGTCATGAAAACCAGAAAGAGGATTTCAGAAAGAAGGGCATGAACAATGAGGAAACCCACAGAGACATTAAGAGCCTGAAGACAGAAGAGAAGAATGGCTCAAGGGGGGCAGTTTCGTGGAGACCTTCAGGGGCAGGACCAAAATGTGAAGGGGCTCAGGAAGGTGTGGATGGCGCCGAAACAAAATCCCAGCACACAGCCTCCTCTTTCAAGAAGCTGTGCAGGGGAGGAGGGGAAAGTTTAGGGGGAAATCATCAATGGGATGATTTCTTTTAGAATACAGTGATCGTCCTCATCACCACACAGAGAGGACAGAGGGAAAACAGAGCAACTGAAGAGAGGAACAGAGAAACTTCTGGGAAAGAGTGGGGTGAGGCACAGGGAGTGGGGAGGCAGGAGACCGCAGGCCCTGGAGCCCAGCAAAGCTGTGCAGGCAGGGAGATGCACACCCCTTGCCAGGCTCCACCCTCACAGGATGGGGGTGAGGTAGGTGACAGTAGTCACTGGGCTATCTGTTCTCTGGAATGCCACAGGGGTAGCCCAGTTAACTGCAGTAGTCTGGACAGACACACTGACAGGATATTCCTCTTATAATTAGATACCCGGAAAGCAACAGGTACTGGGGAGCATATAAAAAGAACAAGAAAAGCTGACAGAAGTAAAGAACTTACCGATGGTTTATTGCCATTATGCTAAGGGTTTTACTTTGGCCATTTTATTCAGTCCTTACAATACTGCTGTAGGTTTTATGAATGGGGGAAACTGAGGGCATAAATAAATACTGTGCCCACGCACAGGATGTGGGCAATGAAGCTGGACACCATGGGATTCCAGAACCGTGATCCTACCTGCTGTGCTTCAGATGGTTTACTGTCTCCCAGGTGAGCTGCTGTGACGGGAGAGATTGGAACCAGACAAGTCACTCCGGAAGCATTCCTGAAGGTGGTGTGTTTAGTACAGGCAGTGTTTCTGTTCAAAAGGAGAAGGATGGATTTCAGGGATGAGACCATGAGATGGCATCTCATTAAAGGGGAGTTACATGTGCAATGGTGTTGAGGCTGGAGAAGACACAATATGAGGATGCAAGTTCCTTACTGATTGCATGACACTTTGATCCAATACAGAAAACCCCTAGACTCTGTTGTAGGTGCCTCTCACTTTAAGAAAATCTGACATCCGTGGGGCGCCGGGGTGGCTCAGTTGGTTAAGCATCTGACCTCAGCTCAGGTCATGATTTCACAGTTCGTGGGTTCAAGCCCTGCATTGGGCTCTGTGCTGACAGCTTGGAGCCTGGAGCCTGCTTCTGATTCTGTGTCTCCCTCTCTCTCTGCCCCTTCCTTGCACATTCTCTCTCTTTCTTTCTCTCTCTCAAAACTATGAAAATGCTAAAAAAAAAAAAAGCTTTTTTAATATAAAAAAAGAAAAGAAAAAAGGAAAATCTGACATTCAGGGGTGAATGGGTAGCTCAGTTGGTTAAGCATCTGACTTCAGCTCAGGTCATGATCCTGCAGTTTGTGAGCTCCAGCCCTGTATCAGTCTCTGTGCTGACAGCTTAGAGCCTGGAGCCTGCTTCAAATTCTGCATCTCCCTCTCTCTCTGTTCCTTCCTCCCTCATGCACTGTCTCTCTCTCAATTAAAAAGAAACAAAAGGAAGGAAGGAAGGAAGGAAGAGAGAAAGAAACAAAGAGAGAAAGAGAAAAAGAAAGAAAGAAAGAAAGAAAGAAAGAAAGAAAGAAAGAAAGAAAGAAAGAAAGAAAGAAAGAAAGAAAATCTGACGTTTGAAATCCAAACTTAACAAGTAAAGATAATCACTCGCCCAGTGAGCGCCTACTGTGTGCCTGGCACTGCACCAGGAGCTTTCAAAACATGACCTCAAAACCACACAATTTTTCAGGGCAGAGATTATCAGCCATGCTTCTAAACCAGGCATCACAAGTGAAATGTATCCCCCCAACATTTGTATGTTGAAGTCCTCAGAATGTGACTATAATTGGAGACAGGACCTTTAAGGAGGTAATTAAGGTAAAATGAGCTCATTAGGGAGGGCCCTAATCCAATATGACTGGTGTCCAGAGGAGATCAGGACAGGGACACACAGAAGGAAGATGGCCATCTACAGATGAGGAGAGATGCCCTCAGAAGAAACCAAGCTTGCCCACACCTTGATCTTGCACATCCAGACTCCACAACCATGAGGACATAAACCTCTGGGTGGAGATACGCCACTCAGTGGTATTCTTATGGCAGCCCTGACAGACCTCCACCAGGGAATCAGGGCTGGGGAGCCTAGCTCTTGTCCATGATCACCACCTAGCGAGAGCGGAGATGAGAGCTCGGCCAGTGAGACACCAGAACCTACCCAACAGAGAGACCTTTGTACAGCAAGGTTTGCTCCAGGCCTGTTGAGTGTCAGCTACACTACCTGATTATAATACAATTCATTTCACAAAAGCAACTTGCCCTTCTGGCAACCAGTATTTCAAGCAAAGAAAATTCTACTGATTTTGTAGATGGTGATGTTTCCATAATGAGTTGGGCAATTCTGAGCCCATGCCCATGTTTGCATATGGATAAACTACTGAAAATCTCTGGAAAATGTAAACTAACTTGATTTACTGAAGTGGGGGAAGTGAACTGAATTTTTAAGTAATATCTACTTTCCATGTTATATGGGTTATCTAAAAAATAATCATTTTATGTGTTTGCCTTCTTAACCTCTTTTCACATTCATATTTAATACTCCTTTTGCCCTGCCAGAAATTATCCCCCCTCAAAATGTCCTTATTTATAAATTTTTTAAGTTTTTTTATTAGAGCAGTTTTATTTTTTTCAGGTTTTTATTTAAATTGCAGTTAGTTAACATGCAGTGTCATATTAGTTTCAGGCGTAGAATTTAGTGATTCATGAATTACACACAACACCCAGTGCTCATCACAAGTGCCCTCCTCAATACCCAACACCCATCGAGACCATTCCCCACCCGCCTTCCTCCATCAACCCTCAGTTTGTTCTTTTTCATCAAGAGTCCGTTTCTTGGTTGCCTCTCTCTTTTTCTCCCCCTCCTATGTTCATTTGTCTTGTTTCTTAAATGCCACGGTGCAGTTTTAGGTTCACAAAAAATTGAGTCAAAGGTACAGAGATTCCCATAGGCCCTGTGCCCCCCACACATGCACAGCTTGCCCCAGTATCAACATTTCTCACAATGGATGAACCTACACTGGCACATCATAAGCACGCGCTGTCTGTGACTTACAACAGAGTTCACTCCTGGTGTTGTGCATGCTATCAGTTTGGACAAAAGTGTAATGATGTGTATCCACCATTACAGTATCATACAGAAGAGTCTGATTGCCTTCACAATCCCCTGCCTATTCATCACACCTCTCCCCGGACCCAACCCCTGGCAACCACTGGTCTTTTTACTTTCTCCATAGTTTTGCCTTTTCCAGAAGGTCACACGGGTGGAATCACCCAGCATGTAGCATTTTCAGATTCGTTTATTTCATTTTGTAACATGCATTGAAGTTTCTTCCATGTCTTTTCATGACTTGATAGCTCTTTTTTTTTTTTTTTTTTAGCATTGAATGATATTCCATTTCTGAATGTACCATAGTCTGGAAACCTATTCACCTACTGAAAGACATCTTGGTTGCTTCTGAGTTTAGGCAATTATGAATAAAGCTGCTGTAAATATTCATGCGCAGTTTTTGTGTGAACACAGTTTTCACCTACTTTGGATAAATACCAAAGAATGCAACTGCTGCATGTGGGGTAAAAGTATACAGAAATGGCTTGGTAAAAAAAAAAAAAAACCCACAGAACTATATTCCTGTACTGTTTTGCTTTCCCTCAAGCAATGAAGGAGAGTTCTTACAGCTCCACATCTCTGCTAGAATGTGGAGTGTTTTTAAAAAATGTTTATTTATTTTGAGAGAGAGAGAACAAGCGGGGGAGGGGCAGAGAAAGAGAGGGAAACAGAGAATCCCAAGCAGGCTCCAAGTTCTCAGCGCAAAGCCCAGGGAGGGCTCAAGCCCCTGAACCATGAGATCAGGACCTGAGCCAAAATCAAGAGTCAGATGTTTAAATGACTGAGGCACCCAGGAGTCGTCCTGCTAGCATTTGGGGTCTTTGGAGTTTTGAATTGGGGTCATTCTGATAGATGTTGTAGTGGTATCTTGTTTTAATGTGCATTTCCCTGGTGACATATTACTTGAAGCATCTTTCAAATGCTTGTTTACATATGAATATCTTCTTTGGTGAGGTGTCTTTTAAGGTCTTTGGCCCATTTCTTAATTGGGTTGTTTGTTTTTTTATTGTTGAGTTTTCCCATTTGTATTTTTAATTTTTTTTTTTTTAATTTCTGAGAGAGAGACAGTGTGAGCAGAGGAGGGTCAGAGAGAGGGACACACAGAATCTGAAGCAGGCTCCAGGCTCCGAGCTAGCTGTCAGCACAGAGCCCGATGCGGGGCTCGAACCCACAAACCGCGAGATCATGACCTGAGCCGAAGTCAGACGCTTAACCGACTGAGCCACCCAGGCGCCCCTCCCATTGGTATTTTTAATACGACTTTCTTTCTATTTAAAAACTTAAAACGCATATTATAAAAGTATCATACACACAAGACAATAAAAATCCAAACAGTATAGAGGGGAACAAACTGACATAGAAATGAGCTTCTCTCATTTTGGCGCTTGCAGTGGTTTTTTCCCTTTGTGATACTATGGTATTTTGCTCTTAATATCTTTTTTAAAATATTTATTTATTTATTCTTGAGAAAGAGAGACAGAGTGTGAACAGGGGAGGGGCAGAGAGAAAGAGGGAGACACAGAATCTGAAGCAGGCTTCAGGCTCCTAGCTGTCAGCACAGAGCCCGATGAGGGGCTCTAGATGTGGGGCTTGAACTCACTAACCACGAGATCATGACCCAAGCTAAAGTCAGATGCTCAACCCACTGAGCCACCCAGGTACCCCTGCTCTTATTATCTTTAAAGAAAACATGGATTGACAGATACAAATGTCTGCAGACATCCAAATACTTTTAAAAATAAAGGGGAAAAGAGCTTCTCCAAAGTGGCCACTAGGTGGCAGAAGTCAACTAAAATATGCACTATGAAGGCCCGCCATCTCAATTGCTCTGGGAAACTTCTCCCTTTTTAGAAAGAAGTTCATGTAAGAAAGGCAGGATTCTTCCAAGTTCCTACCCTCATATAAAACATCCCCTCCCCCAGACCTCTTGCTTCCACTTCCTGGGGCCATTTCAGACTGTGCGAGAGTGGAGAAGGGAGGAGGAACATCTCACCTCCCCTGAGGGCAGGACAAGGCTATAAAGGCAGTTCTTTCAAAGGGAAAGGACAAGACAGACATGCTCTGTCACATTCAGCATTTCCAGAGGCCTCCGGGCCCCTGTACAAATGGGCCTTCCACTCTACTTCAGATACCACATTTCCCCCTCCAGTCCTACCAAGCTAAAGGTGTCGCCCGTGAAAGAGTAGCTCTTGGTGCAGGCCCACCTCTGGCCCAGGAAGGAGGAAACTTCTGAAGAGCCTCCGGACTAGCTGAAAGAGTGAGTTAGCTCAAGTCACAATTTCCAGGATCTTTTTTGTGCCTTGGTCTGTGTTCATTGTACGTAGTAAATGCTCAATAAAGACCTATTATTTTGACTTGATTTCAACACCACATTCCTAAAGCACTGAAGGAGTAACTTCCCACTCATTAGATGTTCCTTAAGTTAACACCAAGTGCTTAGCAGCAGAATAGGTCTTACAGATTTGAGAACATTCTCTATACTTTTCTTCATGACCAAAATATTTCAAGATTCTAAGAAACTGAGAACAAAAGTAGTCGAGTGAGTAAAAGAGGAAAATATGTTTACATAAGAAAAATAAATAAATATGAACAATGCTTTAATCCAAGAATTTTGCTCCCAGAAATTTATTCTAAGAAAATATTTCAAGAGGCAAAAAAAAAAAAAAACCTACAAAAAGAAAAGGAGAAAGTAGAAATACAAACTTACAAATCCAACATTTGAGTAATAATTAATTATAACATTAATTTACTAGATCATTATCTATAGTGAAAATAATTTTGAAGACTATGCAAAATGATAAAGTCACGCATTATAGGTTTACAAGCTTTTTTAGACATGAATATAGTTGGGATTACTATAGGCAAAGCAGACTAAGCAAGAAAATATTTCTCCATAACAAAATGCCAATAGTAAGACCCAGAAGTTGACCCAAGCATTCTGTTTTCCTAACAATTACCAGAATTCCATCTCTCAATCCCAATCTCATGTCACCTACAAATGCGATAAAATGTCACACTATGGCTATCTATTTATTGCCTTTGTGTTTTAGAGTTGTCATAGCAGGAAATTTATTTTAATAAAATTATGAAACTTTCCTTTAGGAATTAAAGTATATTTTATTCATTTTGAAACCACAGTGATATAAAGTTACTCTCAACTATGCTACCACGATGTTCACATTTTGCTTCAAATTTTCAGTCTGTTAATAAAATGCCTATAAACATATAAATGTCCTTCTCGTGCAAGATAAGGAGCAGGTCTACCCACGGAAGGGTCCACATTCTTTTGACAGTCATAATGGAGCACATTCCCCCAAGGACAAAATAAGCTATTTATGGCAATGCTTATATGAGACAATGAGTGACCCTCAAACTCATACTTTGAAAAAGGGGAAAAGGGATACTCTTCTACTTAGTTGCATGGACTTTGGCAAGGAAACTGAGCTTCCTTGGACTGGGTCCAGAAACTTCAACCCCAGAACCTCCACAAAGACGAAAGGGCAGCAGAGGTTGATTAAGCCCAACAGAAAGATCTATTTCCTTGCTGGCTCACAGACACAGTTTCTGACCCCACAAGCTTTCACAGTATTCAGAGCGGGAGGAGTAGACGAGTTTTGCAGCTTAACGAAAATGAGCCGACAACCTTAAGGGGTCCTCTGTGCCTTTTCCATGGATCATCATTAGATCAGGAGCTGAAAGGGGCAAATCTTTCACCAAAGTCTGTTCATTTCACCCTAAAAACCTTTTGCTCTAAAACATGGAAAAAGCGGGGTGCCTAGGTGGCTCAGCTGGTTAAGCATCCCATTCTTGGTTTTGGCTCAGGTCATGATCTCGCATTCACGAGTTCAAGCCCTGTGTCGGGCTCTCTGCTGACAGCTCAGAGCCTGGATGGAGTCTGCTTCAGAGCGTGTGTCTCCCTCTCTCTCTCTCTGCCCCTCCCCTGTTTGCACTCTGTCTCTCTCTCTCTCTCTCTCTCTCTCAAAAATAAATAAACATTAAAAATTGTTTTAACATAGATATTAATGTGTGTCAGAGGATTCCTTCACATATATATCATATGTTATATATATGTAAATATATACTTCTGAAATATGTGTGTGTACGTACTTGTAAAAAGTTATTATTTTAATGAGACTGCCCATCAGAAGCTTTGTGATAATAGAATGAGATGGAATCGGTCAGATTTGGTCTTCCAAGATAATAGACTGTCACTGATCATCTTAAAAGCTCATTTTAGAGTATTAATTTTTCATCTCCACCTGTCTCAAAAGAACGTATTTTGAAATACAATGAAAAAGAGAAGAGTATAGAAAAGTATGCATATGTATAGTAAAAATATGTACACTGGGCAGAAAATCAGAGTTTTTAAAGAAAATGAATTAATTTGGAGAAAATGAAGTTCAAAAAACAACACATATTATAACACATGTCCTCTTACAACGCCTATGAATTTAATATGAAAGAGATACTTAGCACAGTACTTTAAAGCTTATTTGAGATGGCAGATAATTTGCAAATGGGAATGAGAAGCCAGGTGCCTATCCCAGGAAAGAGATTTCTGTATTGAAAAAAAAACACACACACACACACACAAAACACAAAAAACAAAGGACCTATGTGCAAATAAATAATCACCCATGTTAAATCAAGGGGTCAAAGACCAGCTTGGCAGCTGGAACAAAGGCAAATCTGTCATCAAAACTCTTTGGCCCTTCTTTCCTAAAGTAAATTTGGAGCTAATTAGCTTTCAAGACTTTTCCGGGATTTTTTTTCCACAGTGAAAAGACAAAGAAACACACTCAAGATAAAAAACAGATGTTGCAGTTTACTGGTCATTTGTCCATGTACATTATATATTTACATGTCACTGTGAAAGCCGTAGTTTGGCCAAGCTCCAAATGTATGAGGTGACATGGATACTGTGGATCTTACTCTACTCCGTGTGCCAGATGCCCAGTCTGGCCTGGCCGGACTCTACCTGGGCTGAGCTATATTTCCTTATGTGTTAGATGCTCCTTATTGTGGTTGCCTTTGGGTGTCGCGTCCAGATTTCCAACAATCACAGGGACTGTACAACTTACGGTCGCTTACATTGATACTAGGCCTACCCACATTCATCACCATCTCTTTCCTGTCAAGTCATGAATTTTGGTTACTCAAAACCTGGCTTTGAGAATACAGGAAGAAGACAATACAGCAATCATTTCCCAACACAGATGTCAGAGAAAACCCAGCCAAAACAGAAATAAACAGATAAGCAGAATATACCTAAGGTTTTTAAGGACCTCTGTACAATTTCTTTTAGATCTCAAACCCACATTTACCTTTGGTTGCTAAATCATAAAGTTTCTACTCCATGACAACACACAGATGCATTAAAATATAAGGTCTCTATGCATGTAAGAGCCCTGGTCAGTAGTTGACTTTAAGAGTTCAAAATACTAGAGGTCCTTGAGGAGTTGTGGACTGGAAGGAAAGGACAGAAACAGAGTATTTCTAGACAAAATGTACTGGAATAAATGAATTCATATTTGAACAAATTTATTTAGGGTCTAGAACTGCCCTCAAAATTTTAAATGAGGTGCACCTAAAGGCACTACAGGACAATTCTCCTAGTAAGCCATTTGTACACCAAGTTTACACACAAGCAGTTCTTCCCTTTAAAATCTGTTGGGGTGTGGGGCCCTTGGGTGGTTCAATCGGTTCACTGGATAAGCCTCAGCCTCTTGATTTAGGCTCAGGTCGTGAGATCAAGCCCCTCGTTGGGCTCAAGATTCTCTCTCAGTCCCTCTGCCCCTCCCTCTCTCCCTCAAAAAATAATAAACAAAAACAAAAACACAAAAACCAAAAAGCAAAAAACGATCCGGCTGCTGAGTGTTTCTGAGGAACAAACATGGTACCCCACATCATGGAGTCGTTCTAGAAGAGGGCTTTTCGTAATTTTTCTTTTCTTGTCCAGTGTTCTGTCTTCTCCTAGGAATCTATCTAGAGTTCCAAAATTTACAAGGTCTGAAAAATTTAAATTTGGTCTGCTCAGCTGGCATCCATTCCCCTCATAATCTTCAGCAGAAAAGAGTCTGTGATTTCCTTTTGTAGTTTCAGAGGACTCACTGGAATGTATTCTTGAGCACACATAAAGCTTTACACTATAACTCACCCACATGTAGTCATTCCCCTNAAAAAAATTTTTTAAGAAATTAGGCACAGTAAGAGATTAAACAGCAATACCTCGGAATCAAATTGAACAATTAAAACAAGATACCATAACAAAAGTTCTATGAACATAGTCTCTCTCTCTCTCTTAAAACCTCGTGTTTCTTTACAGGGCTGGTTCAATATTCGCAAATCAATCAATCTGATACATTACATCAACAAAAGAAAACATAAAAACCTGTCGATATCGATCCTGTTGATAGATGCAGAAAAAGCATTTGACAAAATACAGCATCCCTTCTTANTACAAAAAAAAAAAACAAACCCTCGTGTTTTTCTGTACTCACTCCCCTCGTGATGACGTGTGATGAACCGCCTCCTGAGGAGCAGGAGTGAGGCCAGTGACTTGCATCCCGACTTTGCGTCGGAGGCAGAGTTGGGCTGCTATTGGCGTCCTGCAGATTCGGCAGGAGGATGGGCTGTTCAGGTGGCCTGTGACCGCGCATTCCCAAAACTGCGGAAGCGAAACTGCAGATAGAGGGAAAGGCCGCTGGAGTCAACTTCTATTCTATTGTTGTAAACTCGGAGGCGAGAGGGAGAAATTGTCATACCTCTGTTTTGGACTGCTTTCGCTATTCCTAAAGTTTATGCACAAAGATCACATGAAAGGGGTTGGTGGAATGCTTTACCCGGAGCCTCGTTTCCAAGCAGTTAGGAAGCAGGCATTCCTTTATAGTCAATCCAGTGCATGATGACCTTCTTGATGACCTTCTTTTCTCCCACGCACCCTCCTGAGGCACTCCCCACCCCCGCCCTCATCTCCATCCACTCCACACAATCTTCTTGTTGCAGCCTCCTGCTTCCCCACGTGGTCCTCTTGGACAGGACTTATATATAAGGCTCCAGACAGCTCTGTCCCTGTGTGGCCCACTGTGGTCAACAGGAAATACTCAGGAATCCTAGGCCTTGATGTTCCCAGGGCAGCAGCAGGTGCCTGACTCCTGGTTAGTGAACCTACTTCTCACCCTCTGCATTTCCTAAGAAGGTTCAGACCCCATTCCAAATGTTCCCCCAACTTCAGAGTGACCCCATAGAAGCTCCTTTCTCTAGCTTTGGGCAGGCAAGGGACAAACGTGGAGAAGCCATGGTGTGACTTCCCCTCTTCTCACTGCACTCTGATACCCCATTTCTGCGAGTTTCTTTTTTAATGATTGTAACATATATAACCTAAAAATACGTCATTTTTAGGTATACAGTTAAATTACATTCGTCTTGTTGTGCAACCATCACCACCAGCCATCTCCAGAACTGTTTCATCTTCCCAGACTGAAACTCTGTACTCATGAAATGATAACTCCCTAACTCCTTGCCCCTCAACTCCTGACACCACCATTCTATTTTCTGTTTCTATCAGTTTGACTTCTCTACCTACCTCTTATAAGTGGTGTCATATAGCGTCTGTCCTTGGTGCCTGGCTTATTTCACTTAGCATAATGTCTTCCAGGTTCATCCATGGTGTAACATGTGTCAGAATTTCCTTCCTTTTTAAGGCTGAATAATATTTCATTGTACAGGCATACTACATTTTTTCATCCATCCGAATTTTTGTGGACACTTGGGTTGCTTTCCTTTTGGTTATTATGAATACTGTTACTATGCACATAGGTATACAAATATTTCTTCTGATGCTCCCTTTATATCCTTGATCTTTTCTATATTTTGCCGATGTCAATTCAGTCTCATATTTATTTTGGCATTCAATGTCTATTACATTAGTGCTTTAGTCAAACTTTAGACAGGAAGAAACCATCTTAACATTCTGCTAGAATAAGACCCAAAGGTAACCTTAGACCCTTTCTAAGTTCCTGTAACTTTAATTTTACCAGGCAGGGCTTGTCTCTCAGTGATGGTTTTCCCTCAGATGCTCCTGACTTCATTTTCTAGTGAAGGTTTCGATACAGACTGGTCTCAGTAAGCACTTCAGAAATGTAATCCAAATGTTAACATGTGACCCAGAAATTCCACTCTTAAGTATCAACCTGGGAAATAAGAAAATGTGTCCACACAAAAACCTGTAGATAAATGTTCATAGCAGAATTATTCGGAATAGCAGAAAATTGGAAGCAACCCAAATGTCCGTCAACTAACTGATCGACTGATGGACAAAATGTGGTATATCCAGTGAATGAAATACTGCTCAGCAATAAAAACAATGAAGTAGTGATCTAAGCTATGACATAGACAGACGTCAAAAACATTACACTAAGTAAAAGAAGACAAATGAAAAAGGTGACATATTGTAGGATTCCATTCATATGAAATATCTAGAAAAGGCAAATTGATGGAGACAGAAAGTAAATTAGTGGTTGCCAGGGCTTGGCAGTGGGAAGAGGGAGTGACCACAAATGGGACAGAAGGCTTCTTTCTGGGGTGACGAAAGTTCTAAAATTAGATTGTGGTGATGACTGCACAACTCTGTAATTTCACTAAAAATCATTTACTTAAAATGGGTGAATTTTGTGATATATCAATTATAACTCAACAAAGTTCTTTCTTAAAAATATAATGCAAGTATTTAACAAGTATAGTTCATGACATAATCAAAACACAATCTTAATTAATTATTGCACTGAATTAAAGGCTGAAAATTTCTATGGCAAGATGCTCAGAGTGGCTCTCTGACATTTAGATTATACTATTCTTTGCTTTTGCTTATGCGTATTTTATAAACGTTCTTTATTGAACATATGACTTTCCTAACAACAAAAGCTGTGTGTGTGTTTTAAATTAAAAGCATGAGTGGGGCACCTGGGTGGCTCAGTTGGTTAGGCATCCAACCCTTGGTTTTGGCTCAGGTCATCATCTCATGGCTTCTTCGTGGGTTCGAGCTGCACATCTGGCTATGCGCTGGCAGCGTGGAGCCTGCTTGGAATTCTCTCTCTCTACACCTTTTCCACTTTCACTTTCTCTGTCTCTTTCAAATTAAATAAATAAACTTTAAATTAATCAATTTATTAATTCATTAAGAGCATGGATGAATTTATTTATTTACTTTTTACTTATTTATTTACTTACTTATCGCAATGGGAGAGACTTTTCAAATAAGACAAAAACCCACAAGCCTAAAGGCACTCTGCCAATTTGCCATATAAAATGTTAACATTTCTCTGTCACAAAAATTAAACCCAAACAAAACCAATAACTAAACACAAAGTTAAAACACAGAGGACAAATTGCAGAAAGCATTTGCAAGCACAATGACAGACAAAAGAGAGTTTCCTTCATTTACAAAGCCTAGCCAAATTAGTAAGAAAAAAAGTTGAACCCCGTGGGAAAACGAGTGAAGAATATGAACAAGTAATCCACGGAAAAACAAGTAACTGCCATTTCTACATATAAAAAGATGTTCAGGGGCGCCTGGGTGGTCCAGTCAGTTAAGCATCCAACTTCAGCTCAGGTCATGATTTTGCAGTCTGTGGGTTTGGGCCCTGAGTCAGGCTATGCACTGACAGCCCAGAGGCTCGAGCCTGCTTCAGATTCTGTGTCTCCCTCTCTCTGCCCCTCTCCCGCTTGTGCTCTCTCTCACTCTCAAAAACAAATAAACATTTAAAAATTGTTTTAAATAAACAAATAAATATTTTTTTTCAAATAAAAGGATGTTCAATTTATTTCACATTTTGGTGAGGGTACAGATTTGTGCAACATTTTTCGAGGACAATTTGACAAAATCTACTAATACTTTTTTGAAGTGTGGTTCTAGGGGAGCCCAAGTGGCCCAGTCGGTTAAACATCCAACTCTTGATTTCAGATGAGGTTGTGATCTCACAGTTCATGATTTCGAGCCCCATGTCAGGCTCTGCACTGACAATGCAGAGCCTGCTTGGGATTGTCTCTCCCTCTCTCTCTCTCTGCCCCTCCCCACTCTCTCTCTTTCTCACTCGCTCTCAAAATAAATAAATAAAAACTTAAAAAAATATATGTGTGGTTCTATATATGTATGGCTTAGCACTTCCACACCTAGGACTTTACACTATAGGTTATTCCAGCAAAAATATTCTCAGAGAGACGTAAGTGTATGCTCTTTGCAATGTTGTGCTAGTGAAATACTAGAAGCCTAAATATCCATGAGTAGGAAATAAGCTAAATAAATTATGACCTTACCAATGGATCCTGTGCACCCTTAGAAAGTATTAGATCTAGATGTGCCAATATGGAAATATTCCTAAGGATGATGAAAAATGAGAAGTGAAGAGTAAAAACGCATATTGTATAAATGTTAAAACACACACACATATTTGGGAGAATGTAAACATGATTATCTTTGGAAACAGGAACCGAGGTACTGCTGGGAAGGAAGCCCATGTACTTTTCATTTCTAACTTTCAACGCTGTTTTGCCTATTTCAAGCCTGTGCCTGCATTTTTTTTTAATGGCCAGAGAGGTGAGCTAGACGATGGGATGATGAACCATTTTTGTTTTCTTTTTTACGTTTCCATATTAAAAATAACTTTAAGGGCTTTTGTTGTTTGAACAGGTGATTATTTCCGGCTGGACCTCCCGTCGCAGACGTGCCAGATGCAATCAAATAGGATACCAGATGCAGCCAGGGGTGCAGCCGCAGCACGTACGTGGGAGGCGNATCCCGCACCCCCGGCTCGTTTAGAAGCTCCTTCAGCCTTCCTTCCAGTGGTTTCCCTTCCCACGCCAGAATGTCTTACCTACGCCCACCCCCCAACGGGTACCCCCTACTATAAGTAATAAGCACGTGCGGAGACGGCGGGGCCCTTTTATTGTGTGTGTCTCTCCAGGTGGGTGGGTGTGGCTTTTGCGATGGTAAAAATCTGTTGAAGACGATGGATAAGTCACGGATCCAGGCCTCTCTGTGTGAAGGCGCGGTGCCTATCGGATTCTAGAGAACTTTCCGTCAGGGTAACTGACCCTCTCCGTGCATGGAACAGAGAAGCGACGGAAACACAAGGAGGTGGCAGGTGAGGGGACTTGAAGGCCACCTTTCTTGGGTTCGCAGTGTTGAGGCAGAGGGACAGAAGGGAGGGGCAGCGGGCAAGGGAAGGAGAGGCAAAGAAGAACAGCTGCTGTGCGCATGCTCGAGGTCTAAACCAGTCTCCAGTGTGTCTTTAATCTGTATACAGATGTGCCATGTATCAGCTGTCCCCTCCATCCTGCTGATTTTATAATTTTCTCACGCTGCATCAATATGCATACCTCCACACCGGAAGCCAGAAAAGGTGCGGGGACACTACCTCCCATCCCAGGCACTAGATGGCAGAAGCTGCCAGGAAATCTTTTCAGTCACAGCCTCACTCCGCAAACTGCCCGAGGTGGGAAAGGTCCACATCCGATTGTGGCCCCTGTGACTTAAGTGTCTCAAACCCTATCACCCAGTTGCTCCTCTACTGAAGTTCTGACTCACGGTAGGAAGGAAACACACACACACACATACACACACACACACACTGTTAAATTCCATTTGCGTCTCACTAGACCACTATTGCATCGGCTCTTTTAGATCCGCTATATTCCCCCAGGTGTTGTCTAGAGGGGGGTGTTTCTTGGTGGGGCTGTGCGCTCCTGAGCACTATTTGCTTCTAGACAGGACGAATGCTCTCCGTTTCAGCTCTGAGAACCAGAGTTTATTCAGGATGGAGGGTGGATACAAAGGGGTGGAGGGGGGGACTGGGGCACAAAGAGAGGAAACTGGTCCCCATTCTTTAGCTTGCTCCCCATTCCGGCCTCCTTTTAACACAAAGGCAGGCAGTGCTGGCAGACGTTGGAGGGTCTGTACCGAGGCCTTTGACTTCCTGATTCCAGGATGAACTCTCCGAAGCCTTTATCAGGATTTGTCCAACAACCTCCAGTGCTCGTCTTTTGACCCAATGCTTGCTCTTCTCTGATGTGGGTCCCTCACTACGGTTTCCCCAGTCTTGGTCATGCCTCCGCCTCTGTCATCTTCCAGAGACTCCCACGTGGGCTACTGTGTGCCCACGATGACTGTCCCCACTGAATCTTGTGACAGTTCACAGTTCATCTATCACCATTTCGGCTAACCCCTTTGAACATCACACCCCCTTTGGGACCTAATAATTCAAACAATCAGGCTTCTTTTGAGTGTCACCACTGAATCTCGACATCATACGGCTCCAGGAGATCCCACCATTTTCTGTTAGTCAGTGAACCCCTATGTTCCTGTTGGGGAATTCAGAATAAGACTAGCTTTCAAAAGGACATGCACAGGGGTGCCTGGGTGGCTTGGTCACTTAAGTGTCTGATTTCAGCTCAGGTCATGGTCTCATGGTTAGTGAGTTCAAGCCCCGCATTGGGCTCTTGGCTGTCAGCACAGAGCCCACTTCAGACCCCCTGTCCCCCTCTCGATGCCCCTCCCCCGCTCATGCATGTGCGTGCACTCTCTCTTTCTCTCAAAAGTAAACATTAAAAACTGATTCCTTCAAGGAAATGTTAAAATATACATATACAGGGGTGCCTGGGTGGCTTAGTCGGTTAAGCGTCCGACTTTCGCTTAGGTNTCTCTCTCTCTCTCTCCTAGAAATAAATTAAAAAAAAAACATTAAAAATTAAAAAAATATATATACATATACATATAAAATATATAAATATGCATATACATATAAAACATATGTATATTTTAACATTTCTTTATATGTATTTTTCTGATTATCTCATTTTCTTTGATATATATGATAGATTATAAATAAACAACCATGTTTAAAAAGAAGACTCCTATAGTATGTCTTAGCTAAAAACTGCCCAGAAATATAGACCGTTAAATGACTGGGTCTTCAGTTAACAGGGGTCTAAAGATGTCACGAACACTTGGATGAAGTGCTCGAACGTGATCATCGGTATGAATGATGGCTGCCTCCCATGTTAATGAACGGGTATTTGCGTTTCCATGACACCAATGAGCCAGAGGGCACTGGTTTACAGGTTGCCGCTGTGGCTCCAGAGTAGTGTGTTGAGCTCCCTGACTGAGATCTCCTGCGGTGGAAGAAAAGGGCTGGAAGTTTCCCCTGGGAGGAAGTATGAAGAAGAGTCAGGGAAAGGTCCTTTCCTGGGGTTTCTGAGAGAGTGCTCTGCGTACTGAGGGAAACCAGGGTAAGTCTACTTTCATTCTGGTGCTTTTGTACTCAAAATCCCTGGCTTCCCATTGCCTAAACAGCATTTCCGAAGTGAGTGCCACACAACGTGCTGTGGAAAAGAGGTTCCACCGGTTAAATCAGTACTTCTCAAACTTTCATGTGTATGTCAGGCCCCTTGGGATCTTGTTAGATGAAGACTGTGATTCTAACTGGGGTGGAGGGTGAGATTCGGCTCCTGTCGAGCTTCTGGTGGTGCCGATGCTGCTGGCCTTCAGACCCTGCTCTGAGTTAGCAAAGGGCCAAAGCTTGTTAAATACATGCATATTTTTTAAAGGAACTTTAATGCCTCTAATGTGTTCGCATGCACTGTAAATCTCCGAGAGGAATAAACAGAATATAGTGTTTCCTAAACAACTTTACTCTTGGAATCCTTTTTTCACCGGGCATCTCTGAGGAACACATTTGTAGAAATGTTAGCCTGACTGATAAAGTCACGTGCTGGCATTCCAGGTGTGGCCTTCCAGCACTTTCCTGCTGGCCCTGTTCCCCCCTCCTACAGACTTCCAGTTCCTAACCAAAGGCTCGGAAAGTTGTCACTTCTATAATCAGTTCCCATGGTCTTTCCTACATCACTCGTCCCCACCTGCATTTCCCCCTTTCCCTTCCTGCTTCCTGGTATGACTCCCCATCCTCCCCTCTACCTCTTAAACTCCAGCATGCGTGAGAATGCCCCCCAGGGACCTTGGTAAATGCAGATTCTTTGGCCCCCACACCCTGAAACTCTGATTTAGGAAGTTGTGCTTCTAACAAGCTCCCAAGTGACACCGATGCTGCCTGTCCAGCAACCTCACTTGGAGGAGAGTGGCCTTAGAGACAGAATCTCCCTCTGCAGAAAGGCTTCCTTCCCCCACTCACCTTGGAATTCTGAAATACTTGCCAGTATTTCAGAGGACGGGAGTCTCCTTTTTCTTGAATGTGTTTTATTTCCCCATGAATCCGTAAGCATCTTGGGAGAAGGAACAATGCCTCATTCTTTTTTTTTTTTTCTAAGTTGTCTAGTTCAGTATTTTGACTACATGAACAGCAAGTGAAGGTTGGCCACCTAGGACACAGGCGCTTGAGCACTGAGGCTGTCTGTAGTGGCTGCCAGGGCCTGTGTGAGTCTATAATCCCCTGCTCTGGCCAACTTCCCCCTTCTTTCTCCAACTGGGGCCTCAATTGGCTGGACTCTTGGATCTCTTCCTGGCCTTCACAATGATGGGAGCTCCCTGGGTAAAGACGATAGCCTAGTTCATCATCAAATTAGTTTCCTCCTTTGGACACCTGTATTTGTATTGCCCACACCCTTGGCCTGGGCATAGACCCTTGCATTTCACCCCTTTGCCATATATCCTGGACACTGGTGCTTGCTCTTCTATTTACTTCCTCCCTTCAGCTCCTGCAGGATCTCCATCCTCTGAACACTAGCGTTAGGTGTTGGAATGTTCTTATAATCATAACCCTTGTATTCACTTCTTTTGTGGCATCCTTCTTGTGTTCTGACATCATGTCACACGTATTCAGTCATTAACTCAGAATTTTCCCTGGCTTTCTGATAGCCATATTTGTTCATTCTCATTCATTCATTCTCACTCTCACTCTTGCTCTCTCTCACACTCCTCATCCCACCGCCCATCCATTCCTCACTCCTAGCTGAACTCCAGGAAATGGACTAACACAGACTTGGTTCTCAACCTGACCTGCAAATCTCCATCACTTTGTCCTGATTCCTACAATGTACACAAACTTAACTACATGCAGACAGGGCACCTGGGTCGCTTAGTCGGTTGGGCATCCAACTTCGGCTCAGGTCATGATCTCACAGTTCGTGAGTTTGAGCCCCGTATTGGGCTCTGGGCTGACAGCTCAGAACTTGGGACCTGCTTTGGATTCTGTGTCTCCCTTTCTCTCTACTCATCCCTCACATATGTTCTGTCTCTCTCAAAAATAAATAGACATTAAAAAAATTTTAAAAACTTACATGCTGTTACCTAGAAAAGTCTGGATATGCTTCCATTTTAATAAAATTCTTCCCCTTGCCACTTGGACGTATCTCTGGGTGCCAGAGATAGCTAGAGTGAAAAATATGCAAGACCCCTGACAAACATTCATCCATCCTCTGTACTTGGCATGACAGGCTATGTAAAGAATAAATCAGCCTTCAAAGACCTTACAATTTAGAAGGAGAGGCAAGGCAGATAACCACAAAGAACGTGATACATTCCATGAACAAAATACAAATCAGGTAGTGGAAAAAAAATTCAAAAGAAGGAATTTTATGGACTGAATTGTGGTTCCTCCTCAGCTCCATCCCCAACATCAAGATGGGTATGTTGAAGTTCACACCCTGG
The DNA here is from genome assembly GCF_008692635.1 of Crocuta crocuta. NCBI lineage: Eukaryota > Metazoa > Chordata > Mammalia > Carnivora > Hyaenidae > Crocuta > Crocuta crocuta. The sequence continues at coordinate 2,646,275 of NW_027551578.1, read as the reverse complement.
TACGTCAGAGTGTGACCTTATTTAGAAATAGGGTCTTTGCAGATGTAATTAGTTAAGATGAGGTTCTGCTGGAGTAAGGTGGGCTCTGTCCAATATGACTAGTATCCTTAGGAAATGGGGAAATTTGAAGACAGACATGCATGGAAGGAAAAGGCCATGAGAAGATGAAGAGAGAGATTGGGGATGATGCTTCTACCTGCCAAGAAACACCGAAGCTTGCCAGGACGCCATCAGAGCCAAGAGGGCATCCAACTTCGGCTCACTCCTCACAGACCATGGAACAGATCCCTCCTCACAGCTGCTGACAGCTTGATCTTGGACTTGTAGTCTCCAGATCTGGGAGACAATGAATTTCAGTTGTTGAACCTTCTTGGTTTTTGGTGCTTGATGGCAAACCTAAGAAACAAGATTTCTTGTCACAGGCTATTAAAGAAGATTTCATTAGAAATGAAGATGACAAAGGGGCACCTGGGTGGCTCAGTCAGGTGAGCGTCAGACTCTTGACTTTGACTCAGGTCATGATCCCAGGTTCGTGGGATCAAGGCCCAAATCAAGCTCTACACTGAGCATGGAGCCTGCTTGAGATTCTCTCTCCCTCTCTCTCTCTCTCTCTCTCTGTTCTTCTCTGCTCACTCTCTCTCTGACTAGAAAGTTAAAAAAAAAAGAAATGAAGATGATAAATTTAAGCTCAGCCTCAAAGAAAGGGCAAAGAGAAGGAAAGAGCATTCAGAAAAAGAGAGGGCAAAGCACTAAGGGTACTTGGGAACTTGAGATTAACTTAGAACCTACAGAGGATCAAGGGGAATAGGCAGAGAACGTTAGAGAAGGAGGAGAAGAGCCATTTGTCAATATGAGTAGACAAAGTTTGAAAAAATATAATTATGAAAAATTTTCCCATAATCCTATATATAAGGTTCCCAGCCAGGCATGCCTTGTAAACAAAATCTTATTTCTTATACAGAATAGAACATAGTTGCTGAACCCAACTTTAAACATTTTACTACCAAATTTCAAACTTGAACATTCACAATTTTACAGCCACTGAACAGAAGCTGTGGTATCAGAATTAAAATTTAGGCCTTACATGTAAAAAGGAGATAATTTCAGAACAGTTTCCCTACTCACTTATCAGTGATATTTATAGCTTCTAATTCTGTTTTAAGGGTTAACACTAGGAAACATAACAGGATCAGTTCCGGGACGGATGTCAAAGGGCCCGGATTCAAGGAAAGAGATCATTTCAATCTAGCTTTTACAAAGTGGCAAAGCCAGTGCCTCCATTTTATTTCTAAAAATAGAGCAAAATCTCCATTTTTTTTTTAACCTGTCAAAACTGATATTAGATAACGAGATACTCAAGCAGGGATAAATATACATTTTACTCCATTTCCTCACAGTAGAATGAAAAAGGATAGACTATATGATCTCTAATATCCCTTCCAGTATTAACATCCTAACCAGTGAAAGTGAAAAACTGAAACCCAGACACAGGCTTACAGCAATAGAAATGGTGTGTGTGTGTGTGTGTGTGTGTGTGTGTTGTGCAATGTGTGTGGTGTGTATGTATACACGTCCATATCTATATTTGTGCCATTAGACGACAGCAGGAAACTAACTTGGCTTTAGCTGTTCTTCCTTCTGTTAGGAAAATTTCCCTTGGCTTTTTTTTCCTTTTAATGTTTATTTATTTGTTTTGAGTGACAGAGAAGGAGAGAGAGAGTAGGAGGGACAGAGAGTGAGAGAGAGAATCCCAAGCAGGCTCCACACTATCAGCACAGAGCCCAAAGTGGGGCTCGAACCCACAAACTATCAGATCATGACCTGAGCCAAAATCAAGGGTCAGATGCTCGGCTGACTGAGCCACCCCAGTGCCCCTGACATTGTCTTTTTAACACAGTCTCCACAGGGTTCTCAATCTCCCTCCCTCTCTCTCTCTCCCCTAATTTAAAGACCACCTTTTCATTAAATTATGGAATACGTCAAATGTTCACAAACCCATCACACACAAGTTCAACAAGATTTTCCGTACTTCCTTCAACTATCCCCCCATTCTACTGTCTTCCTCCCTCCCTTTCCACTGAATTTTAAAGCAAATCCCAGACACTGTATAGTTTCACTCCTTATACTTAGATGTACACATCTAAAAAATATGTGCTTATTCTTACATAATCAGAATGCTATTATGAAACTTAAAATTAATTTCTTGGAGTCATATCATGTCTCTTTTCAATGTTTTTAAGCAAGAATAGTGGCAATATTTTACATAATTTACAAGTTAACAAAAAATGATACTTGAATAATAAACCAGAGGTTTCTGATATGGCATTGTTATAAAAATGGCTTTAGAAAAGCATAGATTGTAATTAGAAGTTGGAAGACTTGAGGACTGTTTTCCCATGAATTTTATTCCATCCCGTCACTGTTCTATGCTTCAGTTCCAATAACCCCAGAACGATACTGTTACCTGAAAGTGCTCTCCTGAAGATTAAAGAAATAGCATCTGTTAATCTCATCAAGTTCATTGAGGCAGGATGGGGCTGGGTGCTGGTAAATGGAGCAGATGAATGTGAGGCATATACACTTTTTTTTCTTCAATGTTGAAAAGTAATCACAGAGAGCCTTGTCTCCTTCGGTGCACGTACCGATACTTCAGAGCACGTGTGACACGTGGAAATCCTATTAAGCGTGATCGCGTGGATTTAGGTAGGAAAGTCATGCCAGAAACTACCTCTTAGTAACCTTGGGAAGATGCCTACGGCTCTGGGAAGAGACATATAAATAAATGTCCATGTCATTCAGATCCTAGATATCTGGGGAACAAGGATTTAGAAAAAAGAGTCAGGTTGATAATTATTCCAGAAGAAAACAAGTCACTTTGTCAGTAAATAGCAAAGACATTCACATTACCCAGCTATTCTGCTTTCAGCAATTTATCCTAAAGGAAGAAACATAGATGTAGGCAAATATCCATTTACAAGGTCATTTGTATCGGTACTGTTTGTAGTGACAAACATTTTAAAATAACCTTTAAATATTCAGCAATAAACTGGTTGAGTAACTTTGTAGCCATTTAAAAGTCCCTAGTAGGAATACATCGACTAACGTGTTAATGTTTTGACATTATCTTTCATGAAAAATATGTTATAAATCAGTACCGGGGCACCTGGCTAGCTCAGTCCATGGAGCATGTGACTCTTGATCTCACGGTTTAAGTTTGAGCCCTACACTGGGTGTAGAGATTACTTAAAATTAAAATATCTTTTAGGAGCACCTGGTGACTCAGTCAGTTAAGTGCCTGACTTTGGCTAAGGTCATGATCTTGTGGTTCATGAGTTCAAGCCCTGCATTGGGTTCTGCACTTATGTGGAGCCTGCTTGCAATTCTCTCTCCTTCTCTCTCTACCCCTCCCCTGCTCATGCTTTCTCTCTCTCAAAATGAGAGATACATGCATCTGCACACACACACACACACACACACTCAGAGAAACAAGATTAGACAGAGAGTTAATATAATGCTAATAGTAATCATTTTTTTAAGTAGAATGCAAAAATATTTTGTCTCTAGATTTTTCCAGCATGTATATACAAAACTTATGTAAAACTTATGTAAAAAACTTATGTAAAAAAAACTTTTAAAAACTCTACTATTGATCTGGCAACATGGAAGAATGACCTACAGTAAAATGCCATGCCATCCAGAGAAATAACCCATGAAAGGAAAATAGGCGAGGGGAAAGCAAACCCTTCAGAAACACAGAGTGATGTGAAATCTTGCCTGGGAGACACATGAATAGATGATGCTTACGGTTGTGGGCACAGTAGAAATAGGACCTAGCAACAGGTACTAAACACCACAAGCTTAGATTTTAATACCACACAAGGGCAGGAGATGCACAGAGTTCCTGGTTAGGTGGTAAATTCAAAATAAAGAAAATATACTTGAACAATTGAACTCCATTCACACATCAGGACTGGCCCCTCAAGAATTTGTTCTTTTGGAAGAGTCTGAAAGAGATTTTGAAACAAGTATGTTTAAAATTATTAAAGAGCTTTCTAAAAGGAAAGAATAGGACATTATGAAAAAAAGAACAGGAGGATTGGAAAAATAAAATATACAGAAAAATTTTAAAGTTATTAAAACAAAAAACTCCATAGATAGATTCTTTCCCCCAAAAAAGTTCAGTAGATGAAATAAATAAACTTGCAATGAAGAGACTGTTAGAAATCTGCAAGAAAGGGGGCGCCTGGGTGGCTCAGTCGGTTGACCCTCCGACTTCGGCTCAGATCATGATCTCACAGTTCGTGGGTTCGAGCCCCACGTCAGGCTCTGAGCTGTCAGCAGCTCAGAGACAGCTCAGAGCCTGGAGTCTGCTTCGGATTCTGTGTCTCACTCTCTGCCCCTGCCCCTCTCATGCTCTGTCTCTCTGTCTCAAAAATAAATAAAACATTTTTAAAAATTTAAAAAAATTTAAAAAAAAGAAATCTGCAAGAAAGCACTGGAAAATTAACCAGAAAGAGTCCAAAAAGATAAAGAAATGTAAGAAAAAGGTGAAAAAGAGGCTAAGAGATATGTTGGATAAAAGGAAAATGTCCAAGAGACATACAAAAAGGGGAAGGAGAGACTATAGAGGATGAGGTAAAAGCAATACTTAAAAAGAATATGTCAAAGTTTTCCTGAATTGATGACAGACATGAATCCACATATCCAATGAATCTCAGTGAGTCCCAGACAGTACTGTACACACAGCCCACACACATATTTCTAAACCCATTGTAATGACACTGCGGGACACTAAGGAAAAAAATCTTTAAAACAGCTGGGAGGGGGGAGAATTTCTACAAAGGAAAAGCAAAAATAAAACAGTTGACACCAGAAGATAATGGATATTGTTTCCAAAGCGTTTCAGGAAAATTACTGTCAAATTAAAGCTTTCTACCCAGGGAAACTGTCATTCAAGAAGAACAAAATCAAAGCACTTGAAGACAAAGAGACTGACACAGTTTAGCATCTCCAGAACTTGGTAAGAAACAAATTGATCCTAGAAGAAAGAAACAGGAGCAAGAACAATGGTACACAGAGAATTCTGGTTGCCCGTGTGTAGATCTAAATGAGCTCTGACTAAAACTAAGATACCAACAACGCAGAGGAGGTGGCAGGGGTGGGAAGGAACAAAGTGCACCTGAAAGACTGGGCAACAATAAAACACATCAGATGAGGGATTATTAGAGTCGAAGCAATTATAGGGCCTTTCATAATTCAGGAGAAGGAGAGAAACACATATTAACCTTAGACTTTAAGTCAAGGATGTATGGTAAATACAAGAGTTACCAAAAAAAAGTAATATAGAACTTCTAAACCAGTAGAATGAAAAGGACGATTAAGAAAATTTCATTCAGTCAATAGAAGACAGGAAAGAAGCAATAAGAAAAACAAACAACTACAAGAGAAGATTTGGTTAATAGGAAATGTAAAGGAAGAAGAGGGAAAAATCCAAATCTAACAGCAAACACAATACAGTATCATACATAAATTAATTCCAGAAAGAAGACTCATAGGCACAACCCCACCCCCAAAATTATTATAAATAATCATGGAAAAGCTTCCCATCCCACTGAGTAGATCTCACATAATGCTAATAATAAAACCAGAGAATAACAACACAAAAAAGAAAAAGCATAGGCCAATCTCTTTTGTAAACATGGATGTAAAAATACTAAACAAAATATTGGCAAAACCAAACCAGAGTGTAGATTTTTAAATAGGAAAAAAAAAGTCCTTGCATTATTACAGGAATAAAAGAATACATGAATCTATTAGTTGACAAGAAAAATCTATTCACATAATTCCCCATATAAAGAGATTAAAGTACAGAAACTATCTGACCTTCTTAATGGATGCAAGAAAAAGATTTGATAGAATTAGCATAATCATAATTTTAAAAAGAAAAAGCCTTAGCAAACTTGGACAAAAGCTTCTTTATTTTTACATTTTTAAAAAAGTAGTCTCTATGCTCAAAGTGGGGCTTGAACTTACAACCCTGAGATCAAGAGTTGCATGCTCCACCAACTGAGCCACCCAGGCACCCTGAGAACTTCTTTAATGAGAGTATCAACAGGGCGCTTGGGTGGCTCAGTCAGTTAAGTGTCTGACTTCGGCTCAGGTCATGATCTCACGGTTGGTGGGTTCGAGCCCCATGTCAGGCTCTGCGCTGACAGCCAGCTCAAAGCCTGGAGCCTGTTTCAGATTCTGTATCTCCCTCTCTCTCTGACCCTCCCCTGCTCACGCTGTCTCTCTCTCTCTCTCTCAGAAATAAATAAAACATTAAAAAAATTTTTTTTAAAAAGCGTGTATCAAAAAACTACAGCAGGGGCACCTGGCTGGCTCAGCTGGTGGGCCATGTGACTCATGATCTCGTGGTGAGTTCAAGCCCACGTTGGGTGTAGAGGTTACTTAAAAAATAAAATCCTAAAAAAAAAAAAAATGTAAAAATCCTACAGCAAACATCACACTAATGCTAAATTTTTTTAGAAGTGTTCCACTTAATCAGAAATAAGATCCTTATGCATTATGCTTCCATCAGGGAGGTCCTATCCAACACAAGAAAAATAAAAGATATGAAGGGAAAAAAAAGTTTGTGTCCTAAATTCATTGTTCTACCGCTGGAATAGCAAAGGGTACTTGAGTCAAAGTCAAGTCAGCCCTGTAATTGCTGGCAATTGTTAACTATGATCTTGGGCAGAGTGGGGGTAAAGGACTCAGGGAAGTCTGTTGACCACGGTGCTTTGAGAAAACAAGCTCTTAATTAGCTCTGACATCTTGTTAAGCAGACAAAGAAAAGGTTAATAAAAACAGGCCTGTGGTTATAAAATTTAAGTTAAATCTATCATAAAGTCCTCATGAGTTCTCCTGTAATATTAATAGTGATTTTAATTGTTTCAGGAACTGTTGATTCATAAGTCCATTACTGGAACATCTTAGTTGTAGGAAAGTGACAATGTCTGCTATAGAAAATAGATCACTTAAAGTTGCAACTTTTACTTGCATGGGCAGTTGATGTTTCCCTGCCAACTTCAGGGATTGTTAATTCACTATGATTCCACATAGCTCACCTTGACAATTCAGCCATGCATAAGAGGAACAAAGCTAAAGATATTTTTCTCCTTAAGGAAAGGTATATTTCAAGTGAAAACAGTCACTAGCGAATGAAAACACAATGCAGAGTTCTATCAAATATTGAAAGAAGAAATAATACAAGAATATCAAGACAATTTGGAAGAAAAACAAGGTGGGTGTGATTGTAATTAATCAAAACAAATTATAAATTTATAGTAACTAAGTGTCTTATCAGTACAGAGATAAGCAATAGACCAATGATATAGAAAAGAGGGAGCCTAGGAAGAAACCCATGTTTCTTATGAAACTTGAGATAATAAAGATGGCATGGCAAATCAATGGGGAAAAAATAGTGTTTTAGATCCACATGAAAAATTACAATAACTTCTCCATTCTACACATCATACGCCATATGCTGGAATACAGAACAAGAAAGAAGAAGGAGGAGGAGGAGGAGGAAGACGAAGAGGAAGAAGAAGAGGAGGAGGAGGAGGAAGAAGAAGTAGTAGAAGAACAAAGAAGAAGAAGAAGGAGAAGGAAGAAGAAGGAAGAAGGAGAAGGAAGAAGAAATAAAAAGAAATAAGAAGAAATAAAAAAAATAAAAATAAAAATAAATCCAGATTTATTCCAAACCTAAAGAGAAAAAGCAAAACTTTAAACTTCTAAAACTTTAAAAAAATTTTTTTAAATAAATTTCTGAGAGAGAGAGAGAGAGAGCGTGAGCAGGGGAGAGTCAGAGAGGGAGACACAGAATCCAAAACAGGCTCCAGGCTCTGAGCTGGCTGTCAGCACAGAGCCCGACACGGGGCTCAAATCGATGAACTGTGAGATCATGACCTGAGCCGAAGTCAGACACTTAACCAACTGAGCCACCCAGGTGCCCCATAAACTTCTAAAAACTTTTAGACAAAAGTACAGGATAATATATTTGAGAGCTCAGGATATGGACAAAGTTCTTTAATAAGACAATAAAAACACAAATCATACAGGGCTGCTACATTTGATGGCACTAAAATAAAACATTTCTGTATGAGAAAAACAGCACACTCCCAAACACAGACCAGGAGGAGATAGTTATAAAAAACAACAAAAAGAAGGAGAGGCAACAGGGGGTTTGGGGATGACAATCTAATAGAAAAATATCAAAAATATTCACTATTAGATTAAACCACATCAAAATTACCAATACATACCAGTTTTTGGCAAAAAATGCAATTTCCAATACGGAAAACTAGCAGCAGAAAGGGTGATAAAAGTTAAAAGAGATACCATTTAAGACCTTTCAGATTGGTCATCAGGATTTGCAAAATTATGTGGAAACACAAACTCTTATACAATTGCAAAAGAAAGCACAGATCGATACAAGGACTGTGGTAATATCTCGTAAAACCGAACAGGCATATCCTAAGGCCACACAATTTCACCCCTACATTATCCGATAAATTCTTGCACACGCTCACACGGGGACAACCTAAGAATATTGTATTCAGGTTCTATAGATAAACAGAACCCTAGGGTGTGTGTGGCGAGGTGTATGTGTGTATAAAGAGAATTACTGTAAGTATTTGGCTCATGCCATTATAGAGGCGGAGAAATTTCAAAATAGACAGTCAGCAAGCTGAAGATACAGGAGAGCCGATGTGCAGTTCTGGTCTAAGTCTGAAGGCCTGAGATCTAGGAAAGCCCGTGGTGTGAGTGCAAAAGCCAGCAGATTCGAGACCCAAGATATACTCTATATACATTGTAGATATTCACTACAGTATTATTTGTAATATCATAAACTTGAAAAAAAATCTTTTGTAAATCTTGTTTCTTTTGTCAAGATTTTATTTATGTATTTTTATGTAATCTTGTGGTAGGAACCCCTCCCTAAGGAGAGAGAAAAAAAATGAAGAAGAGAGGAGAGAAGACTTCAAGGTCACCTAGATATGGGTCCAGCTGCCTACATCCCCCATGTTCTTGTAAACTGAAACAACTTAATCAGACTACATGTTTATGTGTGTTACCATATATGGGAGACAAAGAAATAGAAAATGTATAAAAAAACTATGCCATGTGATGTGGACCGCTCAGTTCTTTTGGGTATGAACCCAACTGAGCAGTGCCGGCACGAATAAAGTTGCTTCCTGGAAAGAAAAGCCTCCGTGTCACGACTCTCTGAGCGAGAATCCTGCAACATTGCCTGGGGGCTCGCCCGGGACTCGGCGGCGGTGCATTGCCACATCCCTTGCCACCAGGGTATAAGCCTCAGAGCACCGGGAGAAGCGACCTCACCTGGTGCCAGCGGACCTCTTGATCCGTAGAGGACTAGCCTATCCCGGCGGGCCGGGGCGAGGGTCCTGTGTGCGCTAACGGAACCGAGGCCCAGGAACCAGCTTAAGGAGCGCCGCGCATCGGACTGGTAAGAACCCGGGTTCGTGTTGGTGGACCTGCCCCTAAGAGGCAGAAGCGGAGCCTGATCACCTCCCAGAGTTGCACTAGTAAGTCCACAAGGGAAGAGGAACGAAGCTGCAACTCTAAGGCGCTGGATGGAGGGCGGAGGGCTGGAGTCGTTATGTGAGTGTGTGTGACTGAGACGGACAACGGGAAGGTTCCAACCTGACCAAAGGCCGAAGCGAGTGTTGAGTCCCAATCCGCGGTTCCGTGGCGACCTCATACGGCTTAAGGCGGCGTCAGACTTCCTTGGGAGTCTGATCCAGGTCGAGGATTGAAACTGAACCCACCAATGCTAAGTGGAGCCTGAAATATCTCCGAGAGAAGAGCGGCCGGAAACGGACAAAGCGGGTGTGCGTCCTTTCCAACCTGGTCCCCCTCCTTCCCTGGTCTTCCCCTTCTTGTGCTTGAAAGTCGTCTGTTAGGGGGAGGAAATGGGTGGAAAGCAGAGTAAACCGACTCTCCTAGAGTGTATGTTGAGGAATTTCAAAAAGGGATATTCAGGAAATTATGGTGTAAAATTAACTCCTGAAAAGCTCCGAACATTCTGTGAAATTGACTGGCCATCCTTTGGGGTGGGCTGGCCCTCTGAGGGCTCACTTGATAAGGAACTAGTTGGCCGAGTGTTCAGGGTCATTGCAGGGGACCCAGGCCACCCTGACCAATTTCCTTATATTGACTGTTGGCAAGACCTGGTCCTGTCCCGGCCTCCTTGGTGAAAAGTCTGTATTGAAGAGAGGTGTAAAGTAATCCTGGCTCGCTTCATGGCTTCCTCCAAATACCAGCCAGAGGTTAAAAAGCCCATACTGTCAGGAGAACCTGAAGAAACCCCGCCACCATATGTCCCACTGTACCCCTCCCTGCCGCCTGTGCCTCCGGCAGCCCTAACTGCAGAAGCCTCATCGGAGTCTGTCCCCAGCCCCAAAGCCTTACCACCCCTCGCACCACCGACCTCCCCAAGTGTGACTGACTCACCGAAACCACCAGTCTTAACCCCCCATACACCTCCTGAACAGCCGCACCGAGGAGTCCAACAGATGCCGCTGAGGGACACTAGACCCCCAAGCCTATGCACAGGCTAACTTCCCGGGGGGAGGACTCCAAATGGGACCCAAATGACTTAAGTATAGATGGAGGGCTTACAAGAATTGAGCGATATCAAGAAGCTCTTCTAAATGGTGTAAAGAATGCGGGGGGGGGAGGGAGGGGAGGCCATAAATATGAGTAAAACCAGAGGAAATGCTCCAAGGACCAGAGGAAAGGCCAAGCCAATTCTATGAGAGATTATGTGAGGCATTCCGTCTCTATACTCCCTTTGATCCAGAAGCGCCCGCCAACCAGAGGATGATTAATGCGGCTTTCGAAGGCCAGGCCCAGGGAGATATTCGGCGCAAGCTGCAAAAACTACAAGGTTTCACTGGCATGAATATCAGTCAGTTGCTAGAAGTAGCAACCCAGGTGTTCATCAACCGTGACCAGGCAGCACGGAAGAACACCGAAAGATGCAAAAACAGGCAGATTTGTTAGCTGCCGCTTTGGCGGAGCAGTCAAGACATCCCCAGAAGAAAGCCCCGCAGGGGCCAAATCCAGAAAGGAGAGCAGCGGGGAGGGGGGTCTTGCCCTAGATCAAAACTAGCNCTGTGTCCTGCTTCCGTACATGGATGACTTGCTATTAGCTGGGAAGTCCCGGGAGGGTTGCATGGAAGGGACTCGGCAGCTCCTTACCCTCCCATGGAAAGCCGGCTAGAAGGTCTCGAGAAAAAAGGCCCAGATCTGTCAAGAAAGGGTTAAATATCTTGGCTTCCACTTATCTCAGGGGCAGCGTCAGCTCAGCCCAGAGAGAAAGCAGGCCGATTATTCTATCCCGACTCCCACAACCGTCGCCAGGTTCGAGAGTTTCTCGGGCCTGCAGGTTTCTGTAGGATCTGGATACCTAACTTTTCAGTCCTGGCAAAACCCCTCTATGAGGCTAAAAGGGGGGGAGAAAGGGAACCCCTGATATGGGAGTCAGTACAGCAAAAGGCTTTCGAGGAAATAAAGCGTGCACTTACTAATGAGCCTGGTTTAGGGCTCCCAGACATGACCAAGCCCTTCTTTCTGTATGTCCATGAGCGCACTGGTATTGCAGTGGGAGTACTGACTCAGATGTTGGGATCATGGCATCGCCCGGTGGCGTATCTCTCCAGGCAACTTGACTCTGTGGCCCAAGGCTGGCTCCCCTGCCTACGAGCACTAGCAGCCACAGCCCTTTTAGTGTCTGAGACTGACAAGTTAACTATGGNGACCCACCTGCACTGGGACCAGGTGTTGCCAATAGCCTTGTTAAGAATCAGGTGCAGCCCCAATAAGCAAACGGGGCTTTCCCCTTATGGAATCCTTTATGGGCGCCCTCCCCCAATTGTTAAAGGGATAAGGGGAGATTTAAATGAGATAGGCAATTTAACCCTAAGGCAGCAATGCAGGCTCTGGGCTCTACTCTAGCCACTCTACACCGATGGGTTAAAGAAAAATTGCCTGTGAGTCTGACCACAGATACGCACTCCTTTGAGCCAGGAGATGCTGTATGGGTAAAAAAGTGGAATGTCCAACCACTCAAACCCCTTTTGAGGGGCCCGTTTACTGTCATTTTGTCCACCCCTACTGCAGTAAAAGTAGCCGAGGTGGGTCCCTTGATTCACCACAGCAGAGTGAAGCCGGCATCCGGGGACTGGGAGTGCATTCCTGATCCGTCCACGCCGTGTAAGCTGACCATATGGAAGAAGCGAGCTGCAACGGCAGAGACTGCAACGGGAGACGACAGCCCTGCTTTAGTCACTCCGGAAGCTGACTAATCTACGCACAGCGGAAGCTTGAGGAATCACCGGTCCAGAGAAATAGACTGTCCTTATTTCTTACATCTGCCTCTTACTGTAATGCACTGTCACACCTTGTCTCTCACTATTATTGCAATTTTTGCTTTACTTCTTGCTATTGGATTGGCGGAGGTTGCTCCAGCCAGCTGGAAATGTGGCGAAAGGTTTCTGTTAGCACTTACTTTTCTCTTGTGGGTAGGATGTTTTGTTGGTATTGGTTGTTTTTAATTTGGACTCCGCTTGTAAACCTGAATCTCTCATCATGCGATCCATGCATTCGCATAACCAGGTCAGGCCAAGGAATCACCTGGACCCTATTGTACCATACCCATTTCTCATGCCAGGGAAAGGTCCAAGGGACATGCATACATAACAAGACCACCTATTCCGTCTGCCACTGGGGAAGTCAATACACTTGCTTTGACCCACAGTACTCCCCAAATGAAGATTGGTTAGAAGTCCGATCTTACCAGGAAGAGGGGGCCTTAATTAGCCAGACACGAATTACAAACCCCAAGCGTCCGGTGTCAGTATTGTTTGATGTGTGTGCAGTTATAGGTCTAGGCCCAAAAGCATCTGTTATATGGAAAAAACGGGCACTTGTCACGGAGGGTCCAAAAACTCTTGAAATACCATGTGGAGGCTTAAATTGAGAGCAAAGATATCGCCTCAGTGACAAACACATGTGTGAGGAAAATGGTTTATGTGCCTATACACCTGAGTTTCTATGTCCCAGTTGGAGCTGTGTTTCATGGGCCACTTGGAAAAAAAAGGATGCAACAGCTCTCCTTCAAAAGGCGGCTGCTAGGGGCGCCTGGGTGGCTTAGTCGTTAAGCGTCCGACTTTCGCTTAGGTCATGATTTCGTGGTTCGTGGGTTCGAGCCCCGTGTCGGGTTCTGTGCTGACTGCTAGCTCAGAGCCTGGAGCCTGTTTCAGTCTGTGACTCCCTCTCTCTCTGACCCTTCCCTGCTCACGCTGTCTCTCTCTCTCCCCTAGAAATAAATAAAAAACATTTAAAAAAAGGGGGGGCTGCTAAATCAGGTTGTCAGTCAAAAGCCTGTAACCCTGTAAATTTCACTATCATTAATTTAGAAGACTACAAATGGCAATGGGGCATTCGAATTGGTACTCGAATTTATGGAAGAGGCAGAGACCCAGGGACTGTACTATATTTTAAGAGGATCACTGCCACCCATCCAGCCATGTCCCACCAAGTTTTTCACTCCTTCTATGAGGAAATAAGAAGTAGTCCACCTCCCATCTCAGTCACAGCAAAGAATTTGTTTCTGGCCCTGGCAGAGACTATAGCCCAGACTCTGAAGATCTCTTCATGCTATGTATGTGGGGGGACCAACCTGGGGGATCAATGGCCATGGGAGGCCAGAGAATTAGATCCCCTCGAGCCTTATGATGGAACGAATTACCCCAGTTCTACAGCCGGGGTTTGGCTCCTGAAAACCTCAATCATTGGGAAGAACTGTCTTGCCCGATGGGGGAAAAAGTTCATCCCTGTCGGAAACTTAACATGCCTGGGCCAAAGGTTTTATAATTCAACCACCTGGGAAACCCAATGGTGGGGGTCCCCAGGTCACCATGAGCCAAATCCTCACCCCTTGTTTAACTTCTCTCATCTCCGGAAGGCCTGGAACAACATAGACGCTANTTATGATGGAACGAATTACCCCAGTTCTACAGCCGGGGTTTGGCTCCTGAAAACCTTAATGATTGGGAAGAACTGTCTTGCCCGATGGGGGAAAAAGTTCACCATCCCTGTCGAAAACTTAACATGCCTGGGCCAAAGATTTTATAATTCAACCACCTGGGAAACCCAATGGTAGGGGTCCCCAGGTCACCATGAGCCAAATCCTCACCCCTTGTTTAACTTCTCTCATCTCCGGAAGGCCTGGAACAACATAGACGCTACCATCGAATGGCGGGCCCCAGGGGGACTATATTGGCTATGTGGGAGAACAGCCTATACAGTACTCCCTTCAGGCTGGTCAGGGTCATGTGTGCTGGGAACTATTCGCCCATCCTTCTTTCTACTCCCACTTGCAGAAGGAGAACAACTGGGAGTTCAAATATATGGAGACAGGAAAGTTCAAAGAAAGCAGCGTGCCTTGCAAATTGGCAACTGGAAGGAAAATGAATGGCCTCCCAAACGAATAATTCATTATTATGGCCCTGCTACCTGGGCCAAGGATGGGTCTTGGGGCTACCGTACCCCCATTTATATGCTAAACAGCATAATTAGACTACAAGCAGTTGTAGAAATTATAACCAATGAAACTGCTAGGGCTCTTAATTTACTTGCTAAGCAGCAAACCAAAATGCGCAATGCAATCTACCAAAATCGCCTGGCCTTAGATTACCTGCTTGCTTCTGAGGGTGGTGTTTGTGGAAAATTCAACCTGAGCAACTGCTGCCTACAAATAGATGATGAGGGAAAAGTCATAGAGGAGATCACAGATCGAATGAGAAAAGTTGCTCATGTCCCAGTCCAAACCTGGAATGGTTGGAACTCCAGGGAGTTATTTGGAGGATGATTTTCATCTTTCGGGGGATTCAAAACCCTCATAGGTATTGTCCTCCTAATTCTGGGAGGATGTTTGATCGTACCCTGCTTGATCGCTCCCTTGATTATACGATCAGTCTCCAGTCTCATTGAGACTATGGTTGAGAGAAAAACGGCTGCTCATGTAATAATGTTATGGAAATATAAACCTCTAAGCCAGGATGATGCTCTTTGACCCAAAATAGAGAGGTCCGAGCATCAAAGGGGGGAATGTGGTAGGAAACCGTCCCTAAGGAGAAAGAGAAAAATGAAGAAGAGAGGAGAGAAGACTTCAAGGTCACCTAGATATGGGTCCAGCTGCCTACATCCCCCATGTTCTTGTAAACTGAAACAACTTAATCAGATTGCATGTTTATGTGTGTTACCATATATGGGAGACAAAGAAATAGAAAATGTATAAAAAAACTATGCCATGTGATGTGGACCGCTCAGTTCTTTTGGGTACAAACCCAACTGAGCGGTGCCAGCACGAATAAAGTTGCTTCCTGGAAAGAAAAGCCTCAGTGTCACGACTCTCTGTGCGAGAATCCTGCAACAATCTCTACCCCCAATGCAGGGCTCAAACTCATGACCCCAAGATCAAGAGTTGCACACTCCACCAATTGAGTCAGCCAGGCGCCCCCAAAATTTGAAAATAATCTATTTTATTCTACAGATATTCATTAAGCACCCACTGTGTGCCAATGATTGTTCAAAATGTTTGGGATACATCAGTGAGTCAAAGAGACAAACATTCCTTTTATAGAGAAGCTTACTATTAGTTAAGGGAAACAGATAATAAGTATAATACATAAGTAAGTTACATATTACTTACATAGTAAGGGAACGTTACTTTCCACAACTTCAAGGACTCCATTCATGATATAGTGTATGAAATGCCACCCTCTGAAAATGTGTAAAGCAGCGCTATTGAGTTGGGAGTTGGTGGCAAAAGGCAATTGAAATTAGATCAAGGTAAGACTCATCAGGAAGGTGGCATATTAGCACGAACTTAAAAGTGAGGAGGAATTAATGAGAAGATACCTGGGAAAAATGAGCAACCAGGCAAAAGAAACAGACCTTGTAAACATCCATAAACTGGAGGTCGGTGAGTCAAAGGGGAAATATTAGATTAAAATGAAGGGATGGGGGGCAGTGCAGGAAGACTATGTGTAGAGTCTTGTCAGCCACTGCAAGGCCTTGCATGTTTTAGTCTGAATGAATTAGTAGCCACTGCTGGGATTTAACAGAGAAGTAAAGTGATCTGACTGCCTGTTAGAAAATCACTTTGTGGAACAAAAACAGACACTCAGATCAATGGAACAGAATAGAGAACTCAGAAATGGACCCACAAACGTATGGCCAACTAATTTTTGACAAAGCAAGCAAGAAAGAATATCCAATGGAATAAAGACAGTCTCTTCAGCAAGTGGTACTGGGAAAATTAGACAGTGACATGCAAAAAAATGAACCTGGACCACTTTCTCACACCATACACAACAATAAACTCAATGGATGAAAGACCTAAATGTAAGACAGGAATCCATAAAAATCCTTGAGGAGAAAGCAGACAAAAACCTCTTATATCTTGGCCACAGGAACTTCTTACTCAACACGTCACTGGAGGCAAGGGAAACCAAAGCAGAAATGAACTATTGGTACTTCATCAAAATAAAAATCTTCTGCACTGCAAAGGAAACAATCAGCAAAACTAAAAGGCAACCAACGGAATGGGAGAAGATATTTGCAAACGACATATCAGATGAAGGGTTAGTATCCAAAATCTATAAAGAACTTATCAAACTCAACACCCCAACACAAATAATCCAGTGAAGAAATCGGCAAAAGACATGAATAGGCACTTATCCAAAGAAGACATCCAGATGGCCAACTGACACATGAAAAAATGCTCAACATCACTCATCATCAGGGAAAGAGAGGAGTCAAGTATATTGTTATGTATGTCTCAGCAACCGGAAGGATAAAATTACCATCAATTGAGAAGCAGCAGATAATATGTAGTGCAGGTTTGAGCAGAGAAGATCAGCTATGTTCTGGACATGTTAACTTGGACATGTATGCGTATTAGACATTCAAGGGGAAATGTTGAATTAGAAATTGGACATATGCATCGGGAGTTCAGAAGAGAGGTCTGGGCTGCCATTGTCAGCATATAGATAGTATTTAAATCCAAAAGATTGCATAAAACCACTAAGGGGATGGATATAAGCAAGAGAAGAGATTCAAAGATTGGGCTTTGGGCAGTCAGTCCAATGTTGGAAAGTTTATGTTAGAAGGTTAAGGGGATGGGAAGGACCCAGCAAAGGAGACTGAGGAGCAGCTAGTGAAACAGTGTATGGAGGAGAGAATGATCACTTCTGTCAAATACTGCTGACAGGTGGAGTAAGGTAAGGACAGATCGTTATACATTGAACTAAATAGCATAATGGACACCCGGAGAAGAGGAGTTTTGAGAAAACGTTAGGGATAAAAGTTTTAATATGTTCAAGAGAGGATTTGGATTCAGAAAGTATACACATCTTTTTCAGAAAGTGGGGGTAAAGAGGGGTTATTATTATTATTTTTTTTTAAGATATGCACAATAAGGGGTGCCTGAGTGACTCAGTTGGTTAACCATCTGACTCTGGATTTTGGGTCAGGTCTTGATCTTACCGTGAGATCGAGCCCCACGCTCAGCATGTAGCTTGCCTCTCTCCCTCTTCCTCTGCCCCTCTCTGGCTCTCGTGCACTCTCTCAAAAAAAAAAAAAAAAAAAAAAGCAAAGCTAGGCACAATAAAACATTTGTATGCTGATGGGAAGTTCCAGTAGAAAGGGAAAAATTGGTCTTTCAGGATTGAGCTGAGAATTGCTGGACTAGTCCTTGAATAGATGAGAGAAGACCCAGTACACAAGAGGAAAGGTTGACCCCAGAGAAAAGCACAGATAGCAGGAGGCAGGAAGGTAGAGTGGGTGAATGCGTGTGCTGGCTGTGAAATGTGATGAGTTTATGGAAATTCTCCTCTGTTTACTTCAAAATTTTAACACTATTTACACTATTTTTTTTTAAAAGTAGGGCCCATGTGCAATGTGGGGCTTGAACTCATGACCCTGAGATCAAGAGTCGCACACTCTACAAATTGAGCCAGCCAGGCGCCCTTGTTTACTTCAATTTTCATAGCCATTGGGCAAGTGGGAGGATAGGGAGGTGATATGGGAGGTAAATAAGAGTGGACAAGGTACAATGGTCATCTATGAGAGAGGAAGAATAAATGGAATAAGGAAACAGTAGGATTGCCAGGCAGTGATAAGACCCATATGAAATTCATGGTCATAACCTTGAGATGAGCCCAAATGGTGTGGCTGTCTCTTCTTCCTGTACTACCTCCGTGTCAACAAGGCAGGTGTGAAGTAGATAAAGGATTCAATCTGGGTTTTAGTCTTGCCAATGAGCATGATGAAGTAAGGGAGAAGCCAGAGAGCTGACGTTGTATGCAAGGGAGCAGTAATAATTAGCAATGAAATTTAAGGTAGAAGAAAAAGAGGCTACAAAGGAGTTAATGAGCAGTGGAAAGTTAACTGGATTGATGGACTGTAGGTCCCAGGGGAGTTCTAAGAATTGTTGAAGTTGTGATACTAGAAACTGGATAAACTGATGAAGAAGGAGAAGGAGAAGGAGAAGGAGAGAAGAAGAAGAAGAAGAAGAAGAAGAAGAAGAAGAAGAAGAAGAAGAAGAAGAAGAAGAAGAAGAAGAAGAAGACGACGACGACGACGACAAGTGTGAAGCAGAGAATGGGATGGAGACAATTGAGAATATGAGTGGATAAGGACAGAATGACAGTAGGCCCCGGGCATAACCATGGAGTGGGCAGCAGACGTACAGTGGAGGAAATGCAACTGTAAGAAAGAAGCTTAAATATGTGAGAAGTGCGTATATTACAAGAGTTATCTTCAGGCATCTTTTTTTTTTTTTAAGTTTATTCATTTTTGAGAGACAGAGAGTTTGAGTGGGGGAGGGGCAGAGAGAGAGAAGGAGACACTGATCCGAAGCAGCTCTGAGCTGACAGACAGCTCAGAGGGTTTCTCCATGTGGGTTTCGAACTCACAAACCTCGAGACCATGACCTGAACTGACGTCAGACACTCAACCGACTAAACCACCCAGGTGCCCCTATCTTCATTTATCTTCAACTTGCCATTGGGTTAAAATGGGCCTAACTGTTGGAGAGAGTGAGAATAAATCAGGGGCTAAGCTCATTAAGAAATGAGAAGGAGTGGGCTGGGGTGCAGCAGATTCACAGCAGAAGGGAAATGGAGACCTGGTTTATCCTGAAAAGTAAAATACCAGGTAGAAGCTACAATGAATTCACTAGAATTATTTGTATTGCTGTAGGAGAATTTCAAAACCCTAATATTGAATTTAAAAAAACCTAGCTGCAAAAAGATATGTATGCTGTGACATGGTTGACATACAATTTTAAAGTAAACTAAACATTAAACAAATTGTTTTAAAGAAATTAAAAGAAAAAAATAAATGAATAAACAAATAAATGTAAACCAAGCAAATTATTTATGGATCAATATATTATATATAGTAAAAACATTAAAATATGTAGCAGAAGAAAATAATATTCCAATCCTGTGGTTGGTAGCTATTCCAGGGATGGAGGTGGAGTAAAACTGTAACATTTTAATTCTTTAAAAATAGCTTGGAGCATAGCTATAAAAAGTGTACACCAACTTAGCTGTGCACACTAAGGAAACAAGGCTTCCAGTGTATTCTATCAAACTCAGGATCAAAATGTGATTCTAGCAGCTCTTCTCACAGTTTACTAAAAACAAAAGCTTCTAAGCTTCTGGTTTCTCTGGTCTCCCTTCCACAAACCCACATATTTTTACATCTCAAATCTTCCTTTGACAAGACTGAGCCAAAATTGATAAAAATAATAATACCCATACTGTCCTTGGTTTTGAGCTCTTTACATGATAGAAAGCCTATAAATGTGCCACTTAGTTTTTTGAGCCCTACACACAGATTCGTATCAGAAAGGTGAACACCCAGCAAGCACTGCTGTCACTTTATTGTATTTTTTAAGAGGTATCCTGTGCATTAACAAAAACATATACACCTATTCTTTTAACTTTTTCCCACAATAGTGGCATATTTACATTTTGCCAGTTAAAATAACTGGCATGTCTTACCAGTTAAAATAACTTGGATGTCCTTCCATAGAAGTACATGCAAAACTGTCTCATTTTAAAAAGTTTTTTAAAGTTATTTATTTTGAGAGAGACAGAGACGGCACAAGATGGGGAGAGGCAGAGAGAGAAGACAGAGAATCCCAAGCAGACTCTGCACCATCAGCACAGAGCTCGACAAGGAACTTGAACCCGTGAAACTGTGAGATCATGACCTGAACTGAAATCAAGAGTGAGATACTTGAGCCACTCAGGTGCCCCAAAACTGTCTCATTCTTTATTTATTTATTATTTATTATTTATTTTTAAGAGTCAGAGAGAGACAGCGTGAGCAGGGGAGGGTCAGAGAGAGAGATACAGAATCCGAAAACAGGCTCCAGGCTCTGAGCTGTCAGCACAGAGCCTGACACAGGGATTGAACCCATGAACTGTGAGAAAATGACCTGAGCCAAAGTCGGACACTTAACCGGCTGAGCCACCCAGGCACCCCAAAACTATCTCATTCTTAATGGCTTTGTAGCATTTAATCGTATGGTTGTACCGTAATTTTTTAATGTTTTATTTATTTTGAGGGAGTGAGAGAGCAGGGGACGGGCAGAGAGAGATAGGGTACAGAGGATCTGAAGCGGGTTGACAGCAACAAGCCCAATGTTGGGCTCACCTCTCAACCAAGAGATCACGACCTGAGCCAAAGTTGGACATTCAACTGACTGAGCCACCTAGCCACCCTTGGTTGTACCATAATTCATTTAACTTGTTCTCCAAAAGACAACACTATTTCAAACATTTTTATATTCGAAACAATGCTGAGTAGTTTTGAACATGTCATTTCATAAATCTATGAATAAACTTGATAGACATCACCTCAATACTCCCATAGAGAACAAGATCAATTTCATAGATCAGTATCAATTTCTATTTTTCACAGCAGCACCAGTGCTTATTTTCCTCATACCAACGGTGTTATCAATCTCAAATCTTAGCCTATCTGATAAATGGAATGTGATAAACTGTAGTTTTAATTTGCATTCCTCTTATGAGAGAGATTAGGCATCTCTTCCTACGATTAAGAACCATCTGTATTTCATATCCGAAAACAGTCTCTATTAGTCAGCATTCTGGCCAGGAGAACAGAAAGCACTCTAGGTACTACACTCAGGAAAGGAATTAATACAGGTGCTTCCAAAACCTTGGAAGAGCTGGGTGAAAGGGAGGTCAGGGAAGGCTGCCAGCAAATTCAGGAAATCCACAAGTCGCAGGAATTACAGGAAACCGCGGCGGATGATCTCAGCTGCCTGCCCCACAGAAGCAGATGATTAAAAGAATGCAGAAGCCCCTGCAAAACCTCACGTATGCCTTCCACAAATGAGCCTTTAGGCCTGCCCTCTGATGCTGAAGGAACAACAATGGCTTCTATTTCTCTTTTGTTTTTCAAATGGTCCATGTGCCTCTCATTGGTAGACTGGAAACAAAATCCTCTTAGCAAGAGAATCAAGGAAATGTGGTTTCCAGGCCTCCAGCCCCTAGGCACAGAGGGAGAGTTTAGAGGGCAGGTTTACTACCAACAGGTAAGGCCCGGCAGAGTCACTGCATTGGTCAGCTGGAGCTCACACACACCCTACTAGCTGGGTTGAAACTTCCAGACAGCGTGCTTCCATCTAAAGTGAAGCAACCATCCTCCATGCAATCAAGGCATCTCCCCCATATTCCTTCATCTCCCCATTGAAGTTCTACCACTCACTCTCCATCTCTGAGCGTTACGCCTCTTCTAGTTTAGTACAACCTGCCTTTGCCATCCTGTAACTTGAGAACTAAATTAAAAAGGCTAACCACCACCAACACACCCTATATAAAATCACAAGGTAAAAGGAGAGGAATAAAAAGGGACACAACCGATTCATATATAAAATATACACATTCTAAAAAGTAAGGAGACAGTAGGCACTGTCACTGAAGTCCTTGTTTCTGAAACTGCTCTTGAAGTGATCGTTGATATTTATAATGCCCTTGTACGGCTCATCCTATGTCCCTTTGTCTTTAGCCAAAACCTCAGTTAATTGGGATTCTCTACCTGGTGGGTGACCCAAATCTTCACTCCTAAAGAATCAATGGCATTGGGGTTCTGCCTATTTGATGCTGCTGTAGACTTCTATCCATTTTACCTTCACACACAAGGATGAAGAAGGGCTCTAGCAACCACTGTGGGAACGTGTCTGCATGTGTGCATTACATTAGACAGGAAGTTTGGGAGGCGTGTATTTGCATTGTGAATGTGGAAAAAACGTTCTGGACTTTGAGTCCCACGTTCTTCTGCTGCCTGGATTCTGTTCTGTCATGGTTCTTTGTTTTGTTTTAAACTTATTTATTTTTGAGTGAGAGATGGAGACAGCATGAGCAGGGGAGGGTCAGAGAGAGAGGGAAACACAGAATTTGAAGACAGTCTCCAGGCTCTGAGCTACTTGTCAGCACAGAGCCTGACACGGGGCTTGAATCCACAAACCATGAGATCATGACCTGAGCTAAAGTCCGACGCTTAACCGACTGAGCCACCCAGGCACCCCTGTTCTGTCATGGTTCTTAAACCAACACTTGTGACTGGACATATCCAACTGCATGTACTATTCAAAAGATCATTGAGATGGGTTGCAAACAGGATTTTTCCAGAAAAAGCAGGCCAGTAAATAATAAACACTTTGGCAGCAAAAGCACAAGCCACAGAGAAGAGAGAAAAGCTAAAATAAATAAGCGGATGACATCAAACTAAAAAGCTTCTGTACAGGAAAAGAAACAATTAACAAAATGAAAAGGCAACCTACCAAATGGAAGAAAATATTTGCAAATCATATATCTGATAAGGGGTTAATATCCAAAATATATAAAGAACTCATACAACTCAAAAGCAAAAACACTAACAACTTTTAAAATGGGCAGGGGGGGTGCACCTGGGTGGCTTGGTCAGTTAAGCTTCCGACTTCGGCTCAGGTCTTGATCTCATGGTATGTGGGTTCAAGCCCTGCATCAGGTCCTGTGCTGACAGCTAGCTCAGAGCGTAGAGCCTGCTTCGGATTCTGCATTTCCCTCTCTCTGACCCTCCCCCTGCTTGCTCACTCACTCTCTCAAAAATAAACATTAAAAAATTTTTTTAATAAAAAAATAAAATGGGCAGAGGAACTGAACAGTTTTCTAAAGAAGACAAATGAATGGCCAACAGGTACATGAAAAGGTGCTCAGCATCACTTATCATCAGGGAAATACAAATCAAAATCACAATGAGAGACCACCTCACACGTTTGGCTACCACCAAAAAGACGGGAGACAATCAGTGTTAGCAGGGGTGTGGAGAAAAGGGAATCCTAGTGCATTATTGGTGGGAATATAATTTGGTGCGGCCACTATCAGAAACAATGAGGAGGGTCCTTAACAATATTAAACAAAGAGCTACCATATGATCTAGCAATCCCACTTCAAGCTATATATCCAAAGGAAGTGAAAACTGGATATTGAAGATATCTGCACTTTCATGTTCAGTGCGGCATTCACAATAGCCAAAATATGGAAACAACCTAAGTGTCCATCAATGGGGGTATGGATATAGATGCGATACATACGTGCACGCCCGCACACACACACACACACACACACAATGTAGTATTATTCAACCATGAGAAAAAAGGAAATCCTGCCATTTGCGACAAGTTGGAAAGACCTTGAGGGGTATTATGCTAAGTAAGTCAGACAGAGAAAGACAAATACTATATGATATCACCTTTATATAAAGTCTATAAAAAAACCCAAAGAGAATAAAGTAGTGATTGCCAGAGTTTGGGAAGCGGGGAGAAAGACATTGCTCAAAGAGTACATACACAAAGAGTAACAAGTTTGGGGATCTAACGTGCATAGGTAAGAATGTTGTTTCATATACTGAAATGTTGCTAAGAGAGATCTTAAGTGTTGTTGCCACAAAAAAGAAATGATGTGTAACTATGTATGGTAAAGGATGCAAAAAAAAAAAAAAGTAACTGGGATGGGACAGAGGTGGTGGTTAATACTATTGTGGTAATAATTTTGCAATTTATAAATGTACCTAATTGACTTTGCAGACCTTACACATACAGTGTTGCCTGTCAATTATATCTCAAGCTGGAAAAAATATCAAATGATAATAAAGATAAAAAAAAGGAACCCTAAATTTGAAAACAGTATGACTGAAAATTATATATATTTATTTTATTCCACAAAAGCAAAAAACCTTTCTCTTGAGACAACAAAGTATATAAACATAAGGAACAGTCACAATAGGTGAATGTCTGAATCAAAATATCAGTGTGATTCTACAAATAAGTACTTTTATTAGGGCACAACTTTGGGACATTCATTCAACAAAACTTCATTTACTATTAAAAACCAAATGACCAAAAGAAAATCCCGCTACTTCATAAACCCTGAGAATTGCTTCATCTAGTTAGGACCCATAGACTTATAAAGCTTTTGAGGATGCATGGGATCTCGAAACACCATCTAGACCAGTGATTCTTAGCTTAAGGTTGAAGACCCATTTGAGAATGACATGAAAGTCAGGGACATTTCTCACTAGAGAAACATTCTAACGTAACACCAGAATTTCACTTATAAAACAAAATCGAGTTCTGCCCTTCCTCCTATCGCAATGGAGGAAACATGCTTATACCAGGGTACGATGCAGAAGACATTTTTGGATTGTTTTCGTGAAAAATATTTTAAATCTGGGTTTCAGGGAGTTAGTTTTAGAGCATTCATTGAGATTTCTGAGGGTCGATGAATCTCCTTATAATTACATGCAAAATTTTGCAAGTATAGTCTATTTAGTAAGTTATATTCCTGGGTTCTTCATACTCTTTAATGCATTTTCACACAGATTATGTTGTTCAATCAAAAAAAAATTTGAGAAAAGTAAGGTAGGTATTATTTAACAGACAAGAAAACAAAGTTTCAGAAAGATTAAAGCTGAAGGTAAACTCGCTCAAGGTCACATGTAATATTTAGAATCACAGAAAGTAGTGTGCTATGAAGAAAAGCTGTAATCTAAACTTCATTAGATATGGCTGCCTTCTAATCCAAATTTTTGTCTAACATGTGGTAGATAACCTTGAGCAAGTTACTTACCCAACCTCTCTAGGTCTTAGGTACATTATTTAGAAAAGGGTCAGATGGAAAGCATATGCTTGGAAGATGATATGATCATTCCCTGCCTACCTCAGAGCTTTAAGAATCAACTGAATTTGTATAAATGCACTTTTAGACAAACATCAGTGCTGCTATTAACCTGTGGGTTAGAATTTAATGTACAAATCACCTAAAAAGTTGCAAATGTGACACTTCTCATACTGAACAAATTGTTGACCATGAGATACTTCCTAGACTTCTGGGTGGCTCTAAATCCATAATCCCTCTGGGATCCCCAGAGCACAGAGTAAGAGGGTGCTGAACAGTGATACTGAAAACCTTACCAATGCTAATGAAATTAAGACCCTATTCGTTGTTTGTAGAGTTCCCAAATTAGGAATTGACAGAGGCTTACTGAATGATCTGGAAGACCAACTATCTCTGGCTTAGCAGCAATGAATACTGCCCTGGGCAGCAGCAACAGTTGCCAAAAACACCTCTGTAATTCTGGATGCAACAAACCGTGCACTTGAAGACAGAATCAAAGCGTTTCTTCAAAAACTACAGTACTTCCATAACAATTCAATGGTACTTTTCCTGAACAGACTTCTTTTGGAAAGAAGATTGAAAGAGGATACTGAGAAGCCACAGAGTTAACAGCTGAATTGGGGAGGAAAACAATAAAAGTCAGCCAACAGAAGTTAATCAGGCACCTACTAATTCCCAAATTGGGGAGGAGGTGTAGGGGGGACCCTTAGACCTCTAAAAATAGGAAATCAAGTGGATCAATCCAGGGCTATACAGAAAGGAGACTAGTCAGCACCATATCTTACTACTATGTAATCCAGAAGCATTTATTGAAACAAATTATAAAATCAATGTTCAAGACCCAGAGAAAAAAAATCTAAAAAAAAATTTAAAATGTAAAAAATATTGAGGCATCTGGGTGGCTCAGCTGGTTGAGCTTCCGACCTTGGCTCAGGTCATGTTCTCATGGTTCCTGAGTTCAAGCCCCACATCAGGCTCTGCACTGACAATCCCTGCTTGGGATTCTCTCTCCTACACTCTCTGCCCTGCTTGCTCTCTTGTGTTTTCTCTCAATCTCTCTCTCTCTCAAAAATGAACAAGCATTTTTTTAATGTAAAAAAATATGATCATTAAGAATATTAGAATATAACCCAAAGAAAAGTAGAAGAAAATAAATGATAAAAGTGTATATCAATGAACTAGAAAACAGACTAGAAAAAATAAAGGCAATCTTCAACAAACGGTGCTGGGACAACTGGACAGCCACATGCAGAAGAATGACACTGTACCAATGTTTTTACACTATACACAAAAAATAAACTCAAAATTGATTAAACTAAAATTTACCATGGTAACCCTAGAAGAGAGCAAAGGCAGTGATTTCTCTAAGGCAAGGGAAACAAAAGCAAAATAAACTATCGGGACTACAGCAAAATAAAAGGCTTATGCACAGCAAAGGACACAATCAACAAAAATAAAAGACAACCTACTGAATGAGAGAAGATATTTGTAATTGATGGATCTGATAACGGGTATCTAAAAATATATAAAGGACTCATACAACTCAATACCAAAAAAACCCCATCTAATTAAAAAATGGGCAGAAGACATGAACAGACCCTTCTCCAAAGACATCCAGATGGCCAACAGACACATGAAAAGATGCTCAACATCATTCAAACACCAGGGAAATGCAAATCAAAACCACAATGAGATATCACCTCACACCTGTCAGAATGGCTAAAATCAAAACCACAAGAAACAAGTGTTGACAAGGATGTGCAGAAAAAGGAATCCTCACATACTGTTGGTGGGAATGCAAACTGGTACAGCCATTGCAGAAGACAGCATGGAGGTTTCTCAAAAAATTAAAAACAGAATTAACATATAATCCAGTAATTCTGCTACTTGGTATTTGCCCAAAGCATACAAAAATGCTAATTTGAAAAGTTATATGCCCCTATGCTTACTGCAGCATTATTTACAACAGCCAGAGTGTGGAAGCAGCCCGAATGTCTAGTAATATAGGTGAATGGATAAAGAAGTGGTGTATTTACTCATATATGGAATTTAAGAAACAAATGAACAAAGAAAAAATAGACAAACCAAAAAAACACAGACTCTTCCCTATAGACAAGTTGATGATTACCAGAGGAGAGATGGGCAGAGGGGATGGGTGAAATGCATGAAGAGAATGAAGATTACACTTAACTGGGGCATGTGGGTGGCTCAGTCGGTTAAGTGTCCAACTTCAGCTCAGGCCATGATCTCACAGTTCAGGAGTTGGAGCCCCACTCTCTCTGCCCCTCCCCCACTCTCTCTCAAAATAAATAAACTTTAAAAAATAGTACACTTACCCTGATGAGCACTGAGTAATGTACAGAATTGTTGAATTCAGTATACCTGAAACTAATACAACACTGTATGTTAACCATGCTGGAATTTCAAAAAAAGAAAAAGAAAGAAAAAGAAAAATTAAAAGAAAAAAGCCAAATAAAGCAAAATGTTTGAAGACTAACATAATGGAAATGTACCTGGCAAAATCGAGTCAAAAAATGTATATACAGAGAGGTAACACAAATATATATTATGGATACAGATATAGTCAAGATATAAATGTAGTAATACTAGTATCACTTTGTATCAAAACTTTGAAAAGAGACAAAATGCACTAATAATCCTGAGAAAAATATAACTTATCAAAACTTACCACGAAAAAATAATAGAAAGTTTGAATAGGCCTAAATAATTAAAGAAACTGAACAAATAGGTTTAAAAAAAAATCTTCCCACAAGCAAAATATCTTGCCCAGTTTCACAGGCAATTTCTAGCAAAATTTCAACAATCAATCCACTTTTTAAAAGGCATTTAAAAATGATTACAAAGATACAATTCACAAAACATAAATTTCACCATCTTAGAGTGTACCAATCAGTGGGCATTAGTATTTTCACACAGTTGTGCAACCGTTCCCACTAATTCTAGAACATTTCTATCACCTCAACAATGTGCCCCGTTCTTGTTAGCAGTCACCCACAATCCCCATGCCCGTTCTGTTAATTTGGTTGATCATTTCAAAGAACCATCTTTTGGTCTGATACTATTTTCTATTTCATTTTTTCCACTCTACTATTTATTTCCTTTCTTTTCACTATTTTGTAGTTTACTATTCTTTTTCCAGTTTCTTAAAGGCAGATAGATGTTTAGGTTACTGATTTGACTTCCTTCTTTTTAAATGTAGGGATTTAAAGCTATAAAGAAATTCCCTCTGGTTACTGCCTTCATTGCATCCCATACGCTGTGTTTTGTGTTTTTCATTCCAGTAGCACGATTTTTAATGTCCCTCTGATTTCATCTTTGACCCACTGGTTATTCAGGAGTATGTTCCTTGATTTCCACCTATTTGTGAATTTTCCTCATTTAATTCTGTTACTAATTTCTAAATCCATTCCATTTGTGGTCATAGAACATACTTTGTATGGTCAGTTTTTTTAAATGTATTGAGATTTGTTTTGTGACCTAACATTTCTATGGATGATGTTCCACACGCATTTGAGAAAAATGTATCTCCTGTTGTTGCTGGGTGCAGTGCTCTATGTGGGTCTTTTTGGTCTATCATGTTGTCCACGTCCTCAACTTCCTTACTCGTGTCTTTGTCTTCTATCCATTATTGAAAGTGGGATATGGAAGTTGCCAACGACTCCAGGTTGAATTGTCTATTTCTCCTTTCAGTTCTATCAGATGTTGCTTCGTGTATTTTGAGGATCTGTGGTTAATGTGTGTGTGTGTGTGTGTGTGTTTATAATCGCCATATAATCTCAATGGAATGAGCCACTTACCATTACATATTGTTCTCATCTCCAACAGAAACAAAAATATTTGCCTTAAAGTCTGTGTTGTGTGTGGTTCTCTTTTGGTTACTATTTGCATGGAGTATCTTTTTCTGTTCTTTTAATCTATTTGTGCCTGAATCCAAAGTGAATCTTTGTACACAGCAAAGAGTTTGAATCAAGTTTTTAAATCTATTCTGCCAATCACTCATTTACGTAGTACCTTTCTTTGAGGCACCCTCAAAAAGCCCTGTGGCTCTGCAATGTGGATTCTGAAAACCAATGATTTCGTACATGGGGAAATTACTTATGAAGGAAATAATCCAATTTTATTTCAGAATTCTGTCGGTAACCTGCCATGTAACCTAGAACCACTTGTTTTTTATAATAAAGATGAAAAACATTCCAACATTTGATGCTATCAAAGCGCCTACTTTGAAACTGAAAACCATTCAGGATAGATTTAGAGATCCTCTACTATCCTGGCCTAACGCCTACTGTATCAGTACAATACGCAGCGTGGAAATGGAGCAACAGCAATGGCACCAATCCACGTGTAGTAAATACTGTTGACTGGCAACTTGAAGGCCATTTTCCCCTTCTCCAATGATGATAATGCCCTAATTCAGTTTATTTTATTTGCCCTTCTTCCCTCAGAAAAATGTATTTTGGTCTACTAAGGTGATAACATGTTCCTTCCCACTAACTAATTTAGATAAGATTTAGATAAGAATGTTACCCAGTTTAGGTCAATGAGACGTGAAGAGATATCCTTCCTGAAACCCTCCTGCCTCTGGACTTATTTTGAGAAATAAGAAATCTTGGGGCCACCTGGGTGGCTCAGTCGGTTAAGTGTCCACCTTCGGCTCAGGTCACGATCTCACGGCTTGTGAGTTCGAGTCCTACGTTTGGCTCTGTGCCGAAAGGTCAGAGCCTGGAGCCTCCTTCGGATTCTGTGTCTCCCTCTCTCTCTCTGACCCTCCCCCAATTACAGTCTGTCTCTCTCAAAAATAAACAAAGCATTAAAAAAATTTTTTTTAAAGAAATAATAAATCTCCATATTAAGCGGGTCTATATTAGGTTTCCTGTTTAGGCCAACCATTTGATTAAATATTTCTCAATATGACCAAAAAATAAGCTTAACTTTTCTTTCAATATTTTATTTAAGGGCTTCAGTTTTAAACATCTTTAAGACATTAATCAATTCATTTATTATTTTACCTTTAACATTATAAATTTAACTTCAAGTGGCAGAAGAAACAGAAATATGTAATGAGACTGTATTTTAGCAGTGTGTCTTCAAATAGGGAAACCAAAAGAAGCACCACCAAAACACACCAACCAACCTAATTTATTAGGCATGTCTATGTTTTATTTTCTTTTACATGATATTTTTTTGGAAAATTTCACTTTCAAAGAATCAGGTCTTGCAAACAGAGCAGCTAATCTTTCCAAAAATAAAATCCAGTATCTAGATTCTAAAAATTCACAAAACCAAATGGAAATGTCTGGTTGTCAGCCAATAGTGTCATGCTCAAGTCAGTTTCACATCACAGGGAATAATCTACAACTAATTTCAGTAGGCAAATTCCAATTGTAACTATTACTAAAGACTACCATTGTTATTCCCCACTGTGTCGACAACTGTCTTATTGCTGAATTGTACATGATAAATTTTCTTTGGCAACTTTTTATACTATTAAGTAACACAACTGGACAACTATAAAGGTCTGAATTAACTTAGTATTTCAAAAATTTCAAACTTCATTGTAATTATTTAAATGTAATTTCTTATAGATGCATCTATAAGAAACATGCCTAATGCAATATAATGACAACAAAAGAACTGCTAAATAATCCCTACTAACAGCTTTCCAGATGTATGTACAAGTATATAACTGAACTCAAACACCAGGGAAAGTATTATGTTAGCTCCAGTTCACTAGGAGACTTTATGTGCTAAAGGATAAAAGTTAAATGTAGAAACTAAAATCTGGGTATCTGTCAATTTTTCTGGAAGGCTCTTTAAAATGGGTTCAAAATGGCCTAAAAACTGGCCAGAAGATAATATGAATTCTCACTATAATACTTCATAAAATTAGTATTTTGATAACTTAATAACTTTTAATCCTTATTCTATGGAAGAAGCCTATTTTGGAAGCTTCACAAAGTATTACCAAGAAATTTAAACAGGAAGCTCAAGTCCAAATGTGTAACTAAGAAGTCTTTTCTATATATAACAAAATCACCAACTTAAATTATAAATGGCCTCCACTAAATATTACCACTCCACACTTCACACAATGTAAATTAAAACAGGTATGGCAGAAAGTGCGCTCTGAAGCACGTTCACATTACAAAGATAAACAACGAGGGTAGCCAGCAAAAATACAGAGAGGCATATATGCAACCATTTGTATGCAAACTTTCATGAGTAAGATATAAGAAATGATTCGTTTCGATAATTTTATGTACAGCTTGTTTACAATTTAAAACAAGTACAACTGAAAACATCTCTATTTAAAAGCCACAATAAAGTCCAACGAAATACTAAATAACAGTCTTACAAACTGGTCTCTCAAGAGAATAACAACTGAGGGTGGTATTCTAGGAAATGCCCTCTTCTTGATCAATCATTTCTGTTTTAACTGAAAAGACATCTGCCAGCATATGTTTTGGAATCTCTGAGCCTCTGACTCTCAAGGCATAACAAGCATTCTCCACTTTGGCCAGACTCTGTTTCAAAGTATACAACTTCTTAGAAACCTCGTAAGGTCCAGTATTGCCAATGAATGAAAACCCATCATAAACCTGACGTAAAAACTGGCTCACTTCAAAGGGGGTGTCAATGTCCCCGTTCCCCACACTGTTAATACACATCCGCATCAACTCTCCAGTTAAATCAGCCACTCCCAGAAGGTAATCAACAGGTGTGATTTTCAGTCTCCAAGTACCAAACTGCTTATCCTGTGCATCAGAGGAGGGCTGGTAAAGAAAACACACACACACAAAGAAAACACAACGTGAAAAAGAGTGAACGTGCATTTATCACATTTATTATAAAGTACAAAATCAAGAGCAGATCAGTCATGCTAATCTCTAAATAAAATGATCTTTTTTGTTTAGTGACCATTTGGGATGCTACAAGAAGAACTCATGCCCTGGGCAGAAAGCTGAACTAAATGACTTCAAGATAATTTCTCAATCTAATACTGTAGCATTTTAAGATCAACCATTCCCAACCTCGCTTGACATACAAAATAAAACATTCTTAAAACAAAGCCTGATGACTCGACTGCATGATGGTCACTTAGTTATCTAAACGACAAATCATAAAGCCCTCTAGGTTGGTGATCCACTCACGTTTTCCTAAGTCCCTTACAGTCCCTTTCTGGCCTCTCTTCCATCCCCACTCAGCACTGACCATCATGATTTATTACTCTCGTTACATCGTCCTCAGTTCCCTTAGATTCCTTTGTGGGTTTGTTTGTTTATTATAACCTGCCCAGCAAAAAAACAACCCTGAATCAGTATTAAAATCTACTAGTGCTAGTGCTTTATTCAAGTGGCTGAGTACCACAGAGCTAAAAAATAATAATAATCAGAGCTATACAATTTGTACAAATTACTCACCAATCCTTTTTACTTATTCCTAGAACTCTCTCCTGTCTCTTCAAACACTGTTCCAAACCATTACCAGAGCTCTCCTTAGCCCCCTACTCAATCCCAAACCTCTCCACTCTCAGCAGACAATCCTGTCTACTTTCACTGACCTGGCCATTTGCCAGATCACCTGGCACAAGCTTTCTCAATTACCTCAGCCCTACAAAACAAAACAAAACAAAAAAAACTTATTTATGTCCATATCCATCTTTACCTTCTATCCTCCAGTCTCAGATGATGAGTTGTCCCTCCTCTTGTTTGAGGTTAACTCTTCCAAATGACCTTGACCCATCTCCTCCCACCTCTTCCAGGACCTTGCTTCATAAGGTGTATGCCCTTGGGCAAGTTATTTCATCTCTCTAAACCTCAGTTTCCTCATCTGTAAAATGGGATAACAGTACCTACCTCAGAGGTTTATTTTAAGGATGAGATAACATTTACCAAGTTCTTGGCATAATGCCCAACACAAAGTAAACACTCAATAAATGTTAGCTGCTACCGCCATTACCATCATGTCAATCTCCTCTTTCCACAACAATTTTTCCCTCGCTCTACTGGAGCCCTTCTGGAAGAGGAAATGCCTAAATTGTTACTAAAAGTCCATATGAGGCTTAGCTAGGTGAAGTTGCTATTCTACTGGGGGCCATTTTAGACAGAGAGAACTGCAAAGGCGTGCAGGTGAGAATTGTGTTGTATGTTTGAGGAATGAATGACGCATTTCCTTGGGTAAAGTTTAAAGTAAGAAGTAGTATCGGATGACCCTTAAAAGGACAGTCAGGGGGAGAAAGTCACATTCAGGAATGTGAACTTTAGTCAGTCGCTGAGAAATGTAAATGGTTTTGACAATATTCTCAATAGGCAACTCAATACAAAATACCTACCCCTATCAAATCCCAGAATTTTTAGGACCAAGAATCTTTAGCACTAAAAGGAAAATTTATTTATGAATGTGATCTTATTTTGAAAAGTATATGTGAATATAATGACACCATAATCTTCAAATAATTTACTACCTAAGTTCTGAAAACGGTGCATTTATTCTCCGTTTCTCTGTACATTCTTGACCTGGTATTTTCATTTTGAATTAGAAAGAACTTGAAAGAAGGGTATGGTAACTGCAGATAGGATCAAATAGGCTCTTCTTTCCACAATGCAATCTTCACTAAACACATAAAAAGCATACAGGAATTTTACTTCTCAATAATGAATGTCCTCCTTCATAAACTTCATATAATTTTAAAAACCGAGAAAATATATACGTGACTTCCTTAAAGTTCTATTTGCCATGCCAAATTAAGTCTGACCTTTTCATGTTAACATTTTAGTTACTACTCAAGAAAACATTTCTACAGCTTCCTCCATCTTCTGCCTGCCCATCCTGGTTCTGAGTAATGTTAAAAAAATAATAATAAAGGAAAAATTATGAAAAATAAAGACAGGAAAAAGCTGTCTGATTTTATCCTTTAAGTGTACTGGTATCTCAGGAAGTATCAAACATCCAAAGTCTCCCCTTTCATTGCCTGAATACTATATATTGAAATCCAGGGTAAAAATAGTATTTATTTAAAAGTCAAACTGCTTCAAAAAGAAGTTTCTCTCTTCTTAATTCGGAATAGCTGCGTAATTTTCAGTACGAGATTTATGAACTTAGTAAATGACTAACAGCTCTCACTTTATATAATAACAATTTTACATTAACTAACTGCTGAGCACGGATGTATCAGTGCTATCCACTGCCTAACTCAAAACCTTTCCAGCAAATCCTGTAAAACACTCCTGTGAGGTAGATACTCGTGCAAGGGCTCCTGTGGTACACGTGCCGAACACTGGCAGGCTGGGCAAGGGCACCTGGCTCAGGTTTCAAAACACCTGGCTTCAAAGTTTAGCTCTGCCACACGTAATTAGTTGTGTGGCTTTCGAGAAGTTATTTAAGCTTTCTAAACCCATTTCTTCCTTTGTAAAATGAGAGTAACAATTCTTACCTCATACAGTTAACAAATGAATTAAATGAGATAGCGTGCTTACAAAAGGCACATTGTAAACACACAATAAACTCAAAAAGTGGACTTAACAGTCATCACTTAACAGCGCTTGAGGTCAATAGCATTGTTCCCCCCCCACACAACACACCCATAGCTGTTCTTGTTCTGCCCACTAGCAAAACTATTTTAAAAGACCATTTCCTTAGTGGGTAATCTTGGAAACACTTTAGAAAGAACGCCACCATCTCAATATTCTTAGCATGATAAGCCAGCAAACCTCCTATGATCATTATATGGTTACATAAATTATACAGTAAACGTGAAGTGATTTTCAATTCTTACGGTCTTATTTTCTTTTCCATATTCTTCTGTTGTAAATATCAATTGTTTATTAATTTCATCCATACTGATAAGTGATCGTGTTTTGATGAAGTGTTGAAATGAGACAGCCTCCACATATTCCTGCAGTCCTGAAACACCAAGAAAATGGCTAAGGAACAACCACTAAATTCATCACACTGTCATTAATAAGACAAACTTCAAACTGCACATCAGCTAGCTCATCAAGAGCTTAATGGACGCCTACCATAATGGTAGCACTGGATTCAGTAGTCAGATGACTAAGAATTGCTTGGGGATAGGCGTGAACAGAGGAAACATTTCTGTCACTGAACTTTACAGACAGCTCAAGTACAAATCTATTCAAGTTCTTCTTTCTACTTCATGTGGCATTAGTCTTAAATATCTACTCTTTGCTACAGGGAAATGTCAAAGATTTTTAGAAAAAATTGTTCAAAGAATTTAAGGAAATGCTATTATAAAAATCATTTAGGCTTTCACAGAAACTATACAGTTATTTTTTGCTCTCTGAAGCAACAAAACAGATAATAATTTGATCAAATAAAGCGTTAAAATTAACACCATTTGGACCCTTCTTGAAATTTTAATAGGTAGAAAACACTTTAAATAATGTAGAATAAAGTATCAAGATACAAAATAACTATTTTTCTCCTCCTACTCCAAAATGGATCTAAAAATAGGTAACTTCTTTCCACTTTAGTAACTTAAGTTAAAAAAAAAAACAGGGATGCCTAGGTAGCTCAGTCGGTTAAGCATCCAACCTCAATTTGGGCTCAGGTAATGACTCATGGTTCATGGGATCAAGCCCTGTGCAGGGCTCTGCACAGACTCACTGATAGCACAGAGCCCGCTTGGAAATCTCTCTCTTTCTGCCCCTCCCCTATACATGTTCTCTCTCCCCCTCTCTCAAAATAAAAACATTTAAAAACAAAAAACCTAATGAGTAATATAATTTTGTATCAGATGTAAGTTCTACAAAATTAACGCTGAATTAAAACAAATTTTGGTAAAGGTCAAAAGTAGTACTATTCTTTTTCAAGTGTTTTAAAACAACTAAGTTCTGGGGCACCTGGGTGGCTCAGTCAGGTAAGCATCTGACTTCAGCTCAGGTCATAATATCACGGTTCATGAGTTTGAGCCCCGCATCCTGCTGTCAGTCAGCATGGAGCCTGCTTTGTTAGGATCCTTAGTCTCCCTCTCTCTCTGCTCCACCCCCATGTGTGCACGCTCATGCCCTCTCTCTCTCTCTCTCTCTCTCTCAACAATAATAAAAAACAAACATAAATTAAAAGAAAAACAACTAAGTTCTATGGCCACAATTTTCAATATTAGTTTATTATGGTATCATCTGTAAGACGACAGAGGGAAAAAGTATTTCTTACAACGCTTATCACTACTGCTGAGTTAAGAAACTGAGTATTGTCTGTAGAGGCTTTGATTTAGAAACAAGAGAAGAGTGAATTCTGATGCCGGAAAGCAAACTGAGGACCGAGGAGAATCCTGAGTCCAAGTGGTCTCAGGCACCTGTGACAAGTGCCCCCAGCGTGACACCATGGGTCGGGCTGCGCTAACACTCACCCCGCTGTGGTATCGTCACATCAAATGCCGCAGCAGGTCAAAGACACAAAAGGAAGTGAATGACCTGGTTTTGATAGCAGTAAGAGGAAACAACTGAATGAAAATATCCTGACTCATTTTGAACCACGAGTGATGTTAAAGCAAGGTCAGAAATCAGTGCCTTTAGTGGACAGAACAGGACATGATAGAATAGGACACTGTTTAATAAACCATAACATGCTGAGAAATGAAACAATAAAGTTCAGTTTAACCGAATAGATAACATCTTTTACGTTTACAATAAAAAATATTTTTGTAAAATTTTAGTTTTAAGAATAGGTGACCACCCACTTCTCTTTCCCAAAGACAATCTGTACTTCACATTTCCTTCCAGAAATAACTTCATGCACACAAAAAGAAAAAGCAAAACCTAAGGACCACTTGTTATATTTCTACAGATGCTCTACTATGGTCAGCTCTTAAGAATGAGCTAAATGCAAGACTTGTGCGCCAAGACATTCATCATTATAATCATTACAGCAAAAAGTGGGAAAAGTTTAAAGCATCAATAATAGATGCCACTTGTCAATTTATCATCTCTCTGCTCCACTGATTCAGATAATGGAGGTGGACACTACATTTCTCTTTTGCCAGCCAGCTGGCACGGTACTGAACTCTGTTGGCAGACAGAACTGGAAGGAAAGCAGAGGAGGAGAAAGCGCTCTTCCCCATTCTAGTGGGTCCCCCCCAGCAGCCTTCTACATGTGGGGCAACCCGGTGCTTGAGGTGGCCAGTAGCACGCGGCATGTCCTCGGGAGCAGCTTCCCGGGGGACCACACCACCCTGGGTAAGGAGTCTCCCCACAGACGGCTTCCCAGAGAGTTCTATCTGCTCCACACCAGCAACCTCCTCTACCATCCAACGCGCCCTGCCTTCAGGGGGTTGAGGGGTGCACTCTTCCAGAAGTGTTTCTTTCTTGGATGCCCTGGCCTAGGCCCTGGGGTAGTGGCTGCCCCTCTGATATCCTCTACTCTTTACAGTACATTTTTCCTCTCATTAGATAATCTCCAACACAGTTAATTCTTTTCCCCTCAGACGCAGTTAATTCTTTGTATTAAACTTAACCTGTTCAAATTACTGTGCAGCTTATTTCTTTTTAGATCCTGATGAATATAATAGGGAATTAGGAAAATAAAAAATAGTCTTAGTTCCCCTGTCATTATAGAGGAGGTATTCTATCTTTTGAGGCTGTACTGTACCTAGGATCAGGATAAAGATGCAATCCCAGCAGGAAGCTTAACAGAGATTCTCCCTTCAGTGTTCCACAGCATGTTCTGCATCAGAGGCTAATGGTCAACTCAACAGACTCAGATGTCTCATCTATCAGTCCTGTCTTTCCTCGCAACCACTCCCCATCTCTCTTCTCAACTTCAGAGCTGCATTTCCTGAAAGCGCAGGCTACCACATTCCTCGATAACTTCACTCCTGTGTCTCAACCTACTTGATCCTAGTTTGAGCCCATCTCTATGCCACAACAGCTCTTAGATTATACCATTTCATGAGTTTAATGGACATTCTTTCAGTCTCAATCTTAGCAGCAGTTAGCAGTCTGACCACTTAAAGGAGGAATTCTTTAAAAGTTTTCATTTGGTCCCTGTGAATGCATCATCTTCTGATTCCCCTTTTTTCTACTTCTTTGGGCGGGTCTTCTTAGTCTGCCTCTATCAGCCCCAGGCTCTCTCAAATTCACTTACAGTTGGCTTCAGTTAACCCTGCCATCCCTCAACTTCACAGCTCTGGCTCAGAGTCGCATGTATCTAAATACATACTTGACAATTCCATCAGAGGGACCTCAAAATCAACATGTCCAATGATGAATTCACAATCTTCCTTCCACATGCAGTCCCCCTTTTTGTTTTGCCAATTCTAAGAGTCTCCTGACCACTCCCCCAATCCACTTCTGATCTTTTCTCATTCATTCTCATACCACTGAATATATGCCTTTTTAATAAAGAATTATCCCATCACTCCCCTGCTTAAAGCCCAAATAACTCTCCATGGCTCCCAGAATCTAGAGCAAAATCATTAACATGGCTTGTAAGATCCTGCTTAATTATACCCTCCACCTCCATCACATCTATACTCATAATCTCAAGCTGATCTGATGGTCAAGGCATGAATTCCAATGTGCAATTCAAGGTAGAAGATACCAGAAGTGAGGCTATCACTTAAATTAAACCAGCCTACTCTCTATTCTCTTATGGCAATACTGTGTTCAATAGTTAATTTTATTTTTTTAAACATTTTTATAAGTCTCAAGTCTTTAAAATTTTTTTTTAATATTTTAATATTTTTATTTATTTCTGAGAGAGAGAGAGAGAGAGACAGCTTGAGCAGAGGAGGGTCAGAGAGAGAGGGAGACACAGAATCTGAAACAGGCTCTGGGCTCTGAGCTGTCAGCACAGAGCCCGACACGGGGTTTGAACCTATGAACCGTGAGACCATGACCTGAGCTGAAGTCGGACGCTCAACCGACTGAGCCACCCAGGCACCCCAATGGTTAATTTTAGATGTTATTAGTATTTAAATCAGTGGGACTCCAAGTAAAGCAGATTACCCTCCATGATAGGGGTGGGCGGAGGTTGTTCATCTAGTCATCGAAGAAGGCCTTCTAAACAAAGAATTCAGTTTCCCAAAACTGCAACAGAGAAACCTTGCCTGCATTTCCAGCCTACAGATTTCAGACTCGAGACTGTATTAAAATTCCAGCCTTGCAGCCTCATCTGCAAATTTCATACTTGCTAGCCCCCACAATCACATGAACCAATTCTTTCAAACACATAAATCAATCTCTTGCTTGCACTCTCTCTCTGGCTTCTCTGAAGAATCCTGACTGTGAAAAGCTATAAGGCAGAATGCTTAAGCTGAATTCACAGAGTATGAACGTGCCTGTAACGCAAAACTTTTGTAACCTCTCCTTCATTTTCAGCTCCTCACTTATACTGAGCCCTCCCTTGCCTCAAAAGATTTTACATGCTCTTCCCTCAGCATCATAATGTGCTCTCCTTACTCTTTCACCTAATAAACTGTTACTAATCCTTTAGAGTTCCATGAAGTATCATCTTCTGAAGAAATGGACTCTGACAACCCCCATTCTAAGCCAAATCCCTATTAGATGTTCTCCTGGTACCGTGTGCCTTTCCTTTCTGGCACTAATCAAAGCTGTATTTCAATCATGTAAAACTCCTTATCTAATGTCTAGTACTATCCTGCTAGGAGGGCAACACCACAACTACCTTGTGCACAGTCCTATACCTGGCGCTTAGCCTGTCCTGCACAGACACACAAAAACCATGATTAAAAGAGGTAGATCCATTATTGAAAAACCATTTAATTATTTTAAATTATGTTTTATAATTAACAGGGAACAGTCAATTAACAGGGAAGTGCTCAGTTTGAAAAAAAAAACCCCACAAAATAAGATAGAGAATAAAAAATTAAAACATAATACACACACTATGATTACCAACAGTGAGAAACGGAAACCTGCTACTTAAAACAACATGTGGAGGGNCTCTCTCTGACCCTCCCCTGCTCACGCTGTCTCTCTCTCTCTCCTAGAAATAAAAACATTAAAAAAAAAATTAAGTAAACATTAAAAAAATTAAAATAAATAAATAAAACATCATCTGGGGACATCTAGGTAGCTCAGCTGGTTGAGCATCCAACTCTTGATTTTGGCTCAGGTTATGATCCCAGGGTCATTGAGATCGAGCCCTCCTCAGTGTGGAGCCTACTTACGATTCTCTCATTCTCTCTCTCTCTCTCTCTCACCCTCTGCCCCTCTCTCCTGCTCAGGCTCTCCCTCTCTCTCAAAAATAAATATTAAATATAATAAATATTAAAAAGTTAAAACAACATCAAAAGGAGTCTAACCACCTCAGCATTAAGCAAGGTGGCTTAAGTCATTCTAGTGATTCTAGAAAAAATACCACTATATTGCACTAGTTTGCTTACAGAGATTGGCAAGGGCAAATTGTGTCAATTCGTATCGAAGAACTTGATCCTGTTCAAGACTAAAATTCCAGGACCTTCGTCATGATGCTTAAGGATAAGTTTCCAGAGTAGATGTGGCTTTATTTAGAAGTCCTTTAAGGAGTGGTGAGACATGCAAAGGTAGAAACGGAGCTAAATTTAGTACAGAGACCATACAGGTAAAATGCCTTGCATAATCAAAATAAGTAATTTTAAGTTTCAGAGTTCAACAACGGGAGGGGGGAACAAGCAGTGAAAAAGCAAACCAGTATTTTTAAAACTATTCCTGGGGCACCTGAGTGGCTTGGTTGGTTAAGCATCCAACTTTGGCTCAGGTCATGATCTCACAGTTCATGAGTTTGAGCCCCACGTCAGGCTCTGTGCTGACAGCTCGGAGCTTGGAGCCT
Organism: Crocuta crocuta; assembly: GCF_008692635.1. Classification (NCBI taxonomy): domain Eukaryota; kingdom Metazoa; phylum Chordata; class Mammalia; order Carnivora; family Hyaenidae; genus Crocuta; species Crocuta crocuta. Next base: position 2,605,125 of record NW_027551578.1, on the reverse strand, counting down.
GCTTCAGATTCTAAGTCTCCCTTTCTCTCTAACACTCCCCTGCTCAGGCTCTGTCTCTCTCTCTCAATAATAAATAATAAACAAAAAATTAAAAAAAAAAATGATTACTGATTCTTAATGGACTTTATTTAACCAAGATGCTATCCATGGGAGACCATACAGTGAAACAACACTTTGACTGGAAAAATATATTTGGCAAAATCCATCAACTGTACAGCTGTTTTATCCACATGAACCATTTCAAACATGGAAAATGGTTCCAATGAATATATTCTTAAAATGATTTGTAATTAATAAAATCAACTAAGGACAACCAACCCCCAGGCCCGTCCCTCATTTGTACAACAGCAGTGCTAGACACAATGATCTCTATGGTACTTTTCAAATGCAGAATGGTAGGAACGAATCTTCCTGATGACATGTCAAAAAGAAAAAAATCTATTTAGTGAAACTAAATTATATGGCAACAAAACAGGAATGTCATTTGCTTCTGCAACAAAGCACTTCTGAATGACATAAAAATCAGTAGTAAGTTGTTGCTAAAATATTTACATTCTTACAAATAAATGCATACGCAACAGTGTTAAACTCACCAAATAGGGTAGACAACACGAAACTTACCATTTTACCTATTTTGAAATGTGTACTTCATTCACACTGTGGTGTAACCAACACCACCACCTATGTGAGTGGCTATGAATATAAGTACACAAACATCTCCGAGTCCCTGCGTTTTATTCTTTTGCATACATACCCAGAAGCCTCCAACAAAACTTTAAAACAATGTAAACAAAATATCAGTAGTAGCTTACTAAGTCTTGAGTGTCAGTTATACAGAAGATAATAGATCTGGTACTTTACATCCATTTTTTTAATGTTCATTATAACCTTACATGATGGTATTATCATCCCTCCTTTATCGATGAATCAAGACCCAGAAGAAATTAAGAAATTCACCCATGTTGCCAAGTAAAAAAACATTCTTACAATCCAGAAGCTCATGCCCTTCCCACTTTATCTGCCTCCTTACATTCAAGTCCATATAAAACACACTCACTTTTTCCCAAACTTTTCCCCCACATAAATCCCCAATTCAGCTATTCTCAACACTTTAACTTTATTCTCTAGGCTCTCACACTATATACTTTCATAATTCCGTGCTATTCTGTGCCTATGTTGCCTTCTCAAATCTTTTTCTCCCTGTAAAAAACATTTGAAATGTTCTGATACATCCAGTCAAGGCATTTGTTCATACCCACTACACAAAACTTAGACTTCAGCTAAATGTGTCAGCCAGCTCTGAGTTATGAACACCCATTTTTTACACCCAAGAGTTTTGAGGGAATGAATGATGCCTTCACAACTTTCTCCTCTCCCCACCCCGAAGACACCTTGAGAAGAGACTCAAATGTTTAGTAAATTCTTCAAAATAATCTCTCCCTGGTCTTCCTCCCTGGTTTTAGGAAACTGTAAGTGCTTTGACAAAACTATTTTAAAATCTGGTATTCAAATGTTCAGAATTATCTAATTTTACTTAATTTATAGTACTTTGGATTTAATTCCATTAAGAAATATCCTTGTAAGAGAAAGTTCAAACTGATATATAGGTCAGAATTCAAGGTCTTCAAGGTATCAGATTTACTTTTACTTTGGGGGTGGGGGGGAGATACAGCTCAACAGCCCTCGAAATCCACCTGTGGTGTCAATCTATATTAGTGTGGATGGCTGTCAAACATTACATTTTCAAGTGTATCTAGTCACCATCTAAGTTGTCTGTGGGAATGTGTTTGTTTAAAGTTACTTCAGGGATGAGGTGGATATTTCTGCTCCATGGTTATTAGGTTTCATGATATACCATACAGAAAGTTCAAGGACATCTGGCCCCAAACACTGAAAAGCATTTTTGGTCACATCTAGGTAAAAGGATGTTTAAACAAGTTATGTTTCAACTTGATAAAAAGGACATCCGCTATTTTCAGTGAACAATCCCCAAGGTGAAAAATTTCAACCTACTGCCATATTCCATCAAACAATGCCTTCCCCTTCTGCTTTTGCCTTGGATGAAATCCAATTAGAATTATTTACAGAATCAGTTGCCAGTAAAAGTTTGTAGGTTGCTTTTATGTAATTTGTTATTTTTCTCCATGTTCTCCTATTAGAACATATACAAGGAAACCCAATTAAAGGCTTCTGATTATTTTTATTTATTCTTACGATATTTATGCAGTGTACATCCAGTCCGAATCTCTATCAAAAACCATATATAAAGAAAGGCAAACAGACCAGGCAGAGGTTTCACTCTTAACTCACCTTTCTCTCCAGGCTTTCAGTGTTTTAAAAAATCGCCTGCCCTATGACCCAGCAACTCCACTCCTAGGTATATGGCCAAGAAACTGGAAGCACGGGTTCATAAAGGCTTGTAGACAAAAGTTTATAGCAGTATCGTTCACAATAACCAAAGAGCAGAAACCACCCAAATGTCCATCGATGGATGGATAAACAAAATGTGGTATATACGTACAAGAGAATCTTACTGAGCCTTAAAAAGGAATAAAGTTCTGATACATGCTAGGATATATATGGGTACCTTGAAAACATTACACTGTGGGTCACCTGGGTGGCTCAGTCAGTTAAGTGTCCGACTTCAGCTCAGGTCATGATCTCACAGTTTGTGGGCTCAAGCCCCGCGTCGGGCTCTGTGCTGACAGCTAGCTCAGAGCCTGGAGCTTGCTTCAGATTCTGTGTCTCCCTCTCTCTCTGACCCTCCCCTGCTCACGCTGTCTCTCTCTCTCAGAAATAAACAAAACATTAAAAAAAAAAAAAAAGAAAACATCATGCTGTGACAAAAGCCAGACACAAAGACCACATACTGTATGATTCTATTTATGCAATATCCAGAATAGGCAAATCCATGTCAAATAGTGGCTGCCTAGGCTTGGCTGGGGGAAAGCAAGATGGGCAGTGACTGCTAATGAGTAGGGCATGTCCTTACTACAGGGTGATGAAAACATTCTGGAATCAGACAGTGGTGAAAGCAACACAACCCTGTGGTTACAGTAAAAACCAATTAATTACAGGGGCCTGGGTGGCTCAGTCGGTTAAGCGTCTGACTTCAGCTCCTCATGATCTCACGGTTTGTGGGTTTGGGCCCCACACTGGGCTCTGTGCTGACAGCTCAGAGCCTGAAGCCTGCTTCAGATTCTGTGTCTCCTTCTCTCTCTGCCCTTCCCCTGCTCACACTCTGTATCTCTCTCCTTCAAAAGTAAATAAACGTTAAAAATTTGTTTTTAAAAATGAACTACACAATTTAAAGGGGTTAATTTTATGGTGTATAAATTGTATCTCAGTTTTTAAAAATTACATTTGTTAACTATTTTTCTAATTCTTTTAATGTTTATTCATTTTTTTAAAAGTGATCCCTTTTAAAACCTTTTTCTTTTAATGCTTGTTTATTTTGAGAGAGAGAGAGGGGCAGAGAGAGACAGAGACACAGAATCTGAAGCAGGCTCCAGGCTCTGAGCTGTCAGCACAGAGCTGGACGTGGGGCTCGCACTCACGAACCGTGAGATCTGGACCAGAGCCGAAGTCGGACACTTAACCGACTCAGCTACCCAGGCGCCCCATGTTTTTGAGAGAGAGAGAAAGAGACAGACAACAGACAGACAGAGCATGAGCAGGGGAGGGGCAGAGAGAGGGAGACACAGAATCCAAAGCAGGTTCCAGACTGTCAGCACAGAACCCACAAACCATGAGATCACGACCCAAGCCAAAGTCAGACGCTTAACTGACTGAGCCACCCAGGTGCCCCTATTGCTATTTTAAGAATATCACCAGATTTTTTTTTTCAAAAGGTAGCTTTATGAGGTCCCGGAAATGTTAAAGTAAAATCAGATGTAGGCTCGATTCACATGCCACTTGGCTAAAAAATCTACCCTCAAATACATAAATTAAACACCGAAAATATATCCATAAGCCATAGCGTTGTACAGTATATCCAATTATACTACCAATAATAAAATGTAAACACAAGTTCACTAATTTGGATTTTGTCTAAATGGACATTGTCTATTTCAGCAGGGCTTATACTTCAGCACTGAAGGGTATGTGTCCAGAAAATAAATATTACTGAGTTTTTAATCCAAAATGAAGATAAATTTAATTTAGCACACTATTACAGATTAATCCTGCTAAATTCCAGAAGGGAAGAGAACAAACATTTGTTAACGGTGATGTGCCAAACAAAGTAAGAAATGCCTCCCATACACATATTTCATTTAGTTTTCAAAACAACCCATGGGGCAGCTACTGGTTCCCCATAACAGGTGAGAGAGCTGAAATCCAAACAGGCTCTATACTGTGCTCCAAGGTTACAGATCTAAGGAATGTCAGAGCAAACACGTAAGCCCAAGCCTGTCTGATAGCAAAGGCTCTCTTTCCACTTCACCTCCAGAGTTGATTCTATCTGTTCAGAAAGCAAACCCAAATTAGTAGAAAAGTTAATAGTAATCTGGGGATCTTCTAAATCCCTCCAAGATGACTCTGCTAAGACCAGAGGATCCCCTTCTCTTCCTACCTCACCTACTTGTGATAGCAATCCCTTACACACCTGCTGTCACCATTTTCAACACCCTCGTCCCTTGCAGTAATATTCCAACTCTTATGCTCTTACCAGGAATATAAGTTGTTACATAAATCAATATAAGCCCCAAATTTCAAATACATTCTTTTATTATCCTACTACGCTAACCTCTATTTATTATAAAACTGCTTGCCAAGTGCTATAAGATACAGCATAAGTTACTTACCAAATTATTCTGAGAACTCTCAAATTATTTCTTGGTTTTAGATGCTGATGGAAACATCTTTCTTTCCATCTGTCTTTCTCTAGCTAAATGAAGCCATGGTCAGAGGCATGATTTGATACTGGGAACATCATCAAACTCTTCCCATGACTGCCTCCATTAAAATGACAGTCATTCGGTGACCGGGGATCCTGCCTGTGTGGGGATTCACACAGGCCTGCCTCCATCTCAGCTTCCAACTCTCTCCATACTCATCCAATCTCCGTTCCTCTCTCATCATCCTCTCTCTAACCACTGGGATATAAATACAGGGAATGCAACAAAAGAAAGGTTGGGATGTGACCAGGACAGATCCCCTTCCCCCAGACCTCTCCCCTATGTGCAGAGACAGCTGCTGCCCTCACCATCATGGGGTAGGTTTCAAATAAAGCAAAGCTCTGCTGAACCGACCTCAGAGGCTACTACACAACCAGAGGAAATGCACTTTGCATGAAACACCTGTTTATATCCCTGGTTCCTGACAAACTTCCCAAATGCTATCTGCTTGTCCCCTTAGCACAGTTCTTTGGAGGTTCGCAGAAGGGGGCCACAACTCAGCTGCACAACACAAATCCCCACGGCTACACGTCTGGACTTAAAGCAGCTCTCCTGTCTCCCCATCTCCAAAGTAACATAATTTTGCAGCCTGTCCCCTAGCTGCACTGCACAAAACCAGAAAGTATGTTGTGGTATAAAGAGATGTCCTTCCTGAAACTCTACCTCTGGATTTACTTTAAGAAATAACTGGGGGGCCTGGGTGGCTCAGTTGGTTAAGCATCCAACTTTGGCTCAGGTCATGATCTCACAGTTCGAGCCTTGCATTGGGATCTACGCTGACAGCTCTGAGCCTGGAGCCTGCTTTGAATTCTGTGTCTCCCCCTCTTCTCTACTCCTCCCCTGCATGCACGCTGTCTCTCTCTCCCTCTCTCTCTCATTCAAAAATAAACACACAAAAAAATTAAAGTCAATAGGTAAATTAAATCCATATGGTAAGCAACCAATCTTATCTTGTATCTTAAAGTAATATCTTGGGCAAGCCGCTTAAACCCTGTGAGACTCAATTTCCCCACTTACTTAGCAGTAAATATAGTATCTGTAACTTAGGAATACTGCAAGGATCACAAAGAACAATGGCTTAAAAAAAGCCTCTGACATAAAACATCCACTTAACACATCATTCACATTCCTGAATAAGAGAAGTAAAATATTAGTTAGGGTCTGAACTTAAAGTTATGTGCACCAAAATGTCTCAAAATTAAATAACCGTTTTCATTACTATCAGAGTGGTATAAACTAAACCATTTTTTTTAAAGATGGCGAACATTTTCCCCCAACCATTAATTTCTCAACAGGAGGAAAACAGAAAACAAAAACATGACAGAGCCCAACATTTTTTTAAGTGACTTATTTCAAGCAACTAATTATTTGTTCATTTGTTCAACCATCCCTTGGGACAATCTGTAATCTACTCTGATAAGAAATGTGTAGAAAACAGACCTAACTTTTTGTTGTTGTTCAATTATTAGGAGGATACTCGATGTTTGAGCTCACACAAGTATCCCTCAGGGAAATGCTCTGCATGCCATTAGCACTATTCTTAATGAGGAAAAGCACAGAACTCCTTTAGTTCGATGCCAGAATTGTTTTATCTTCGAGTCAAAAGAACAACTATTTGGAGTAACACCAAAACAAGCATTTAACAATTACAAGCAGCAAGCTATTCAGAAGCATCATATTGTTAATGCTACTCTAATTATAAATAACCTTATTTTATCAAATAAAATATCTGTCAGTAAAAATTTAAGTCCCAGATACCTCTTTATTGAACTGTTTTATTCCTTAACTTTAAGGGGGGAAAAAACCCAAAACTTTGTTTCTACATAAAGAACCTCATTTTATGGACTTACTATAGAAAACTGAGATATAGGGAACCCTTAAAATTTTAATCCCTGAGTAGGTAATCTTCCAAACTGACAAAGGGGCCCCTGAATCAGTTGAACATCTGACTTTGGCTCAGGTCACGATCTCACGGTTTTTGAGTTCTAGCCCCACATAGGGTTCTCTGCCATGAGCCCAGAGCTCACTTCAGATCCTCTGTCCCCCTCTCACTCTGCATCTCCCCTGCTTGTCCTCTCTCTCAAAAAAAAAAAAAAGAAAAAAAAAAATGAACATTAAAAAAAATTTTTTTTTAAACAAAGAAGAAACAGGGGCCTAAAATGAAATATGGTGCTTAAAATGGCCCTCAGTGATACACTGAAGTGGGAAAACCTAAAGATTGCTCCCATTTTATTAATGCCCTACCTAAATTCTTTCCAAGAGTGCAGTGCTTCCTTCCTGACTTAAGAAACACTCTACTGACTCAATGAAATGTCCCTTTTGCCTTTTTTGTGCATTTCTTTGTTTTGCTCTATGAGCCAAGTGCAACTTTCTAGGTTTCTTTTCAAATCACTATTCACATGATCCTCACTCTTATTTAAAGTGTTTCCTTACACTTTACTCAGGGATGGATGAAGAACATACCAAATAGATTACGGGGTCAAATCAAGCAGATATACAAGGTCCCACCAAAACTTCAAGTTGCCTGGATTAGTAGAGCTTAACCTTGCTAATATGAAATTGAGAAATTTAATCTAAATACATCATCACGGGGCGCCTGGGTGGCTCAGTCAGTTAAGTGTCCAACTTCGGCTCAGGTCATGATCTCATGGTTTGTGGGTTCGAGCCCCGTGGTGGGCTCTGTGTTTACAGCTAGCTCAGAGCCTAGTGCCTGCTTCAAATTCTATGTCTCCCTCTTTCTCAGACCTTCCCCTGCCCACGCTGTCTCTCTCTCAGAAATGAAACACTTAAAATAAATAAATAATTTAAATAAATAAATAAATACATCATCACATGACAATGCACCAACACTATGAGGAAAATATACGAGTTTTTACAGAAGTATAAAAGTTTTAAGCATGGACTGAAATCAAAGTGAAGACCAGGATAGTCAGCTTTTATTATATGTATTACATTCCCATGAATTTTTACGAGATAGGCTTACTGTGTGATGTGACAGAAAAATGATCAAGCTTATGGAAGTTACTCAAACTCTTGCCTTTAGTTACCCAAGTCAACAGGATGTTTAGAAGCTGCAGAATGTGATTTGTTTACTTTGATGCAGTAAGACATTAGACCATACTGCTTCTTCAGATCAAAGACTTTCTAGAAACAGAGAGATCCAACGTGCTCCCCACTACCAACTCCACACCTGGTACAGTCCTTGAGATGATACACGCGTACCTATGTATACGTAGCAGGGCCACTGTGACCGAGACCTGCCTGCCATGGACCTGTCTCCAGTGTGGTCAAAGCTACTCCTCCAGCTCTGGGGGAGGAAACAAAAGCACTAAGTCACTGAGACTCTCATGGCGGGACAATAGTCACGTATCAACAAATGATAAATAGCAGCACTCTGGATCTATATCCATGAAAAGACCTACAACATACTGGTGGCCTGGAAATGCCACTTTTGGATTCCAGTCAACCCTGAGAACTGACAAAGGTCAATATGCTGGATGTGTAAGCTTACCTCCTCCCCAAACCACTTCCAATGGAAGAGGCAGATACAAACTTCAGGCAGATACAAACAGAACAAGGCAAACGTTACCACAAACATCATCTGCCAGGCCTAACAACTAGAAATGTCAGGGTGCCCAAGAGAAACCTCATCAAAGGGATTCTGACAAGGAACATCGTTAATATGAATGGTTTTTATATGCTGTTTTTACTAAACACGGCACATATTTTCANCATGGGGCTCAAACTCACAACCCTGAGATCAAGAGTCACACACTCTTCTGACTTATGCCAGCCAGGTGCCCCTGCCCTGAAGAGATTGTTGATGTGATCTCCCAATACAANTAAAAAAAAAAAAAAAAAAAAAGTTGTAATTTATATAAACTGCATAAATCTTAAATATAAACCTTAAATGCTTAACTTAACGATTTTTTACATGTGTACAAACTATGTAACAGCACCCAGCTAAAAACAGGAAACATTTCTATTACTCCAAAAGGTTCCCTCATGCCTCTAGTCAAAAACACCTGCCCTAGCCTCCACCCCTAGATAACCATTACCCTGCCTTCTAACTCCCTACATTTATTTTGCCATTTTTTGAACTTCACATAAGTGGAATTATACAGTAGATACTCTTTTGTGTCTGCTTATTTTACCTAGCAGAACGTATGTGAGATTCATACTTCCTGGTATGCATGTTTATCGTTTTTTATTGCTACATAGTATTTACATCGTACAAATACATCATCATATATTTATCGACTCTTCTATTGATGGATGTCTGGGTCATTTTTCAGTTTTAGAATATTATGACTGTTACAAGCTTTCTGGCCTTTGCCTTTTGGTGACATAAGCCTCACTTTTATTGGGTACATACCCAAAAGGGATCATACAGTAGGAGCATGTTTTCAGCTGGATACTGTCAAAGTTTTTTAAAGTGGTATTGTCAGTCTTAGTGCATCTGGGTGGTTCAGTCAGTTGAACACCCTACTCTTGATTTCAGCTTAGGTCATGATCCCAGGGTGATGGGATCAAGCCTACTTGGGATTCTCTCTCTCTCCTCTCTCTCACCCTTTGTCCCTCTCCCCTGCTCCTGCTCTCTCTCTAATAATAATAATAAAGTGGTATCATCAGGGGCCCTTGGGTGGCTCAGTCAGTTAAGCATCCAACTCTTGACTTTGGCTCGGCTCATGATCGTACAATTCGTGAGTTTGAGCCCTGCATCAGGCTCTGCACTGACAGCGCATACCCTGCTTGGGATTCTATCTCCCATCTCCCGTTCTCTCTGCCCCTCCTCCACCTGCTCTTTTGCTCTTTCAAAATAAATAAAAATAAATTTTAAAAAGGGAATCATAAGGGGCGCCTGGGTGGCTTAGTCGGTTAAGCGTCCGGCTTTCACTTAGGTCATGATCTCACGGTTTGTGGGTTCGAGCCCTACGTCGGGCTCTGTGCCGACTGCCAGCTCAGAGCCTGGAGCCTGTTTCAGTCTGTGACTCCCTCTCTCTCTGGCCCTCCCCTGCTCATGCTCTCTCTCTCTCTCTCTCTCCTAGAAATAAATAAAAATAAAAAAAATTTAAAAAAAAGGGAATCATCAGTCATTATAATAATCATGCCAGTGAGTAAATGGTATTACATTTAACTTTACTTTGCATCATTCTAGGGAATAATGCTCAGCACCTTTTCATACACTTCTTAGCCACTTAGCCATATGAATATTCACTTTTATGAGGCCCCGGTTCAAGTTTTTGTGTCCATTTTTTAAAACAGGAATCTCAACACCTAACATTGACTCCAACTCATGACCCAGAGATTAAGAATCTCCACCAACTAGCCAGCCAGGAGCCCGTCCATTTTTAAAATTGCTTGTTTTCTTGTTGATTTGCAGGGATTCTGTATATGCATCTTTTATCCAAGGCATGTATGTAAATGTCTTCTCTCAGACTTCAGCTTGCCTTTTCACTTAAAAAAAAAAAAAGATAAATCAGAAGATAAGACTTCTGATAAATGTCTTAATTTTGATGAAATTCAATTGATACATTTTTCCTTCAGCAGTTAATGCGTGTGTCATATTTTTCAGTTGTTAATTCTGAGAGAGAGTATGAGCATGGTGTTGGGGGGCAAAGACAGGGAGGGAGGGAGAGAATCCGAAGGAGGCTCTGCCTGGTCAGTGTAGAACCCCACACAGGGCTTGACACAGGCTCAATTCATGAACTGTGAGATCATGACCTGAGCCAAGACCAAGACCAGATGCTCAATGGGCTGAGCCACCATGGTGCCCCAAGTTTTTAAGTTTATTTATTTATTTAGAGAAAGAGACAGAGCATGCACATACCCATGGGCAAGTAGGGGAGGGGCAGAAAGGGGGAGAGAGAATTCCAAGCAGGCTTTGCAATGTTAGCACGGAGCCCGGTATGGGGCTGTGAGATCATGACCCAAGCCAAAACCAAGAGTTGGACGCTCAACCAGTGACTGAGCCTCCCAGGCGCCCCAATGCTTGTGTCATTTTTAAACATCTTTTCTGCTATAAGATAATGAACATATTATCATGCTTTCCTCACGAGGCTTGTTTCAGCTTTTGCTTTACCCATTTCACCGATACTCAGATCTTCTCTCCCAGCCCTGCCGATCTGTCATAGTCAAGGTCATGCCACATGACAGCAGAGATGGAGTTCATTAAACCTTTTTCATTATGTGCACTATTACTTAAAAAAAATAAATCTGATAGTAAGTAAGTAACAATGATAGAAAAGACTCTAATGAGTCTTCATACAACTGTTTGAATTATCACTTCAGTTTCTAGTAACACACCCCAGCTTTAACTGAGGTGAGCAGGTACTTTCTTTCATTGGTATCAAAAGACATTTCAAGTGATTGCCAGAGGTGGGAGATGGGCAAAATGGGTGAAGGGACTCAAAATGTACAAACTTCTAAAGTCCTAGGGATGTAATGCACAGCATGGCAACTATAGTTAATAATACCATATTGCATACTTTCAACGTGCTAAGAAAATAGATCCTGAAAGTTCATAAGAAAAAATTATAACTGTATAGTGATGGATGTTAACTAGACTTATTTTAGTGATCATTTCACAATACGTACAATGTATACCTAAAACTAATATAATGTTATATGTCAGTTATACCTCAATTAAAAATACGCATACACTAACAGGTAACCCTTGAACAACATTGGTTTCAACTGCAATAGTCCATATATACGTGGATTTCTCAATAAATGTAGTACAGAACTATAAATGCATTTCCCTGTATTTTTAAAAATATCTTCTTTTCTCTTTATTGTAAGAATACAGTAAATACATATAACATACAAAATGCATGTTAATAAACTGTTTACATTATCAGTATGACTTCCAGTCAATGGCTGGCTACTGGCAGTTAAGTCTGGGGAGTGTCAAAAGTTTCATGCAGATTTCTGGCTTTGCAAGAGGTCAGCATCCCCAATCACAGCACTGCTCAAAGGTCAACTGTACATATAATCACTGGGTAACAACAACCAAAGACATTTGAACATATTACAGATTGCCATTTCTGAAAACAAGTGAAATTATAAATGTTCACACTACAATTAGATCTATACTGACCAGGTACCACATAAACTCATTTCTCATGATGAAATGCCTTGAGTTCAGTGGAATCTGCTATTTGATAGAACATATAATTTCACATACTTGTGTAAATATGAATCAACTTTTGTCTTCTTTAATTATATAGTACCTCTCCCGTCAGTGAACTCACATTAAAAAAAGGATGAAGAGAAAAGAACCAAGCACGTTAACTATTTATGCAGTTGATGTGTGTATATTTGAAGCAATTTGTGTTTATATAAAACCCAGTACTCTCTTAAAATTCCACTATGGAGTCACACTGTGAGATGTCTGGGTCCATCTGGCTAGGTGATACCTTCCCTTTTATGAGCCCACTAAAACTGAAACTTAGAGCCACCAGTAAGATATGCCCGTAGTAGGAAATGAGATGTGCCCTGTCTGAATACACCCTCTACACTCAAGAATAAATAAAGTTTACTCTGTCAGGTCTTTTTCCAACTACTTCATTAAAATCTATCAATGACTATTCTACAGTTAGAAAAACAAAGCCAATTTAACATTTTTAAATTATCTTTACATCATTATTCAGCAGTCCCAATTTTTAAGGCTAATAATAATATTTCACCAAGTGTCAATTAAAATTAATGCAACCCACACATAAATCATGTAACACACTAGTTTTAATAAAAAAAAAAAAGTTACCACTGAAGTGAACCTGGACTTACCTGTGGTAATGGCTCTATGGAACTGATGCATGTCTTCTCCTGAGAGCTCCTGGGCTACCTGCAAGATCTTTTGTCTAACACCATCCAATTTCATTTCTGATTCTGTCAAAATCTCTTCCATATCAGGAGCACTACAATCAATATATCAGCCAGATGCATTGTTAGTGAAAAACTGAAATTCTCTAAATATCAATAAACATAGGACTGAATTAATATTCTATCTGGATGCTTCTAACTCAAAACCACAGTTTTATTTTATTACATTTATTAAAAATATGTAAAATCAAGGGCATCTGGGTGGCTCAGTTGGTTAAGTGTCCAACTTCAGCTCAGGTATCTCACAGCTTGTGGGGTTTGTTCCATGTTGGGCTCTGTGCGGACAGTACAGAGCCTGGATCCTGCTTCAGATTCTATGTCTCCTTCTCTCTCTGACCCTCTCCTGTTCATGCTTTCTCTCTCTCTCTCAAAAATAAACATTAAAAAAATATGTAAAATCAATTTAAGAAACAAAACAGATGAACATATAGAAAGTGGGGGGGGGGGGGGAAATAAACCACAAGAGTCTCTTAATGAAAGAGAACAAACTATGGGTTGACAGAGGGAGGTGGGTGGAGGATGGGCTAAACAGGTGGTAGGTACTAAGGAGGGCACTTGTTGTGATGAGCACTGGCTGTTTATGTAAGTGATCAATCACTGAATTCTACTCCTGAAACCAATATTGCACTGTTAACTAAAATTTGAATTTAAAAAAAGGAAAAAGATTTTTTTTTAAAATCAAATCAAAATATATAAAACTTAAAAAAAGGAAAATTGGGGTGTCTGGCTGGCTCAGTCAGTACAGCACACGACTCTTGATCATCATGAGTTCAAGCCCCACATTAGGCACAGAGCTTTAAAAAACAAAAGTGCATAAAATATGAAATCTGCTCAGTAACAGTAGCTTTCTTTGGTACTGTGACTGACTTCTTTCATTCAGTATCTTTACTTTTCTACAATTTATTCTAAAGATTACTATTTTCTAAGTTCACTATAATAAGAATTTATTGGTAAAGAAACACTTACAAAATAACTTTACATAATAACATGGCTTTTTCTAAAATGTTAAGATCCCCTGCCACAGTTCTATTATTTCTTTAAACTGATGAATATTGATGTCAATTGTTTTTAAATTCTAATTTGTATTGAAAAACTATTCATAATTAATCAAAACAGTGTTGTTTCTTTCCATAAGCTCAAGTTCAAAAATAGTTTATATTCCTTCCATAATATAAGCTGAGAGCTTGTTAAAAAAAAAAAGCAAAAAGTTTACAGTCAGACTAAGATAAAGAAAAGGTTAACAGTGTCACATTCCAATAAATCTACATATGGCAAATTCACATCCACTTAATATAATAAACTATTAGTTATCTTAAAAGTTGCAAATGAGTGAATAGAAAACTTCAGTAATATTTTCAATAATAAAAAATGGCAAATTATATTTGGACTTCTTTAAATACTTTATAAGATATATAGTATAAATCCTTCTAGGGGCATTTGTAACACTCTCTCCCCCTACGTTGGGGGTAGAGGGCACTTTCCTGTTTTGTTTTGTTAAATTTTTTCTAATGTCTTATTTTATTTTGGGGAGAAAGAAAGACAGAGCGTGAGCAGAGGAGGCGCAGAGAGAGAGGGAGACACAGAATCCAAAGCAGGCTCCAGGCTCTGAGCTGTCAGCAGAGCCCGATGTCGGCACAGGCAGAGCCTGATAAGGGGCCTGAACGCATGGATGCTAAACTGACTGAGCCACTCAGGTGCCCCATGGTGGGCACTTTCTAACCTCATGTAAAACAGAAAAGCAAAGAAAGGTGACTAAATGAAAAAGGAAGCAAACAAGGATGAAAGATAAAGATACCCAGCTGCATTCATAAGAAATTCCTAAAAATTTAAAATTCGTTTTCCTCCTCTGCTTAGGGCTAATTTAAGCAGTTTTCTTTTACATACACACAACCAAGGAATCTAGGATATATACAGAGCCTACATAGAAAAATAAAAATAACGAAATCCTACAGATAGGAATTTCAAAGAAAAGATGTCTCAGAGCTGCAGGAAAAGGAACTTTCAAAAAATTAAGTAGTCAGTAGTATTATATGCTGCAAAAGCGTAAAATTAGAGTATGCACTAGATTTAACAATATCAAGGTACAAGGGCAATTTCAACAGTTGTAAGGCAGAAAAGCAGATTGCAAGGAGTTGGAAAATGAATGGGAAGATAAATTAAAGCAGATTTCCACATTTATCTATATTGAAATTTTGCATATAACACCTAAGTAAAGCTTTAACGTAATAAGCTCTAGTCAACCACTAGAAATTTAGTATTTTTACAAACAGTAGCTATACCACTGAGCACTGTTAACAACAGAAAATTCCTAGTTGCTCTGAAAATAAGAACTTTCCCTTCTTGGGGAGCCTGGGTGGCTTAGTCAGCTAAGTGTCCAACTTTGAGTCACATCATGATCTCAGGGTTCATGGGTTCGAGCCCCACATCGATCTCTGTACTGACAGTGCGGAGCCTACCTGGTATTCTCTCTCTCCCTCTCTCTGCTCCTCCTCCACTGACACTCACTCCCTCTCTCAAAAATAATAAACAGACATTAAAAAATAAAACCTTTCTCTTCCTATTCTGATTAAAATACTTATTCTTAAAATCTTCTTGCTGCTAACATCCTCCAATCCCCGTATTCATAGAATAAATCACAGAATCTTCTAACAGCTAGCTATCCACTGAAGTATAAAGCATTACAAAGTATATATACAACACATATCCAAGTGTAAGCAACTGTAACAAATTTTAGAGATATTTACCCACCTTGTAATTCTATGAAGGAGAAAAATTGTCCTTTTACTTTCCACAGTTATATCCCGACTGAGTTTCACAAGTCTCTCATATTTGTCGTGTCTTGCATCAAGTTCCTGCTGAAATGCTAAGAACACAGTATTACAACCATAAGCATGCATAATCTATACTTTGAGCCTATCAAACATTGTTATTAGGCATAATAAAGCAACTATTATTTACTCTATAAAAATGAGGAGCATGTCATCTCATTTACTTTTGAAGTACCTGGAAATCACAGACTGCTAGTAACCAAAATATTCTTTTTTGAACACACATATGCTTTCACTGGGTTTCGCCAGTCACGGTCTCACAATAGGAAGTATATACCATAAAAAAAATACCTCATCTAGTAAACATGAGGTTGTTATCACAGAACCATCACACAAGACTTTAAAAAATTACTTCCAACTGCTTAAGTTACATAACCTTTTTAATCACTTTTTTTTAACCACATGCGATATTACCTCTTCCTCAAAAAAATTGAATTTCTTTAATTAAAAAATTAAAGTTTATAACTTTTAATGACATCAACATGAAATTTCTGAATTTCCAAACCCTAGTCACTGAAATATCTAATAACCACTTAACTCCTAATAAGCACTTTATTCCAGAAGCATTGTTACCCCAAAGACCCAGCAAACTGCCTGCCCTATAGGGAGCACCCAGATGTACTTTGCATAAATTAAAAAAAACCCAGAACTTGAATAAACTATTAACCAAATAACAGGTTGACAAGGACCGAAGACATCTGTCCTTTTATTACTGAGATAATAATTAAGCTCGGATTTTGCCTAATATTTCAAGACAATCAAAAGTTTTTACTTATCGTAAATATTAATGATCCCTGTGAACTAAATACTACAAATACAAAGTTAAATAAGACAATTCCTACCCTCAAGCTCAGTCCAGCATAAGACAAAGATGTAAACAAATAAGTAAAATACTCAATACATCTCTGTAAGGGTTTAGGAAAGCAGGATCCGCATTCTTCTTATTCACTCCTAACACATTCTAGAACATGGTAGATGCTCAACCAATATTTCATGACTAAATGGATGAAGAGATAATGAGTAAATGCAATGCCGGTCAAGAAATTTGCTTGAGAGAAAAATCATAGAGGCTTCAAAGGAAGAAGCTACTTGAGCAGGGTCTTGAAGAAAACCATAGTTCACTGGGTGGACAATGGGGGAATCCAATGAGAAGCAGCTCCAAGCTTAAAGAATGTGTGAAAAGGCAGACAGAAACATACAAAAGCAACATGTGCTTGGAAATAAGTAGCTCTGTATGGGAGACATCAGAGTGTATCAGGATGGGGAACAGTTGGCCCAGTGCAGTTTTTCCACTCTGTATACGTATAGTTGTATCAGCACACTCTCCACTCAATCACAAGTGGTCTTATACCGCTGAAGCTCGCTGTGGGTGCTCTGGTGGTTTTGAAACATGCCCGCACATTAAGGAGGGAACCTGTTGGGATGAGCACCAGGTGTTCAATATGAGTGATGAATCACTGGGGTCTACTCCCAAAGCCAAGACAGTGTATTTTTTGAGAATAAAAACAAAGAAATAAATAATTTTTTTGAAAAAAAGATGTGGTGTGCACACACACATACACACACACTCTCTCTCTCTCAGTGGAATACTACTCAGTGATGAAAAGTAATGAAACCTTGCCATTTGCAACAATGTGGATAGAACTGGAGAGTATCATGCTAAGCAAAATAAGTCAGAGAAGGACAGATATCATATGATTTCACTCATGTAGAATTTGAGAAACTTAACAGATGAACATGGGGAAGGGGAGGAAAAATAAGATAAAAACAGAAAGGGAGGCAAACCATAAGAGACTCTTCATTACAAAGAACAAACTGAGGGGTTGATGGCGGGGACAGTGGGTTAAATGGGTGACAGGCATTAATAATGAAGGGCACTTTTGGGGACGAGCATTGGGTGTCATATTAAGAGATGAATTATTGGGTTTGACTCCTAAAGCTAAGGAGTCAAACCCAACGTAACACTGTACGTTAACTAACTTGAGAATGAATGAATCAATGAATAAAATAAACTATGCCCACAAATTATTTGAGACTCCCTTCAAGAGGTGGAAACAAATTCCCTTCCCTTAAATATGAAGCAGTTTTTAAACTGCCTCATTTCTAAGAGAAGGTAGAAAAAGTGACCGTGTTATTATGTCTGAGATCAGGGCACAAGGACACTGTAGCTTCCTCCTTGTTCTGACTGGGGGAAGCTAGATGCAATAACATCAGGACACTCAAGGGGCACCATGGAGGAGACCATGGAGGGAGTGAGAGCGGTTGGCAGAAAGCCTAACTTGTGAATTGCTTTGGCTCCTTCAGTCCCAATCCAGCCTTCAGATGACTGCAAGTTAGAATCCGGGGCTCAGGTCCTTTCAGGTTCCTGAACAACAAAACCTGTAAGGTATAGGACGGTGGGTGGAAGATACCAGGAGGGAGAATTTTGTTTTAGGGTTTGTTTTGAAACGAAGAGCAACTTCGTTAAAAAGAAGACTGAAAAAACACTTAACATACGCATTAACACTATATACGCCAACAGTATATACAATAACACGTACATATGTGATTTCCTCATAGAGGAGTTTCCACTCTGTACAAAATGTTAAGAGTCAAAACAAAAACGTAGTCCCTGTCTTCAAAAGTCAGCTGAGGATGGGGCGCCTGGGTGGCTTAGTCGGTTAAGTGTCCGACTTTCGCTTAGGTCATAATCTCGCGGTTCGTGGGTTCGAGCCCCGCGTCGGGCTCTGTGCTGACTGCCAGCTCAGAGCCTGGAGCCTGTTTCAGTCTGTGACTCCCTCTCTCTCTGACCCTCCCCTGCTCACGCTCTCTCTCTCTCCTAGAAATAAATAAAAATATTCAAAAAAAAAGTCAGCTGAGGAAACAAAACCATCACATGCCTAGAAGTTCATTAACTATAATGTGTATATACAGACAGCTGACATTTATTTACATATCAAGCACACAATAATTTTTAGTTATATGGCGTGACTGGTGTTAACTGTTTATCCGTAGAACTGTAATAACTGTAATGGAAAAAACAAAAAGTCAAGACTTCGGTAATCGCGACTTTTAATGGCAGACCTAGCACCACAGCCAACCTCCAGGAAATGTAAGATTCGCACACGCACATTTTTAATTATGACGGGCCGTTTGTGTGTGTGTGCGCGCGCTCGCGCGCACAGCACGTCTAACCGTCCTTGTTACAACCTCTTTAGTTCTCTTCCCTTCGCCAACTTCCATCACCGAGAACTTACATTTGAAGGCCAACATCACAGGTGAAGATGAATTAACATCCTTCCCTTCTCTCCTCTGGTTATGTGGGAAATTGTCATGCTTCCTTTTCCTGAACCCTCCTGATCCTTATGTAGAGAAGGAGAAAAAAGTTGGACAGGGCTCTTCCACCAACGAGACTGGACAAAACGTAACGTCAGCTAACCCCTTCCTTCCTCTTAAACCGGCGTCCACGGGGCTCTCGCCTTACAGGCGTTCCCAGCGGACTCGCAGAAACGCAGCCCAGCCTCTTCTCCCCGAACCTCAAGCTCCCCTCGCTCAGGCCTCCACCAATGGCTTCCCTGATCTGGCACAAGATGGAGCGACTACCGAACTAAGATTAACAATGACAGCTCGAGGGTTTAAGTAAAAAGAGAGGTGTCGATAGGACCGATGTGGCCGGGAAATCACCGGGGCCGCCGCCTCCCCGAGCCTGCAAGGGGCGAGGGCATCCCTCAAGGGGTGAAGAGAAGCGGAAAATCCGACAAACACGACGGAGATCCTCCCCCTTTGAATAAATAACGCCCAGTGCCGCCGAAGACGCCACCTTCTTTGCTGCTCATGTCGTCGCGGCCTACGGCGAGACGAGCGGGAACTGAGGGCCCGGGAGCCGGCGGAGTGCGCAAGGTGCCGGCCGGAGAGCCTGCCGAGGAGCCCTTTGCAGCCGGCCGAC
>NW_027551578.1:2571856-2585476 GCF_008692635.1 Crocuta crocuta | reverse complement strand
CACGGCCCGGGGGGCCTCGCGCCCGCGCGCTGTCGTCGTGCCTGCCCTCTGCTGTGCCTGCAGACAGAGCGACCTCACACGCTTCACTGCGTGCTCTAATACAACAGACGATGGAGGCGAGGCGTGTGTGAAAGTGGACAGAGGCGGACGATGTACGAGATTTTTTTTTTTCCCTACAGGCACCTTTGGAACACCCCCGCGTTTCCACCACGTGGACCCAGCCTTTCCGCGCGAGGAGTACTGGGGATTGTAGTTCGTCAGCAGCAGCTGGCCCTGCGGCTCTCCCGACCAGGCTGTGAGGAAGAGCGAGTCCTCGGTCACCTACGGGGAGGTCCTTTCAGCCTCGAGGCCGAACCTTGGGGAGTTGGGAGTTTAAACTTTCCATTCCTGGGAGTGACACCTGGAGGTAAAATGATGGAGGTATGCAGATCAGTCAGCGTTCTGTTTGACGCCAGCAAAGCCCGCCCTCTGCGCTCCTCCCCCCTGCCCCCCGCGGGTCTCCACTTTTCTGCGCCCTCCGTCTCCGCGATCACGCCTTACTCCATTTTCCGTGGCTCTTAGGAGCCGGCCTGCGTGCTGGCGCCGCCGCTGAGTGGCTGTGCAACCTTGAGGGTAATTAACCTCTGTTACTCAGTTTCTTGATCTGTAAGATAGGGATAGAATGGTACTTGCACCTGCCTAGGGTTGTTTGAAGACAAAATGAGTTAATGCTAAGACGCTTAGAAGAGTCTCTTTTTCGCATAGTAAATGCTCAATTAAGTATTAGCTTTGACACCCTTCTCCCAACGCCGTCCTCCTAAAAGAGAGAAAGAGCGGTTGGCAATAATAGTAACAGGTGTGCGCCAATAAGTTGTGAGCTTTTTATTTGGGACAAGGACTGTCGTATCTTACTAGACTTACTACTCTGAGGCACCCCCACCCCCATCCCAGAACCCATAGCGCTCATAAGCCTCTATAAGTGTTTTTTGAAGAATGAGGTTCCTGTTGTCGAGGTGGGTAACTAAGGAGCAATCGAGAATCTTCTAGATAAAACTCAGGGTAAGGCTTGGTAAATTGGATGCCCTACGCCTAGCGGGGAAAACACAAGTATATTTGGTTATGCTTCCTCTGACTAATCTTGTTGTGGCCACGGGTTGTACACACCGTCTTTCCTCGTTAATTTAGGAGCAGAGAAACAGTAAATGAAACAATTTGGCTAGAATACGGCAGTAGGTAGGTGTTTTCAAGCCGCAGACAGGAATGTATCATAGGAAGGTTTTCCCCTGGGTAAGCCTTAGAGTCTCTCCCAACTCCAAAGCAAGAAGGTACCGACCACTCCAGCGTACCTTTCTGCATACCTACTGCTCTCTGAATACGTGAATTGAGTACCCAAATTCCTTGTGGCTTAAATAGGCTCTGAGGACTCTTGCTTTGTAGATGTGGGGCAATTCTGAATTTGTGGGAGATCTGACCCTGCTAACATCCACCAGCATCCCCCTTTTCTGATTAGAGAGAACTTGACCATGGTGGAGGGAAAAAAAACCTGATATAAATATCATCATTTTAATGGACTCCCTCTGGATCCAGAGAAGCCGGTAACTTATGAACATATTTAAAGTCTGTATTTATTTTACCACAGTCTGAGAAAAGGGTGTTTTTTCCCCTAATTCTGCTGGATTGGCAGCTCTGAAGACCTCAACTGTCCAAAAAGACCTAGATCAGCCGTATTTATTTTCTTTCCCCAGCCACCACTCCCCTTCAGCTGTGTTACCTGAACTGCTTTTCACTGCTTCTCATGACAATTAGAACACAAAGTTTCATAACCCGTGATGACTTCTCCAAGTACTTCAGGGACTCTTTGCCAGCACTTATTTGCATATGTAGCACTCCAGGTGTCCCGTCAGTAGCCGCTCCTTTGTAAGAAAATCCTTCCCAACCTCTCATAACCTGCGGAAGGCATCTCCACCTTGTCTCCTTGCTTTGTTCCTTCAGATGCATGCACATAGTTCGGTATTTGGCAAAACATATTTTTGTTTGCTTTAAAGGAAAACTACCACCCCAGGTTGGGAAACGGAAGGTAAACATTTTCGGGAAGACCTCACTTTTTGGAATGGTTTTCCTTCCTCCTCTTACTGTTGCGTTCCTTTGCCCACATTCGACTCCAAATAGGGCTCTAAGCCTTTGGAGCGTACCTGTTTTTTAAACCCTCACATTTGTCACCTTTATAGGGAAACAAAATCTGATATCAAAATTGGTTTGAGGTATTTTAAAAAAAAAATAGCATAATCGACTAAGGGAGGAAATACAGGTTCTCAAAATATTTTCTGTTTTAGCTTTTAGCTTATGATGTAGTTATTAAGTAAATTCCACTGTGTGTGTGTTGGGCGGGGAGGGAGTGTCATGGAAAATTGCCAGAATCTTCAGGGACCAGTTTTAAAGCAATAACCATGTTTAAAAGATACCTATAGGGTCTGAAGTGGTATTGTGACGTGTATATGTGCCAATTCACAGATTTATTTTTCAGGCTATGCTAGGACGTGGCAGGAGAAAATGATTTTCCTTCTAGTTCTTTACTAGAGAGGGAAACTGGTATTTGAGGGAATAAAAAGGGATGGGCAAAAGCACAATGAGATACCTCTTCACAACCACAAGGATGGCTGTAATAAAAATAAATAAATAACAAGTGTTAGTGGAGATACCAAGAATTTGGAACTCTCATCATTTCTGATAGGCATGTAAAACGGAGCAGCCATTGTAAGAAGACCAATAGTCTCAAAAAGCTAAGCATAGAATTACTATATGACCTAATAATTCCACTGCCAAATGTATACTTTGTACACGGATGTTCATAGCAGCACTATTCACAGTAATGGAAAGGCAAAAACCAACCAAATAGCCAGCAACAAATGGTAGATAAACAAAATATGGAACAGCTCTGTAATATTGAGTATTACTTGGCAACGAAAAAGAATGAAATACTATCCATGCTACAATCTGAATGAACTTTAAAAACGTTGCAAGAGAGCATGTCGTATTGGATTCCTTTTTTTTTTGAAATGTTTAGAATATGCAAATCTATACAAAGCAGATTTACAGTTTGGGGTTGAGAGGTATTGGGGAGGGGGACAGGAGAAAGGTCGCTAAAGTGTATGGGATTTCCTTTTGCGGTGATAAAGATGTTCAAAAATTGTGAGAATGGTTGCTCGTATTTTGACTATATTGAAAACTGTTGTATTTGTCGCTTTAAATCAATGAATTGTAGATAAACGAAGTATGTCAATAAAGCTGTTAAAGAAAATGTTTGAAAGGGTGATGGGAAACATTCATTTCAAATCCTGTAAGTATATCCAAGTAGATACACAGACATACTTCAGTGTTACTGAGGAAGAGCATTAAGCAAAATGGCTTACATTTATTTTTAAAAATCTATAATTAAAAAGATGCAAAGTACTTCAGCCTTACAGATTTGATAATGTTCAACAGATACTGCCTTGCCTAATTTATGTCTGGCCATGTGATTTGTGCCATAGAGAACTCAGCCATTTTCAACTCACTCGACAAATATTTATCGAGCACCTACCATGCACAGGTACTGTTCTAAGGATTGCTGATTCCTAGGCACATGAAATTTATTTTCTAATGAGATGAGACAGATGAGGACAAATTAAGCATATAGCATTAGAAAACAATCGTTGCTATAGAGAAAACATGAAGGAAAAAAAAAGAGGTGAAAGATAGGGTTGCCAGTGGTGAGGGTAAGAGTTGCAATGGACATAGAGTAGTTGGAAAACACCTCACTGAGAAGGGGACATGCCTTGCAAATAGAGGGGTATTTTTCCTTCCCTGTGTGCTAGTAGCTCTTCCCTTTCTCTCCTCTATTATTATTCTTCCTCTGTTCTCTATTGCATCATTCCCATCACCGTACAAACTCGCTGTCCTATCATCCATCTGAAAAGAGTCTCCTGACTCCACTTCTATCTCCGACTTACCCACCATTTCTCTCTCTTTGCAGTAAAACCTCTATACTACCCCTATTCCCATTCTTCCTGGGTCCGTCTGTCGTCAGGCCATCACTGCTCAGAAATTGCTGATGCCAATATCACTAATGACTTCCACATTGATAAATCTGGTGATCAATAAATCTGGTGATTATTCCTCATCTCACCTAACCTGTAAGCAGCATGTAACACAGTTATTCCCCATACCACTTCCAGGCACCACATTCTCTTGGCCCTCCTCCTACCTCACTAGCCAGTTCTCAGTCCTTTGTCGTTCCTTCTCATATCCTCAAACTGAACAGTCAGTTGCTCAAAAGACATCCTCTCTAATACACTTATTTTCGTGTCGATCTCGTTCGGATGGTTTTACATGCCCCCTTTATGTCCCCACTCCAGAAAATTCATATCCAGCTCAAACCCATATCCCATTACCGTGTTCACGTATCTGAACATATCAATCCCCCCAGCCCACCTCTTCAGCATTTTCCCTATTTCAGTTAATGTAAATCTCTTTTTCCAGTCGATCAGCCTTAAAAAACTGTAGTCGTCCTTGACTCCTCTTTCTTTTGCATTCTACATCGTGTTTGCTATGGACTGAATTGCATTCCCCAAAATTGCTCTGTGGAAGCTCTAACCCTCGATGTGACAATCTTTGAAGATAGGGTTTTTAAAAGGAAATAATTAAGGTCATGGGGGGGGAGGGGGGAAGCAGGTCCTAGTCTGATGGGACTGATGGCCTTGCTACAATATCTCTCTCCGTGAGCATACACCAAGGAAAGACCATATGAAGACATAGCAAGAAGGTGGCCATCTGCAAGCCAGAAAGAAAGATCTCACCAGAACCTGACCATCCTGGAACCCTGATCTCAGACTTCCAGACTCCGGAATGTGAGAAAATAAATTTCCATTGTTTAAGCAGCCCAGTTTGATGGTATTTTGTTACAGCAGCCCAAGCAGACTAAGCCACTATTCGTTACCAAATCCATTCGGCTCTACCTTCAACATGTATTCAGATTACAACTAGTCTTCCCAAATTCTACTGTTATCCCCTTTCCCAAGCTACCATTATCTTTCACCTGAAATACTGTAGTACCCTCCTAATCGAATGTACATGTCAGTCCTCCTCATCAAGAGGTGGAGTCAGTTTTCTCACTCTCTAAAACTGAGTCAGCCTTTTGACTTATTTTGACTAATGCAATATGGGGGAAGTGGTACTGGGTCAGTACCTAAGCCTAGACCTTAAAAGAACCAACAGCTTCCCTTTTAACTCTCTTGGAACCTTAAGCCACCATGTAAGACGTCTGACCATTCTATGAGAGAGGCCTGACCAGCCCCCTTAAAACCAAGGTGCCAGTTGTGTGCACAAAGCTGTCTTGGACATTCCGGTCTCAGCTGAACTCCCTTCTGAATGCAGCAGAGTGATAACACCAACAATCACCACCATGGAGCAAAAGAACCATCCAACCAACCCACAGAATCCTGAAAAATAGTCATTTTTAAGCCCTTAAGTTTTAGGGTAGTTTGTTATGCAGCAATAGATAACTGATACACGCTGGTGTTCTGTCTTCAATTTTGCCAACTTTCAGTCATTTTTCCACACAGCGCTTAGTGATTCCGTTAAAATATACAGAGATGGTGTTACTCCTCTACTGAAAACTGCAAGCATACTCATGTCCCTCAGAGTTAAAGTCAAAGTTGTTACAAGACCCTACATAATTGGCCCTAACCCCCACCTCATTACCTTGTTCTCATCCACCATTTGCTAACTCCACTCCATTCCTCTTTGGCCTTCTGTTCTCAAACAGGCCAGGCATAGTCCCACCTCAAAGCTTTAGCACCTACTATTCTGGCATGGAATGCTCTTCCCACAGATTTGCTCAAGACTTGTTCTTTTGCTCCTGCATATCCCTGAAAATGGCACCTTCTCGTTGATGCCTTCTGCGGTAGACCAAATAATGGCCCTCCAAAGATGTCCACATTTTAATCACCAGAACTTGTAAATATGTTACCTTCATAGTAAAAGTGACTTTGCAAATGTAATTAAATGAAGGACCTTGAGATAGGAAAGTTCTCCTGGATTATCGGAGTATGTCCAGTGTAATCACAAGCCTGTAAGTGAATGGTGGAGGCAGGAGAGTCAGAAAAGGAGACAAGACCATGAACGAAGTACAATGATGAGATTGTTGGCTGGAGGCCATGAGCCAAGGAATGCAAACAGCTTCAAGAAGCTGGAAATCACAAGGAAGCAGATTCTTCCCTAGAGCTGTAGGAAGGCCAACTCTGGATTGTAACTCAGTAAAATTTTGACCCATTTCTGACTTCTGACCTCTAGAACTATAAGACGATAAATTTGTGTTGCTTGAAGCCACGACTTTGTGATCATTTGTGATAACGATAGAATCTACCTACAGACATAAATTCCTAGTAATCCACGTAAAATGGCAACTTGTCCTTCCTGGCCCTTCCTTTGTCCCTTCTATATGCCTATATCCCTTCCTCTATGCCTTCTATACACATTTATATGTATGTATGTATGTGTGTGTGGAGATATATATATGTGTACATATGTATACATATATAATACATTTTATCAGTTACTTATTGCCTAGTCTCTTTCTCTAAAATGTGAGCTCAATATGGCTAGTGATTTATATCTGTTTTGTGCTTTGCAACAGCCCCATTGTTTAGTATAGCATCTGACACATAATGCACATTAAATACATACTTGTTGAATGAACGAACGAATGAATGATTTATATACAGGATTTGTGCAAATGTGTGTATACGCATACACAATATGCCTGCAATCATTGTTTATAAAAC
The DNA here is from genome assembly GCF_008692635.1 of Crocuta crocuta. Taxonomy (NCBI): domain Eukaryota; kingdom Metazoa; phylum Chordata; class Mammalia; order Carnivora; family Hyaenidae; genus Crocuta; species Crocuta crocuta. Next base: position 2,578,676 of record NW_027551578.1, on the reverse strand, counting down.
TTAAAAATTGGAAATTACTTAAATTGTTTTAATGTCTGCCACATTTAGTTAACTAAATTTGGATGTACTCATAGAATGAAATACTATATTGACTTTTAAAAGAATAAGGTAGATTAATACGTTTATATTAAAAGATATCCAAGATACATCATCAGAAAAAAAAAAGGCAAGTTGCAAACCAGTATTTAGAGTGAGATTTATTTCATAAAATTTTTAAAATATAATTTTATATATAATCCCTGGAATCATGCCCTGAGCTGAAATCAAGAGTTGGAAGCTCAACCAACTGAGCCACTCAGGCACCCCAGGCACCCCCAAGTGTTAATTTTATAATAGAAAATACAGGTTTCAAATTTTGTTGTAAAGATGGAAACAAATATGTCTCAGTGTTAAATGTTTTTTTTTCCCTAAATGATGCAGTTATGGGAAGTTTTATTTTCATTTCCCAAATTGTTTATAAGTATGCATTATATTTATAACAAGGGAGAAAGTGTTATTTGGAAAATATTAACAGTGTTTCTCTTTGAATGTCTGGATATAGGGATTTTTTTCCCCTCCTCACTGTATAATTCAAAGTTACTATAACAAGTTTATTGCCTACTGCAAAATGGATGGAGTGAACTTTCATTCCTTTGTTCTGCCCCACATTCCTTCCTTGCATAAATTGCCCCTTCACACTCTAAGCTTAAATTGCCTTTCAACATTTCTGATGTGGCTGCTATTTGGAGGATGTTCAATATTCCAAGCATAGGTTTTACTAGTCAAGAAGTGACAGTAATGATGGGGCACCTGGGGGGCTCAGTCGGCTAAGTGCCCAACTCTCGGCTTTCGGCTCAAATCATGATATCACGGTTTGTGAGTTTGAGCCCCAAGAGCCTGCTGGGGATTTTCTCTCTCTTTTCCTCTCTCTGCCCCTCCCCTACTGGCTCCTGCTTCCTCCCTCTCTCTCTGTGTCTCTCTCTCTCAAAATAAATAAACCTTTTTAAAAAAAGTGATAGTAACAAGAGCATTCACTGGGGAAAACTGGACAAGACTCTCACCTGTCCCTTTGGGGCTCCTCAAATCACAAAACAAATTGTTCCCAAGAAAAGGTGATTTTCCTCTCAGAGGTCATTTGGCAATGGCTGGAGGCCTATTTGGTTGTCATGATTAGGGGGTGGGAAGGCAGGGTTGCTACTGGCGTCTAGTGGAGAGGGGATCCATCCAGGGATACTGCTACACATTTTATAATGCACAGAACAACCCACAACAAAGAATTATCTAAAGTGTCAGTAGCACAGAGGTTGAGCAATCTAGCACTAAACAGGTAGAGGGTAGGAGGTAGTGGGTAGGGGCAAATCTATTAATCACCTCTGACCTTCAGAAGGAAATAGGATTGCTGCTTCACAGTAGATTCTGGGAGAAGTCCAGCTGGAACACTGATCCCCGGGGGTCCTTTGTTGCATACTGTGTGCAGTGATCAAAATTATCAGCAGTCTATTGCAATCCTTTACAAGTTGGACCACTAAGGATTTAAGGATTTAAACCCCACAGAAAGCAAGATGGAGGTTGCCCCATTAAGCAAAAAAACTTCAGCCAGTCAGTGTTAGCCAAAGACAGGCAAATTGTGGAATATGTGATAGGGGAGGATAATGCAAGTTATAGGTTCAAGACCAGCTATAGAAACAAGAACGTAGGTTCTACCTCCATTTCCTTGCTGCTGTATCTTATATAAAATTTGTTTCTTTCCTTTTCTTTGCCCATGCTGTTGTATCAACCTATAGTGTAATAACAATTGTTACATTCATTGTTTGTATGGTGATGGTATTGACCATAAACCAGGGTAGAAATGAACTAAGAGGATCTTGAATTCAGGGAGCAGTGGCCCAAAATATCACTTGGAATATTTTTTTCTTCCAATTCCATCAAGTGGCACAAAGATTAAATTCAAAATGAGAATTTCCTGAAAAACAGAACCTCTCTGAATGCCTAAGAATAGAAATCACAAACTTTGGATAGCACAGAAGACCCCCAAAAATGTATCTGCATGTAGATAACTAATGGACATGGAGAATTAAGAATCTCACTGATGGGTATCATAGAAAAAAAATTTTTTTTATTTGAGAGAGAGAGAGGGAGAGAGAGAGAGAGAGAGAGAGAGAGAATCCCAAGCAGGCTCCATGCTCAGCACAGAGTCCCAGCACAGAGCTCAATCCCACAACCTTGGGATCATGACCTGGGCTGAGATCATGACATGAGCCAAAATCAAGAGTTGGACACTTAACTGACTGAGCCACCCAGGCGCCCCCCCAAAATTTTTTTTAATGTTAAGGTAACCAAAATGGATGAAGGGGAGTGGGTGATACAGACTTCCACTTATGGAATGAGTACGTCATGGGAATAAATGGCACAGCATAAGGAATATAGTCTGATATCATAATAGCCTTATATGGTAACAGATGGTAGCTACCCTTATGGTGAGTGTAGCATAATGTATAAACTTGTTGAATCACTATGTTGTACACCTGAGACTAATATAACATTGTATGTCAACTATACTCAAATATGTGTGTGTATATATACACAAATATGCATACGTGTGTGACACGCACATATATATATAAATATATATAATATATTTAAAATATATATATATGTATATATATATATATATAAATGTGACTGTAATCTAAGTCAGGTGGGAGTATGCTACCCTTTCAGGAAATTATCAGTGAAGATCAGAGTTTATTTCTTAAATGTGTTTTCCAATGTTTGAAGGAGTGGGGAGGAGCTGACAGTTGCATTTTCAGGATAATCTGTAAGTATGAAATCATTTCAAGGGTTGTGCTTGAGTTGAAAGTATATTCCTCTTGGGAATGCAAACTGGTGCAGCCATTCTGGAAAACAGTATGGATGTTCCTCAGAAAAAATAAAAGTAGAACTCCCCTATGACCCAGCAATTGCACTAGTAGGTATTTATCCAAAGGATACAAAAGTGCTGATTTGAAGGGGACATGCACCCCAATGTTTATAGCAGCACTATTGACAATAGCCAAAGTGTGGAAAGAGCCTAAATGTCCATCAACTGATGAAGAGACAAAGAAGATGTGGTGTGTATGTGTATATATATATTACTTGGAGATGAAAAAGAATGAAGTCTTGCTATTTGCAAAACATGGATGGAACTAGACTGTATTATGCTAAATGAAATAAGTCAGTCAGAGAACAACAAATATCATATGAGTTCACTCCTATGTGGAATTTAAGATACAAAACATATGAACATAAGGGAAGGGAAGCAAAAATAATATAAAAGCAGAGAGGGAGACAAACCATAAGAGACTCCTAAATACAGAGAACATACTGAGGGTTGCTGGCTGGGTGTTGGGTGAGAGGAAGAGCTAAGGGGGTGAGGGGCATTAAAGCATTAAGCAGGACACTGGTTGGGATGAGCACTGGGTGTTATATGTAAGTGATGAATCACTAAATTCTACTCCTGAAAAAAATATAAATTTTGATTTTAAAAATGTGTCTTATATGTGGTTTATCTATACCATGGAATACTACATGGCAATGAGAAACAATGAAATCTGGCCATGTGTAGCAACATGGATGGACCTTGAGGGTGTTACGCTGAGCGAAATAAGTCAGGCAGAGAAGGACAAATATCGTATGTTTGCACGTATAGGAGGATTAGGAGGAACTTAACTGAGGAACAAGGGGGAGAGGGAGAGAGGCAAACCATGAAAGACTCTTGAATGCTGACATAAACTGAGGACTGATGGATGTGGGGGGGAGGGGGGATGGGCACGGAGGAGGGCATTTGTGGGGCTGAGCACTGGGTGTTATGTAGAAACTAATTTGACAATAAACTATTTGTTTTAAAAAAATGTGTCTTATTTAAACTACTTCAACTTGGGGATCAGTCCAAAATCCCTTACCAAATTCCTTTTCTGATAACCAGTTGGAATGGATTATATAGTTACAAAGAAGAACTCGGGTATAGAAATTGTTATGGGGAACAGTTATAGGGTGCAGATCCTCAAGGAAATGGTTGTTGAGCTTAGTTGGTTCTGAAGGCCTGAGGATTAGTGAGAATGTCTCTTGGGGAGACTACAGCGCACAGAGTCGAGAGTTGCTTACGTTATTATCTAAGCCAACGGTAATGAAGTGCCTGCTGAAGGAAGACTGGGCGACAGGTGTCTTCATTCCTTCTTTCAATGCTGAAGAAAGAACCTTAAAGAAAGCTAATAACAGACTTGAGACCAAAGTTCTTGGCTCAGCATAGAGAATCAGGAGCTGCCTTGAACTGTGCTGGAAGACCTTTTAGGTTACTCGCTTCAGTACTGATGTCGCAGAAAATCAAACTCACGTTTCAATCCTTGCAACATTGCGAGGTTAAGTTGCTTTTGATAACATCACCAGACCTCATGCAAAATTAGGCCACAAATTGGAATAGAGTGGAAGATCCCAAGAATTGAAATAGAGGAGAATTTGGATGATTTAGACCACTCCGCATTCCACTGAACATTCCTTGAGGGCAGAAGTGGAATGTCTCACTCCATGCATCTGATGGAGATGTCCCTGCTGGGCAGAGAGATCTTATAATGAATGACTTCACCTCGAATGGTTGCCTGGTGACAGGTGGCCAAATTGCTTCATGCCTCATTTCTATCACTTCTCTTTTGCTTCTGTGTCTTCAATTATGGCCACATCCCAGCAGGCACCCAGAGTCACTTACAAAGTGAAACCCTAAAAGGCTCCCTAAGAGAGAAAGCTCACACAACAAAAGACTCCTGTTCATGCCAGAACCCAGAAGAACAGCCATGGAAAGCATTGTGAGAGTGTTAGGCTAGGGAATGAGGAAGAATTTTAGATAGGACCAAATTTGCTGATAGGTGCTCAAGCAGATGAGAGTGATGTTAATAGTTTACTTACTCAGTTATCTGAAACCTGGCCTCAGTGGGTGACCAACACTAAATGGAATGAAGTTGCAATATTTTTATAAAATAAAGGGAGATAGGAATGCTAGATTGGATTTATCAAATCCATCTAGTCACTCATCCTTTAATAAGAGAATTCTAAATACATTTTCCCCATTATAGCATTGAAAAGTACAATGGTGAGAGATCCAAATTTTCAAAGTGCTGTAGTGACTGTTTTCAGTAGTCAGGGGATGAAGGGAGGTGCCATTGAAATGGACTCCATGTTTCAATGAGGTTAATAGGATCCTGAGCCTTAGCCAGAAGATATACCTAAAAACCAAAATACTGTAGTCATTATTATAATCGACAATATGCTAGGAGTAATAATCAGGATGGTTCTAGATCCCACAGACCCTCGCACCGAACTGCCCACTAAATTACTAGCAAATAGAAGCTTCACTTGAATATCCATACTCAGATGCTAGTCAGAATTACAGGAAACACTTTGCTTTATGTTGCATATATTTCTGCAGCGTAACCCGCATGTATATGTTTGTTACGAGGAAAAACTTTCAACTTTAAAAAAAATTTTAATGAAATTATGAATAGCACCAAAATGTAAGGTTGTTTGTGTCTGTTTGCGTGTTTATTGGCAATTTTAATGAGTTACATGCATTTGAATTGCTTCAAGTTATCTACAGTATTTTTCCTCATCTATCAAGGAAAATGTTACTTAGAAAACTAATAACGTGAATATGTTTATTTAGTGGAACCTGGTATGTTCCCATTCTTCCATTTGCTAATTTTTTCATCTCCAAAAATGGGCTTGTATTTGAGTGTATGTTATTATTGTGTTATGTAATGTGTTATTTTGCCCTGCCTAATAGCACTTCCTTTAAGCATTTGTTCCATTTATGCCATATGAATCCGAAATCAATCTCTTCTGTCTCCTAGAATTTGACTCTGAAACAGACACGCCCTGGGAGGAAAGGTAATTTTAGCTGAGTCATTCGCCTGTCCCTGACTTCCCTGAAACCACACTGGCTCCCATCCTCCCCAAGGAGTCATTGTTCATCCTTTATTTATTTATTTTAAGTAAACTCTCCGCCCAACATGGGGCTCGAACTCTCGACTGCCAGACCCAGAATCACATGCTCTACTGACTGAGCCAGCCAGGCACACCATTGTTCATCTTTTCTTTTGATGCTGGCTGCTCTCCAGAACTTCAAACTCCTTTAAGATTGCTTAAATTCGTTTCTGTTGCTGGCCACATAACATCTTTGATTCAGAAATCATAACCACAGAGTGGACTGCAGGATTTGTGGAGAACAGTGTTGGTTATAAGAATAAGAACAAAAGAGAATCATTTTAGACTCTAGGATGGGAAGGTAGCAGCTTTCCCATTAGTACGTAATGGCAAAAAGTTATTACTTGTGGCCGCCTGGGCCCTTGAGCACTCTGGGAGCTTGTTCTAGGGGAACAAGTAGGTAGTGCAACAAGCCATTCTATTTTTTTTATTTTTTTAATTAATGTCTACACCCAACGCAGGCTCAAACTCATGACCCCAAGATCAAGAGTCACATACTTTACCAACTGAGCCAGTCAGGCACCCTACACAAGCCATTTTAAAGGCATTGTAGAAAATGGGAATTGTGAAGGGTATCGTGGTTGTTTTTAATAGATGTAAACAATTTAAGAACATTGTAGAAGCATTTGCTTGCATTTGATAGGGACAGCAGTACACATTTACTCTCATGGCTCAGGATATTTAGCTCTTTCTTTGCCACACATGACGGACTGGCATGTTATACATCAGGGCAGCACCTTAATTTACTACATTGATGATGGCATGCCAGTTCGATTCCGAGAGCTGGAAATAGCCGGCCTTTGAGAACTGTATCTGGCACACATTTACA
>NW_027551578.1:2402272-2571704 GCF_008692635.1 Crocuta crocuta | reverse complement strand
AGAAAAGATGAGATCCTGCCACATTCCAGAAGTTATGCCTTTATGGGTTAGACAGTGTCTAGATATCTTTACCCATTTGACCCATATCACAGAAAAGATATTTCATCTTTTTCCCACAACTCCAGAAAAGGTGGTGCAGCACTTGCTGAGGGTTTGAATTCTGGAGGCAGCACTTTTAATTTCCTATTTTCCTGCTTCAACACATTTGCCAAGTGACTGAGAAAGGTGCCAGATGTGACCTGTGTCTAGCTGGTTCAAAGTACAGTACAAACAGCTCTGGTACTCAGTCCCGGTGCCTCAGCAGATCCACTGCTTCTCAAAGAACCTGCATTAATCTGGATGCTCAAAGAAGTTGGCTGCAAGTCACAACAGGAAAGTCACAGTATAGCACCCGAAGATTTTGAAACAAGATCAAACCTCTTTTAGCAAGGGACTGTTTTTCTTTAAAGAAGCTACCTGCTTAGCTCACAAAAATTCAACCTTACTTCTCTCACAACATTTGAATTCAGTGACACAAATATCATACTAAGCACCATTTTAGTTGTGTCCCACCAGATTTTCATGTACTATACTTTTTTCATTTCTTGCTGTTCAAGCATTTTTAACTTCCCAATAGAATTTCTTCTTTGACCTGTTAGTTATTTTAAATGTGGTTTTACATTTCCAAACGTATCCTAATTTTTTTGTTTTGCCTATCTTTTATTATTATTTTGTATATTTAATTGCATTCTGATTAGAAAAGGTGGTCTTTATGAGACCAATTCTAAAATTTGTTGAGACTCATTTTATAATGAACACATCTTCCATTTCATTGTGATTTTAGGCTGCATTTTTCTGAGGACTACTGAGGAATATGTTTTCATATGTTCAGTGGTCATTTGGATATTTTCTCATGTGAAGGGACTCTTGAAGTCTCTTGCCCATTTTTAAGTCATATTTTTGATGTTTTTAAAAATTGCTCTGTAGATTTGGGGGGGGTATATTCTGAACACAAGTTCTTTGCCAGTTATATGTATTGAAAGCTTCTTCTTTGACTCTTTGAATTACATTTTTACTTTCAATGGTGTCTTTTGAAGGATAGAAGTCCTTGTTTTTATTACAGTTAAATTTAACAATCTATCGGGCGCCTGGGTGGCTTAGTCGGTTAAGCGTCCGACTTTCGCTTAGGTCATGATCTCGCGGTTCGTGGGTTCAAGCCCCGCGTCGGGCTCTGTGCTGACTGTCAGCTCAGAGCCTGGAGCCTGTTTCAGAGTCTGTGACTCCCTCTCTCTCTGACCCTCCCCTGCTCACGCTGTCTCTCTCTCTCTCTCTCCTAGAAATAAATAAAACATTAAAAAAAAAATTTAAAAAAAAATTTAACAATCTATCACCTTTATGGCTAGAATTTTTTGCTTCTCTTTCAAGAAGTGTTTCCCTCTGCCAAAGTAATGAAGATATTTTCTTGTATCAATTCCTAGATGCTTTGTTATTTTGCCTTTCACAGCTAAAGCAATAACCCAGTTGGAATTGATTATTTTATGCAGTTTAAGAGCCAAATTTCATTCTCTTCCAATTTAGATGTACAATTATGCATCATTTATTACAAATCCATTCTTTACCCACTGCTCTGTGGTGTCACCTTTGTCATAAATTACGTGTCCATATACTACACTGTCAAACTTACCATAATTTTGTAGTAAGTCTTCGTATTCAGTATAGCGAATGTTGAACCAAGCTTTCACTAGAGAAAGAAACACAATAAATAAACAAATTTGTTGAGATCCTTTATCCTTTTAGGCAAGCTGATTTAGCATTGCTATTTTGTTTAGGATTTCTGCATTTATCTTTATGAGACAGATTGTCCTTATTGTCCCTTAATTTTTCTTGTCAGATTTTGTCAAAATGGTGTTGACCTCATAAAACAAAATTGGGGAGTGGTTCTTTTACTCTGTTCCTCTGGAAGAAGTTTTGTAATATTGATGTTATTTATTGTCGGTAAATGTTGGTGGGATTTATTGCTCAAATAATTAGTCTGTGAGTTGTGTGTTTTTATAGGTGTGTGTGAAAGTTTTGATATTATGAATTTCTTTAATAACGATAAGACTGTTTATATTTGTGCTTCATTTTGTGTCTGTTTTTGTAACTTGTATTTTGCCATGAGTTTGCCCATTTATCTGAATTTCCAACCATGTAGCACAAAACTCTTCATGATTATCTTTTTTTTAAGGATATTTAGTGATGTCTCCTCTTGCATTCCTTAGATTTGTTATTGACGCCCAGCCTTATCACCCAGTGAGCAGTAAGTATATGTATATGTGTATATATATATATACTCAAGTTAGCTCCATATGAAGTATATATATTTATATGCAGATTATATTCCTATTAAATTGAGCCATTTTTCATTAAGAAGTGAACTTCTTTATATTCAGTAGTAATTTTTGCTTTAAGATCGACTTTTTATATATTAATATAGCAGTGACCAGCTTTCTTCAGATAGGGGTTTGGACTATCTTTTTTCATCTTTTAGCTTTTCTGTACCCTAATATTTTATATATGTTACTACTAAACAGCATATAGCTGGGTTTTCTTCTTTTATTCAGTGCACCTATCCTTCTATTTTGTTTTATTTTTATTTATTTTTAAATTTTTATCTATTTAAAGTAATCTCTACACCCAAAAGTGGGGCTCGAACTCATGATGCAGGAATCAAGAGTCACATGCTCTTCCAGCTGAGCCAGTCAGGTGCTCCTGTCCTTGTATTTTAATTAGACCAATTAATAGAATTACACTGAATGTAATTACTGCCATATTCACTTTGAATTTTCCTTTTTAAAAAAATAATCTCTATGCCCAACATGGGGTTCAAATTCATGCTCCCAAGATAAGGAGTTGCCTGCTCTACCCACTGAGCCAGCCATGCACCTCTGATGTATTCACTTTAAATTTACTCCCTCTAGGGACGCCTGGGTGGCTTAGTCGNTAAAAAAAATTTACTCCGTCTCTATTTACTTTTGATTTGTTTCATCTACTCTGTATCACTCCTTACTCCTTACTCACATTCTTTTGGATTGACTTCATTTTTAAAATTCCTTTTACCTCTTCCATTTCTTAGTCTTGTAGTCCTGTGTTTTACTATTCTGTTAGTAGTTCCCTGAAGATTGCAGCATATACCCTAGATGTATTTTTAAAAACCTATTGTTATTTTATCTCTTTTACGCTCCTCTTGAACAGCGCAAGTAACCATTTTCCTTGTTTGGATTTATATGTTATTGTTGTCATGTTTCAAAATGTTTTAGGGGTGCCTGGGTGGCTCAGTTGGTTGAGTATCTGACTTGATTTTGGCTCAAGTTGTGGTCTCACAGTTCGTAAGTTGTAGCCCCACGGTGCGCTTCGGGCTGGCAATTGGAGTGCTGGCGTGCTCTCTCTCTCTCAAAATAAATAAAAATTAAATAAATAAAATGTTTTATATATTTTAAATTCCACAAGCCATAATTATTTGCATTATTATTATTATTAGTTTAGGTAATGTGTTGATTGGATGAACTCATGTCTGTACCATTTTCATTGCTCTTATTTCTTCTTGCATTTCCAGTCTTACATCTGGGATTCTATTTTCTCTTGCCTGACTAACGCCATTTAGAATTTCCGTTAGTGTGGGTCTACATTGTTGCCAATACTTGCTGTATTTTGTATTTTTTATTCTAGCCATTCTGATAGGTGTAAAGTGATATTGTGGTTTTCATTTATATTTCCCTGATAATGAGTGCTTTTGAGTACCTTTTCACATGTTCATTGGCCATCTATATGTCTTCTTTGGAGCAGTGTCTTTTCAGGTCTTCTGCCCATCTTTTAATCAGATTATTTGTTTTTTGATGTTGAGTGCAGATCTGTTCAATGGCCAATTCTATCAATTTTTATTGGTCTAAAAACATCTCTTTACTTGGTTTTTTGCTCTTTACTTGCTCTTTCTCTGGGCACAGAATTCTAAGCTGGTAGTTATTTTCTTTCAGCTGTTTAAGATATCATTGCATTGTATTCTGACTTGCATTGCTTTCCAGGCTAGTTGTCAATCAAACTGTGGCTCTTTACTATTTTCATTAATAAATATTTCTAGAGTCCTTTTATTTTTGTTTTGGTCTTTTGGAACAGATGGTAGAAAAATAGAACAAGCATGTTTTTTTATTTACCAGTCCCTATGTAAGCCGCTGGTTGTGCTAATAATAGGCTTTTGGAAAAGGAGACAAGGAAAACACATTATTTTTAAATGTCAAGAGCTGTTTTTTAAATATATTGCTTATTTCTTGTTACTGGAAATCATCTTCAAATTACATACGATCAATAAAACTAGTCAAGCAGAAATGTCTCTACTGGTCATATTTGAAGAGATCTAAGAGGTTTTCTTCATTTGCGCATCTTCATCATTTTTTAACCAGAAAATACACTGTCAGATTGTTTATTTGCCGAAACACTGGATTACATAGGTGATTGAGTTTTCTGTAGTCTGTATTTTGCTGATGGCACTTTCACCGTGTGGCTTAACATGTTCCTCTTTCGTCATATGCAGTGTGCTGGGTATTGGTAGTTTTTCTCAGATTCGGGTTAAAGTTTCTGCAAAGACTGCTTCAAAGATGGGGTTACATTCTTCCACGAGGAAGCACATCATGTTTGTTTCTTTTTGTGTAATGTTAGCAGGTATGATGAACATTGGTAAGTTCCATTCATTTATTGCAAATGAATAATATTCAGCTCAATTGTTTCCTCTTTGCTTATTATAGGTCTCAGAAAAACAGCTTCCTCTAATCTATTGTCAGTCAGTAGCAGAGTGAGTATAGGAAGGCCAGAATAAATGCCTGATTCTTTCCCTTTATTTACTCATTTTCTAAATGATGAATTGCTTTACTAACATGCTCTAACAGTGACCTATGAGGAACTTGTTTGGGGAGGGGAGAGTGTAATGATGAACATGTGGATTTAAATATATTTAGTGTGTGTCTATCACTTCCAGTCATCTGGCTCTCCAATTGTCCCAACTTTGCCTTGTATAGCTATCTCTTCACATTCTGTTCTTTCTTGGCTCTGAAACCATTTTCCACTAGCATTGGATTAACTTCAGCCTAACTTTAATTTTATTTCTCCTTGTTTCACGTGTCTCATAGAACTTCCATGTAGGATCTCAGCAGTGGCTAGTGGAGTGCACTCCTGCGCGAAGGAAAACCACACAAATGGGGGCCCACACAGCACAGCGGCCCCTGCATCCCTTTAACTCTCCATTCTTTTCTTTTTAAAGCTTATTTACTTTTGAGAGAGAGAGAGTATGCGCAGAGTGGGGAAGGTAGAGAAAGAGAATCCTAAGCCTGCTCTAGGATCAACGCAGAGCCTAGCGCTGAGCCCAATCCCAGGAACCATGAGCCGAAATTAAGAGTCGGACGCTCAACCCGCTGAGCCACCCAGGTGCCCCTCATTCTCCATTCTTTAAAAAAAAAATTATGTCTTTATTTTATTTTGAGAGGGAGACAGAGTGCAAGCGGAGGGGAGGGGCAGAGAGAGAGAGAATCTGGAGCAGGCTCCAGTCTCTGAGCTGTCAGCACAGAGCTCGACATGGGGCTCAAACTCACAGACTGTGAGATCATGCCCTAAACTAAAGTCGGATGCTTAACCAATTGAGCCCCCCAGGTGTCCCTCATTCTCCATTTTTAAATTTTGTTCATGCAAGAAGGGAACTCGGTCTCTACCACATCCAGAAAATGTAACTTCCAGAAGTGGAAGACATTGAACTGCACTTGATCAGCCTCTCTTACTTAGTCAAACTCAACTTTGTGGTCTGTAACATGGATACTAATTCTTGCCTCTTTGGGGAGGATGGGCTCTTTGTGTAAGCTTTCTAATATTCCTGTCTTTGCTAGTCTTAAACATCATTAAAGTAGGTTTAAGTGTGGGTTTTTCCTTATCTGCCCTCTCTGGCACTCTCTGAGCACTTTAAATCTAGAAGCCTTACTTTGTATAAGCTTTCTAATATTCCTGTCTTTGCTAGTCTTAAATGTTATTAAAGTAGATTTAAGTGTGGGTTTTTCCTTATCTGCCCTCTCTGGCACTCTCTGAGCACTTTAAATATAGAAGCCTTATTACCATTCACCCCAAATATTTCCTCCCTTCACTTTGTTTTTTTCCTCAGACTCTTATCCAGATATTGGTATTTCTGTACTTCATATCACTTAACCTTCATCCTGTTCTTCTCCCTTCAGTTTGATCCTGTTCACTAATTCTTGCTCTGGCCGTATCTATCTGCAGTTTGTATGGTGGAGACAGAATATGTGTGTTTGAATCCTAATCCCAACCTGAGCAATTCTCTCAACATTTATGTGCCTCAGTTTCTTCACCTGTAAAGTAGAAATAATAGTAGTACCGACCTCACAGAGTTGTTGTTGACCGTGTAAATGTAAGAAATGCACATGGAGCATTGCCTGGCACAAAGTGAACAATATATACATTCTAGCTGTTACTGTCAATAAGTTGCTATTGTTCTTTTTTAAATCTCTTGTCCCAGCTTCATATTACTCATATCTTCTGTGAGAATAATTGTGCCTTCTGAATTCATGCTGTTCAGTTTTGTTATTTTTCTAGCTAATGCTGATGTGTTAGAGAAGAGTTAAGAAATAAGAAGTGTTAAGATAATAGAGGAGCCGAGCCTCAGGGCAGAGAACCCCAGGTACCACAAAGTGACAGTCTACAGCCCTGTTTTCTGCCACCACACCTGGAAACTCATGGTCGGGGATTGCTCTTAAGTCACAGCAACAGGCTGCTGTGCCAGGAAGAAACAACTTTCTTGGAATGTGTCATGCTAGTCCTGGTGTCTAGGGTAGGAGTAGGTGCAGGTGTGGGTGCTTAGGAAAGCCTGGTCGGTCAGCACCTGTCTTTCTCAGCGCCTCACCTAACCCCAGCAGGCTTCGGGGCTGCCCTGATGGTCTCCTTAGAACCAGCTGGCCTGGTGATCACTTCCATGTGATTCTCCCAGGGCAGCGTGGGGGAGACGCAAGCGCAAGCGTAGAAAAGCTGTGGTCTGGCTCTCTGAGGCCAGGCCATTCTCCTCCCCGGGGCGGGAGCGGCTCCCACTCACCATCCCCTCACTCACACCAGTCTATGACTCCTCCCTTCTCTCCTGGCATTTCTCACAATTTTTAGGTTGGATCCTCAGAGCCTTGCTTCACTCTCATCTGTGCTTTGGGGAGATGGAAGCAGCAGCCTGTCCTGGTGGCCTTCTCATCAGGAGCCAGGAGTCTCCTCTTTGCAGAAAATGTCTGGGCCTTTTCCTCTTTAAAGACAAAACTTGATGAGTTTCTTGGATGAATGGGACATTGAAAGATGCAGTCGTTTGGAAGCTCAGTCTGACTTCACTCACTCTTAGAAGGGCACCACTGACTTGGCCCCTTTGAAATAGAGCTGCAAGGAAAAATCAAACAGTCTCCACTCCCAATGCCAAACGAGATACTTTTTTTCCCTCTTTGCTTTTTTCTTTTTCTCCTTCTTCTTCTTCCTCCCCGCCCCCCCCCCACTTGTCCTCTTCAAGCACGTACCTTGCACATAATGGCCACTTAATAAACCCATGTTGACTCGATTTGGATCTATATCTAAGTCTTGTCATGAGATATTTTCAAATGAATTAAGCCATCTACAATAGAACGTATCTGCCTTTCTTTAAATCTGAGTAACTGAAAATTCTGATGAAGGGTGTGTACAAGTGTAAAGTAAATTCCTTATGTGATTAGTCAAGCTACCTGACTTCAAACAAGTTTTATTTTTGTCCATATTACTGGTAGACTGCTTGGCCTACGTCTGCTTGGCTCAGATCAGTTTGATCAACATGTTTAGCAAGGGTAAATTAGTAAATCCCTAAATAAATCAACTTGTTTGGGCAAAATAAGCAAATCTCTTATGACATGAGCCAAGCAGAAACTTCCCCTGCAATTTTCCTATGAATATGACACATGTTCAGTGCCTAAGGTTTCACCCACTATTGCAGGGAGCCGAGTTGTACCTGCCTTAGAGCACGTCGAGGTTTACACAAGTTTACGAGTGCAGGTCATGCCGTTGCTTTTGACTCAGAACTCAGTGATGGACAGATTAATGTCACCTGGAGAGTATCCAATCTTAATCTCAAATCTGCCTTTGGTTTTGGCGAGGCTGTTCAGATCTCTGAGACAGAAAACAGAAATGCTCTCTTATCTAGCCTGTGAGAAAGAAATGAACTGTGCACATTTGGTTTTTTTACAGCACCCTTTCAAGTGCATCAACGAGCCCATGCAAGTAGGACTTTCTGCCATATGCATGTTGCTTTCAAGCCTACTAAAAATATAGTTTCTCACACTTGGTGTTTCCTAATGGATTATCTCAGTTCTCAGGGATGAGTAGGTACCTGCAGAACAAGAAAATTTGTGGCTCTTGACAGTTCACACACAGCCTCAGAAATTCCCTACTCGTTTATAGATATTTGAGATAATAACTGGCAGGCTAAGTATGTTCTTGGATTGCAGTCGGACTCCTATGGAGAATCAGCACAGTGGAGCAAAAGAACATAATTTTAAGTATGAGATGAACATTGGTTTGAGCAATGGCTCTCTCACCAGGCTAAAGCTTCATGCTTTCAGGCTTGTAACTTCATCTCTCTGGGCCTCAGTTTCCTCATCTGAATATAATGGTAATTATGTATATGATGTATAGAGAGTGGTACCTAAGAGGTACCCAAGCATTAAGGAACCACTATAATTACAACATTCACTTATTTATTAATGCTGTGAGCATTAATATAGAATAAAATACAGATGTTCTTTGCCTTTCAAGCATGGATTTCACAATATACTGAACAGTTATTACATATATGCATATTGAATTCATATAAATAAATGTTGCATGTCTCCCATGTAACTCTGAAAATTAGAAATTGGAGAGTCAGTGAAAATTTCCACTTCTTTTTATCAGAGTTTAAAGTGTCCCAGATCTGTGAAATGACCATAATATCATTGAATATAAAATGAAGTATTATATTTGAGCCTGAGTGGCTCAGTCGGTTCAGCAATTGACTTCTACTCAGGTCGTGGCCTCACAGTTTGTGAGTTCGAGCCCTGCGTCAGGCTCTGTGCTGACAGCTCAGAGCCTGGAGCCTGCTTTGGATTCTGTGTGTGTGTCTCTCTCTCTGCCCCTCTCCTATTCATGCTCTCTCTCTCTCAAAAATAGAATAAACATAAAATAAATAATAAAGGGGCTCCTGGGTGGCTCAGTCAGTTAAGTGTCCAATTTCAGCTCAGGTCATGATCTCATGGCTTGTGAGTTCAGGCCCTGCCTCGTGCTCTGTGCTGATACCTCAGAGCCTGGAGCCTGCTTCAGATTCTGTGTCTCCCTCTCTCTCTGCCCCTCGCCCTCTCATGTTCTGTCTCTTCCTCTCTCAAAAATAAACATTAAAAACATTTTGGAATGAAAATTTAAAAAAGAATAAAAAACTACTTTATTAAAAAATTTAAATTGAAATATTATATAGCTCTGATTTATCACATTCAGTTGTTTGGAAATGCAGTAAATGCTGTAACATTCCATCACTTTTATTCATGACCTGAGTTTCAGCACTTTTTATTTCAAATTTTAGAGATATATGAAATAAATTATTTTAGACCTCATTTTTAGATTTTTGCATAAGAAAATACTTTCAGTATCTTAATAAAATTAGCACAATATTATTACATCAGAACTTTATACTTTGATAGCACCAAAAAGGAAAAAATCTTGTAGCCCAATCTCACTAATAAATATCACTGCAAAGATTGTAAAGAAAATTATGTTCAACGGAACCCAGTCAAATAATACATAAAAATCAGGAAGCATTTATTCTAGCAACATAAGAACAGTACAATGTTAAGAATTCTATAAATGTAGCTCACTGTATTAATATGTAAAAAAAAGTATATGATCTTGTGGTGTCAACTTGGGTAGGCTGACCCAACCGCCCCTGAATTCTCTTCGCTTAATTATAGAATAAGTCAGCTGAGGGGGCACCTGGGTGGCTCAGTGGGTTAAGTGCCCCAGCTCTTGGTTTCAGCTCAGGTCATGATCTCACAGTTCCTGAGATCAAGCCCCTTGTCAGGCTCTGCAATGATAGCGTGGAGCCTGCTTGGGGTTCCCTGTCTCCCTCTCTCTCTCTGCCCCTCCCCTGCTCATGCTCTCTCCCTTTCTCTCAAAATAAATAAATAAACTTTAAAAAATTAAAGAATAAGTCAGTTGAGGCGGTGGAAATATTAACAACTGTGAACAATTTGTGCACACACAAGCAATGACCACTCCTTCACCTGACCAGCATCAGTAATGAAGTGTCACCAATTTTAAAACATATTCTGATTTAAAAGGTTTTAAAATGTCAAAAAGGGGGTGCCCAGGTGGCTCAGTAGGTTAAGCATCTGACTTTGGCTCAGGTCATGATCTCGTGGTTCATGGGTTCGAGCTCCGCATCGGGCTCTGTGCTGACAGCTCAGAGTCTGGAGCCTGTTTCAGATTCTGTCTCTCTCTCTCTCTCTTTGGCCCTCCCCTGCTCACGCTATCTCTGTCTCTGTCCCTTTCTTTCTCTCTCTCTCGCTCTCTCAGAAATAAATAAAAAACATTTAAAAAATAAAAATAAAATGTCAAAAAGTTTTGCATCTAATAATAAGATATCGCATGTGACATTTCAAATTGTTAAGGGAAAGAGGGGATTACTCATTACAATGAATATACTTTACAGTACTAAAGCATTCTCTTTGACAGAAATATACAAGGTAAGACAAATGACAACTTAGAACAGTTTCTTTTAGAACAGTTATTTTTAAAACATGACAAAAGGGGAAAACATTACAAAGGATCTATTACTTTACTATAAAAACAATTCATATAGAGGCTTCTGGGTATATCAATCAGTTAAGTGTCTGTCTCAGTTTCAGCTCAGGTCGTGATATCAGGGTTCATGAGTTAGAGCCCTGCATCAAGCCCTGCATTGGGCTCCGTGATGACTGGATTCTCTCTCTCTCCCTGTCCCTTCTGCTTGCTCATGCTTTCTCTCTCTCTCTCTCTCTCTCTCTCAAAGTAAATAAACTTTTAGAAAAAGAATTCATGTAATTAACAAGAACATGATCAATACTGAGGAAAAATGAGCAAAAGACATAACCAGACAAATCTCTACAAAACATATAAATGGACAATAAATCAGTGACAATGTACTCAAATTCACCCTTAATTATAGAAATGCAAATTAAAACAAAATACTGTTTACACTTACCAGATTGGCAAAAACTTTCAAGTGCGATAACATCCAGGATAACTAAGAGTAAGGGGAAAACAAACATTCACACATTATTGGTGGAATTATATACAGCACATCCTTTTTGAGACAAATTGTAATGGTAATTTTTTTTTTAATGTTTATTTTTGAGAGGGAGAGCACAAGCAAGGGAAGGGGAGAGAGAGGGAGAGAGAGAATCCCAAGCAGGCTCCACACTGTCAGCACAGAGCCCAATGCAGGACTCAGACTCTCAACTGTGAGGTCATGACCTGAGCCAAAGTTGGACACTTAACCAAATGAGCCGCCTAGGTGCCCCATGTTATGGTATATCAAATTTTAAGATGTGTTCTCAACTTTATAGCAATTAATTGATGGCAATGATTTATAAATTCCTCTATAATAGAACATTTGAATTCAAATTTGTCAACCATGTGTTTTTGTAATGAAATTAATCTAGACAAAGTCTAGACCTTGGGATTTGTTGTAGAGAAGTTAAAAAACTGGGGCTTCAGATAGCCGTAAATCTACATATGTCAAAGTTTTTTCATGTCCTTTCATAACTCCATGTAAGTACTTATATAGGTGGTTCTGTACAGTCATGAAAAAAAATGCCTGTAAGTGCTGCTTGGAAATGTGGAGATACCAGAGCTTGGAGCCAGGCAGCACTGTCAATGCCTCTCATTTCTAGCACTTACTTGCTTTGGAACTTGGGTAAGACATTTTCATTAAGATTTGGAAAATAGGGGGACACCTGGGTGGCTCAGTTGGTTAAGCATCCAACTTCAGCTCAGGTCATGATCTTGAGGTTTGTGGGTTTGAGCCCTGTGTTGGGCTCTCTGCTGTCATTATGGAGCCTGCTTTGGATCCTCTGTGCCCTGTATCTCTCTCTTTCAAGAATAAATAAATATTTAGGGGCTCCTGGGTGGCTCAGTCTGTTGAGCATCCAGCTCTTGATTTCTGTTCAGATCATGATTGAGATCAAGCCCCACATCAGGCTCCATGCTGACAGTGCAGAGCCTACTTGGGATTCTCTCTCTCTGCCCCTCCCCTGCTTGCACATTCTCTCTCTTTGTCTCTCTCTCTCTCAAAATAAATAAACTTTTTAAAAAGTTAAAAAATAAACATTTTTTACAAAGATTGGAAAATAGGTAGAACAATATCTACTTCACAGAGTTGTCGTGAGGACAGAATGAGATAACATATCTAAGCCTTCTGTGATGTCACCTGATGCATAGTATGTTCTCAATAAATACTGTTCTTAGCTCACAATCTTGGCTCTTAACTCATTTAAAAATGCCATTCTTGTGCTTAATTTTATAGGATCCTGGATAAAATGGAGCTATCTGAATTCCGTAATTCATCTGTAATGCCTTTCTTATTGTCACCATCTCTGTGCTGTTTGTTGCTTTTGTTTTAGTCTTTGCCATAAAGTTCTCACCTCATATCTTTAGTCAGTCCTCAAGTACTGTTCCTGGTCTCTCTTGTTTTATGATGATGTTGGGTCAGGACAGCCATACACAAAACTGTCCTGCATTTCATGATGGTTCAACTTCTTTGTAGAAGCCGAGTGGACAGAAGGGACAGCTAATCCCAAAGAATGTTACAATGTGCTGGTGTTGGAATCTGTAGTTGGAACTCTAGTAGCATCTATTCATAGCAATCCCGTGGGTGACATTACAGTTGTGTTTGGGAGATTATCTGAGGAAAAGCCACTTACTATTTTTTTGGAACTGAAAAAACTCCAGGTCAAAATAAGTGAAGTTTTTTATTGATTCAAAATATCATTGTATCTTGCCTTGAAATAAGAGAATCTGACATCCTAGAGCCTGGTATAAAGAGTAGAGGGTTTTGTTTTATTTTTATTTTTTTGAAAGAGAGAGACCGCACAAGCAGGGGCAGGGCAGAGGGAGGGGGACAGAGAATCCGCAGCAGGCTCTGTGCTGACAGCAGTGAGCCCAATGTGGGGCTCGAACTCACAAACTGTAAGATCATGAGCTGAGCTGGAGTCAGACGCTCAACTGACTGAGCCACCCAGGCACCCAAGAGTAGAGATTTGAATGGACTGTTGAAAGACCTTAATGTGAACCAAGTGGTTGAACATGAAGTCACGTTTACTCTGGAATGTGTTCATGTCAACTGATATGTGATTCGTCCCATTATAAGGGTCAGTGAGAGCTAAACTATAGATGCGTGTTAATTATATCGAGTCATCTTAACTATGGAACATCGTCTAGGCCTCAGGCCTAAAGAGAAAGTTAATTACTGCTGAGTTAATTGAACAAAAACTGTCCTGGAAAAATCGGTATTAATATATCGGAATGGCATGAGTTAGGAGATGGTGAGCATCAGAGAGTGAGGCGTGAAGCAGGGGCACATCCAGCATTGTCTAGAGTAAATTGAAGAGCAATGAACACCTTCTGTAACTGATTATATACTCTATCTAAAGAAGCTCTTGGCTGCAAGTAACAGAACCCTTAAACTGTCCTAAATGTGAAGGAAAGGTATTATTTCACCAAACCGCAAGTCTAAGTGTAGGACAGGCTCCAGCTGCCGCATAAGGAAGGCTCTGGCTCAGATTATTTTTACTGTTCTGCCCTCTTTGAATTTGCTTTGTCCTCAGGCTATCTTCCACTGTTACTACAAGAGGAGGGGGTAGAAGAGAGAGAAGAAGAGAGGAGAGGGGGAGTAGAGAGAGAACTTTCCCATCAGTCTGATTAGGCTGGTAGAGGTCAAGTGCCTTCTATTACATCGGTTATTATTAACATAGAAATGTCATGGGGCGCCTGGGTGGCTTAGTCGGTTAAGCGTCCGACTTTCGCTTAGGTCATGATCTCGCGGTTCGTGGGTTCGAGCCCCGCGTCGGGCTCTGTGCTGACTGCCAGCTCAGAGCCTGGAGCCTGTTTCAGTCTGTGACTCCCTCTCTCTCTGACCCTCCCCTGCTCACGCTGTCTCTGTCTCTCTCTCTATCTCCTAGAAATAAATAAAAACATTAAAAAAAAAAATGTCAGGGGCCCCTGGGTGGCTCACTTGGTTAAGCAAATGACTCTTCATTTTGACTCAGGTCATGATCTTATAGTTCTTGGGTTCGAGCCCTGTGTCAGGCTCCGGGCTGGCAATGCAGAGCATGTTTGGGATTCTCTCTCTCTCTTCTTCTCTCTCTGCCCCACCCCTGCTTTCTCTCTCCCTCTCTGTCCCTCCCTCTCTCTTTCTCTCTCAAAATAAATATACTTTTAAAAAATATATGGAAATGTCATGCATTGCCTGGCTTACTTCATCCCACAGTCAATTATTTGACAAGAGCATAGAATTAATAGTACAGACTTAAACCAAGTAGAGCCTTTCTCCCAGTTTGAGGATGGAGTCACATTCCCTGTGATCACACGAGCTGCAAATGAACGAAATTCGTGCTCTGTTAGGAAGGATATGATGGGGGCTAGTGGAGAATAGTTGCCAGGTACATAGCTAGTAGATTATGCTTCTGGTAATTCTAAAGTAACCTTCCAACCAGAAATCAAAATTCACTGTCCACAGGGCACAAGGTCTGATCACCTTGTCCATTGTACTTCTCATAAGTTAATATATTGGCATCTGGGTTTATACTTTTACCTTTCGTGATCTCCATAAGACTGAACCTTTCTCTTTTTTTTTAACTTTCAGAATTTTTTTTAATTCCAGTATAATGAATACAGTGTTATGCTAGTTTCAGGTGCACAATATAGTCATTCAACACTTCTGTACGTTACTCAGTGTTCATCAAGATAAGTGTACTTAATCCCCTTCACCTATTTCACCCATCCCTCCACCCGCTCCCCTCTGTGACCACCAGGTTGTTCTCTGTTTGGGAGTCTGGCTTTTTGGGGTTGTCTCTTTTTTTCTTTGTTTTGTTTCTTAAATTCCACATATGAGTGAAATATGTGGTATTTGTCTTTCTCTGACTGACTTGTTTTACTTAGCATTATACTCTAGATCCATCCATGTTGCTGCAAATGGTAAGATCTCATACTTTATGGCTGAATAATATTCCTGTGTGTGTGCACGTGCGCATGCATACCACTTCTTCATCCATTCATCTATTGGTGGATGCTTGGGTTGCTTCCATAATTTGGCTGTTATAATATTACTGCAATAAACATAGAGGTATATGTATCTTTTTGAATTGGTGTTTTTGTATTCTTTGGGTAAATAACCAGTAGTGGAATTACTGGATCATATGGCAATTCTATTTTTTATTTCTTGAGGAACCTCCATACTGTTTTCCATAGTGGCTGCACCAATTTTCATTCCTACCAGTAGTGCACAAGGATTCCATTTTCTTCACATTCTTGACAAAACCTGTTGTTTCTTGTGTTTTTAATTTTAGCCATTCTGACAGGTGTGAGGTGATATCTCATTGTGGTTTTAATTTGCATTTCCGTGATCATTAATGGCGTTGAGCATCTTTTCACATGTCTGTTGGCCCTCTGTCTCCTTTGAAGTAATATCTGTTCATGTCTTCAGCCCATTTTATAATTGGGTTATTCATTTTTGGGGTGTTGAGTTGTATAAATTATATATATATATATTTTGGATAATAACCCCTTATCAGATATGCCAGTTGCAACTATCTTCTCCCATTCAGCAGGTTATATTTCAGTTT
Organism: Crocuta crocuta; assembly: GCF_008692635.1. NCBI lineage: Eukaryota > Metazoa > Chordata > Mammalia > Carnivora > Hyaenidae > Crocuta > Crocuta crocuta. Next base: position 2,555,793 of record NW_027551578.1, on the reverse strand, counting down.
TGTTGACAGTTTCCTTTGCTGTGCAGAAGCTTTTTATTTTGATGTAGTCCCAGTAGTTTACCTTTGCCTTTGTTTCCCCTGCCTAGGAGACTTATCTAGAAAAATGTTGTTACAGCTGATGTCAAAGAAATTACTGCCTGTGCTCTCTTCTAGGATTTTTGTTTTCAGACCTCACATTTAGGTCTTTAAGCCATTTTGAATTTATTTTTGTGTATGGTGCAAGAAAGTGACGACTGAACCATTCTTGATGTATTAACAAAATCAAGTGCCTGTGCCTGCATTTCTGAGGACAAACTACAGCACACAATATAATGATTTCACCAAAGTAATATCACCATTATGGGACTTCAGTTGGCTTTTCTTTGATGGCTCCCTTCTTGTCATATTCTGTGCTTTCATCATTCATATTTTATATATCATCAGCAGTCAATATATCATTGCTATAAAGTCATCATGGGAGTATTCTAAGTCTGTGTGCTGTGTTTACCCCCTCAATTCAGTACAAATCCAAATCCAAATGATTTCCTTATCTCCCCATTAATTATGTTCTTTGAATCCTTACATATTTATACATATGTTGCATGTTTTTTTGTTTATTATTTGTTACACCCACTGGAATAAGGTAAATAAAGGAAGAGGCTTTGTTTGTTTTATTCACCACTGAAACCCAGGGCCTAGAGTAGTACCAAGCATATATAGTAGTGCCAGGCAATATATTATAGGCAGTCTTTGCTTTGCACAGTAGTATGGGGCCATTAAATGTGATGAAACTGAGCAAAGCATTCTTTTTTTTTTAATCTTTTTGAAAAGTTCTTAATTGAAGTATAGCAGACATTTAATGTTATATTAGTTTCAGGTGTACAAGATCGTGATTCGGGGCGCCTGGGTGGCTTAGTCGATTAAGCGTCCGACTTTCGCTTAGGTCATGATTTCGCGGTTCGTGGGTTCGAGCCCCGCGTCGGGCTCTGTGCTGACTGCCAGCTCAGAGCCTGGAGCCTGTTTCAGTCTGTGACTCCCTCTCTCTCTGACCCTCCCCTGCTCACGCTGTCTCTCTCTCTCTCTCCTAGAAATAAATAAAACATTAAAAAATAAAATAAAATCTCTTTAAAAGATCGTGATTCAACAACTCTCTACATTACTCAGTGCTCACCATGAGAAGTGTAGTCACCATCTGTCACCATACCATGTTATTACAGTATTATTGACTATATTCTATAGGCTATCCTTTCTATCTTCATGACTTATTTTATAGCTGGAAGTTTGTTCCTCCTAATCCCTTTTATCACTTTTGCTCACCCCCCTCAACCCACCTCCCCTCTGGCAACCACCAGTTCCCTTTGCTTAAGAATCCGTGTTTTTGTTTGTTCATATGTTTTGTTTTTGAGATTCCACATGTGAGTGAAATCATATGGTATTTGTGTTTCTCTGTCTGACTTATTTCACTTAGCATGACACTTTAGGTCCATCCATGTTACATATGGAAAGGCTCCTTCCTTCCTTCTTTCTTTCTTTCTTTTCTTTCTTTCTTTCTTTCTTTCTTTCTTTCTTTCTTTCTTTCTTTCCTTTTTAGAGAGAGAGCGGGATCAGGGGAGGGGTAGAGGGAGAAGGAGAAAGAGAATCCCATGCTGGGTGTGGAGCTTGATGCAGGGCTCAATCTCATGACGATGAGATCATGACCCAAGCTAAAATCAAGAGTTGAATACCACTCAGGTGCCCCAAGATTCCATGTTTCTAATTTTTATTTTTTTAATTTAAAAATATTTTTTATTTCTCAGGTTGAACAGTGCTTGCCTTCTCATTGTATAACTTTTCACCTGGAATGGGTACCTTCTCTGTGCCTTGGCATTGTCAAAGTTTGGATCAACTTTCTACATTTTATCCTTTGAACATTCAATGTGGGGAAATAGCTCTCTGAGAGTTCCTTTAACATGAATTTTTTTGCCAGCCTCAATTCCTCTGGACATCTTCATCTTTTTCAGCCACAATCACGTTCTTCATTTATGTTGTTAAGATTGCCTTCACTAATTAGCTACAGCTGCATATTTAGAGTTTCTCAAATGGCAGTAATGTCAACATTCCCATGATGAGCTATTTCGTATTAACTCCATTTACCTGTGATCCGCATTTCACTTCCTGGTTATCACTTTTCTTCCTTTGTTTCCCTTTTATTTTTGTTGGTCAATTCCTCTTTCAATTATCCTTTTTTTTTTTTTAAAGTTCTCTTCTTTTCTGACTTAGTTCTTTTTTTTTTTTTAATATTTTTTATTTATTTCTAGGAGAGAGAGAGAGACAGCGTGAGCAGGGGAGGGTCAGAGAGAGAGGGAGATACAGACTCCGAAATAGGCTCTAGGCTCTGAGCTGGCAGTCAGCACAGAGCCCGACGCGGGGCTCGAACCCACGAACCGCGAGATCATGACCTAAGCGAAAGTCGGACGCTTAACCGACTAAGCCACCCAGGCGCCCCTCAATTATCCATTTTTTTAACATATCATGTGGGTTTAATCATTGGGAGACAGGAGGCAGCACAACTACAAGCTTCAGAGTCTGTACCTGAACTGAATAGCATATCGGTAGTGACCAGTCTGAACAGTCTCTGAGCAGTCTTTGTGCAAAGGGTGGACTGCGTGTAGCGTAATGAATAAATGAATGAAAAACTGACCTCTTGATTGGAGGGAAACATTTGTTGTATAGATAGTAAGGACCGTTTTTACAAAGTTTATATATACAAAGTTATTAGAATAATGTGGTGAGCAAGTTGCACATGATTTGGACCCTCTGGAGCTTATACTGTATGGGAAGGTTCAGACAAACAAACAGTCGATCACAACACAGCGTGAGAAGTACTATAATGGGAAAAATAGTAGAATTGGTAGAATTCACCTGTGGAACCATCTGGGCTTTGTGCATTTTTGTTGAATGGTTTCTTAATAATTGTTTCCATTTCTTCTGTGGAATTTGATTAAGTCTCCTAACTCTTAGGGGGTCAACATAGATATATATTTCTCCAAGAAATTATGCATTTCATCTAGATTTTGCAATCTATTTACATAGAGGTCAGGAAAGCAGTATCTTAAGACTTTTAAAAAATTTTGTTTGAAAGGCTTTCGCCTCATCATTTCTTATTCTATACACTTGTACTTTCTTTCTTTCTTGATCAACTTAGCTAGTGATTTGTCTGTTTCATTAATTTTTCCACAAGAAAAGCAAATAGAAGGGTGCCTGAGTGGCTCATTCAGTTAAGCATTAGACTCATGATTTCGGCTCTGGTCATGATCTCATGGTTCTTAGGTTAGAGCCCTGCCTCAAGCTCTGTGCTGACAGGACAGAGCCTGTTTGGGATTCTCTCTCTCCATCTCACTCTGTCCTTCCCCTGCTTGCACTCTCTCTCTAGAAATAAGTAAATGTTAAAAAAAAAACCAATAAGATTTTGATATATTAATTAGAATTACTGTTTTTTTTATTCTGTACTTCATTAATTTCTGCTTTTATCTTTAATATTTTCTTCCTTGTGCTTTCTTTTGCTTTATACTGTTCTTTTTCTAGGTGTTTAAAAAATTTTTAAATTTTTATTTAGTTTTGTGTGTGTGATAGAGAGAGAGAGAGACAAAGCATGAGGAGGGGAGGGTCAGAGAGAGAGGGAGACACAGAATCCAAAGCAGGCTCCAGGCTCTGAGCTGTCAGCACAGAGCCCGACACAGATCTTGAACTCATGGACTGCAAGATCATGACCTGAGCCAAAGTCAGAGGCTTAACCGACTGAGCCACCCAGGCAACCCCCTTTTTTTAAATCTTTATTTATTTTTGAGAGAGAGAGAGAGAGAAAGAGAGAGCACATGAGCAGAGGAGGGTCTGGGTGTTTAAATACAAATGAACTGGGGCACCCGGGTGGCTCTGTCAGTTAAGCATCCGACTTCGGCTTAGGTCATGATCTCACAGTTCATGGGTTCGAGCCCCACATCGGCCTCTGTGCTGACAGTTAGCTCAGAGCCTGGAGCCTATTTCAGATTCTGTATCTCCCTCTCTCTCTCTGCCCCTCCCCTGCTCATGCTGTCTCTCTCTCTCTCTTTCTCTCTCTCTCAAAAATAAATAAAACATTTTTAAAAAATAAAATACAAATTAACTTTTTTTGGCCTTTCATTTTTATTGAAAAAGTATTTAGTGCTATTAATTTTCTTTAATCAATGCTTTAAATGCATTTCATAGATTCTGATATGTAGCGTTTTCACTGTCTATTATTTGCTTAAAATGATATACTTACGGGGCACCTGGGTCGCTCAGTCAGTTATACGTCTAACTCTTGATTTCTGCTCAGGTCATGATTTTGTGGTTCAGTGGGACCAAGCCCCAAGTGAGGCTCTGTGCTGACAGTGCAGAGCCTCTTTGGGATTCTCTCCCTCCCTCTTTTTCTGCCCCTCCCCAGCTCACTCGCATGTGCTCTCTCTCTCAATAAATAAATAAAAACTTAAATAGAAATAAATAAAATGATACACTCCAAGCTTGTAATTCTCCTTTTAGTCAGAGTTAATAGGAGGTTTTGTTTTCATATTTTCAGGTCTATCAGGTCTACTTTGTCTGATATCAGGATTGCTACCTCTGTTTTCTTTTTGTTTACACTTGCCTGGTATACTTTTGTTTATCTCTTTACATTTAACCTTTCTGAATCACTTTGTTTTAGGTATTATCTCTTGTATACAGCATATAGTTGAGTTTAGTTTTGTGAGCCAAATTGAAAATCTTTTTGTATTAATAAATAAAGCCCATTCACATTTATTATTATGGCTGATATATTTGATATTAATTCTCTCAAAACATTTTATTATGTTTTGTTTTATTTCTTGTTTCTCTTTTATGAGATATGCATTCTTGGCTTTTTTATTTATTATTTTTAGGAAGGTTTATATTTTTGGTTTAGTGGTCACTTTTGTAGTTGTACCTTTTTTAATGCCCTCGGTCCCCTTTTTTGTAAGTTAACTTTTTATTATCTGGGTTACCATGGATTTTAATTTTTCTTCTATCTTTTGTTTATTTATTTAAAAATTTTTTAAAATTTGTATTTATTTTCAAGAGACAGAGACAGAGCATGAGCAGGGAAGGGGCAGAGAGAGAGAGAGAGACAGAATCCAAAGCAGGCTCCTGGCTGTGAGCTGTCAGCACAGAGCTTGACATGGGGCTCAAACTCAGCAACTGTGGGATCATGACCTGAGCCTAAGTCAGATGCTTAACCGACTGGGCCATCCAGGTGGCCTCACTTTTTTTTGTTTTAATTTTATTTTTAAGGAATCTCTGCACTCAATATGGGGCTCAAACTCACAACTCCAAGACCAAGAATCACATGCTCCATCTATTGAGCTAGCCAAGCACCCCAAATTCTCAGTATCTTTTAATACCCGCCTAATATCTATGTAACAATGAACTTTTTCTATTTTCCTTTTTTCCTCCTCTTTGTCTTCCCCATTTTTAAAATGCATTATTTCTATTGTGTCATAATATGTAATATTTGCATGTTAGTGGTCCATCCTCATACCCTACTTTGGTTTTGTCTTGCTTGTATATATAGATTATTAAATGCTTACCCTCAGCCCTTTTACCCTAGTTATTCAAGTCATCACTTGGTTGGATGAAGTTCACTTTCTAGTAAATTCCTCAAGAAGGGCTTACTGATGTAGAATTCCATGCATTTTTGTGTGTTGAAACTGATTTTCTATAGCTTTGATATTTGGGTAGCTTGGCTAAATATAAAATCATTGATCCACACTTTCTTTGACTAAATGCTTTAACAATTCTCCTCAATTGTTATCATACTTTGTATATTGGTTTTGAAAGTCTGATGCTAGTCTGATTTGTTTGCTTTTCGTATTACAGTTTTACCTAGAGACAGTGAGAATTTTACTTTATCTTTGAATCTAATGACTTTATTAGCATACATCTCAGAGTTGATGATTCTGGGTTCATTTCCTCAGGAACCCTGTGAGCCCTGTTTGTATTTCCAGAAAGTTTTCTTGAATTATGGATTTAAATACTAGCTCTTTTCCATTATTTTGTTTTTTCTTCAGGGACTCTGATAATAGGATATTATTACTTTTCTGCCTGTCTTCCAGTTGTAGTTCTCCATTTTCTCTTTGATTCTTTTTACAGAAAAATTTGCCGTCTGCAAAATTCACACTAAAAATAATAGATTTAAAGTAAAAACTGGATTAAGTAAAATTACTTGAAACCAATGCAACTTTATCAACTAGAAGACTAACAACTGTTAAAAAATTATAATAAAATATTAGCACAACTTAAAAGACATTTTAAGTTCCTAAAAATAAATAATATAATTTATTAAACAAACAGAGTGAATATAGGGAGATAGTGGCATTTTATGAAATCACTAGCTTCTAGTCTTCAAAAATACCTAGGTAATGGAAGACAAAGGAAGGCTGAGGAACTGATTCAGTTTAAGGGAGACAAAAAAGACATGATAGGTGAACCTTTAATGGATATGGCTAGGTATAAACCAGTCTGCAAAGGCTATATGCTATGTGGGAGAAAAAGATGAATAGTGGAGCACAGAGGATTTTTAGGGAGTGGAACTCTCCTATATGATACTATAGGAGATACCTATCATTGCACATTTGTCAAAACCCATAGAATGTGCAATACAAAGAGTAAACCTTAGTGGAAACTATGGATTTTAATTAATAATAACATGTCAACAATATTGGGTCATCAGTGTAGCAAATGTACCACACCAACACAAGGCGCGAATAATAGAGAATCTGGATGAGAGGAAGGAAGATAAGGTCTATGGGAACTGTGTACTTCCCGCTAAACCTAAAACTGCTCTAAAAATATAAAGTCTATTAAAAAAAAAAAAGGGCATGGCAGCAAACTGAAACACATGATCTTGAACCAGGGAAACCTGTTTCTTTTCCCTTTTCTATAAAGGATATGACTGAGACAGTTTGTTGAATTTGAATAAGAACTTTAGGTAAAGTATCATAATCAAAATAGATATACGTATTATGCCTGATGGAGACTTTAAAGTAACAATCATAAGGATACTCAGTGGGCTTGAGAAAAAAGAATGGAAGACTTCCTTTACCGCAGGGATAAAAGTCAGGATCAGTCAGAAATGCAAACTGCAATAACTAAGAACTGAAACAGGCTTGATGCAGTGAACAGCAGGCTGGAAGAATCAGGGGAACAAATCAGCGAGCTAGAAGACTAAGTAATAGAAAATATGAAACTGAACAAAAGAGAGAAGAAGTACACAACACAAGAATAGACTCAGGGAAATCAGTGACTCCATGAAACATAATACCATTCATATTATAGGAGTCCCAGGAGAAGAGAGGGAAGAGGGGGCAAAAAAAAAAAAAATTTAAGGAAGTAAGAGCTGAAAACTTCCCTAATCCAGCAAAGGAAACAGACATTCAGATCCAGGAAGCACGGAGAACTCCCATCAAAATCAACAAAAGCAGGCCAACACCAGGACATATTGTAATTAAGTTTGAAAAATATAGTGATAAAGAAAAAAACCTAAAAGCAAGCAAGACAAATGAAGTCCCTGACTTGCAAGGGAAGACCCATAAAGCTAGCTGCAGATCTCTCCACTGAAACTTGACAGGCTAGAAAGGAGTGGCATAATATATTCAATGTGCTGAATGGCAAGGCTGTGTCATTCAGAATAGAAGGAGAAAGAGTAGCCCAGAGAAAAAGGAGTTTGTGACCACTGTATACCAGCCCTGCAAGAAATATTAAAGGGGACTCTTTCAGTGGAAAGAAAAGACCAAAAGTGACAGAGACAAGAAAGGAAGAGAGAAAATCTCCAGAAACAATGACAAAACAGGTAATAAAATGGCACTAACTACATATCTATCAATAATTACTCTGAATGTAAATGGACTAAATGCTCCAGTCAAAAGAAAAACAATGTCAGAATGGATTTAAAAAAAAAAAAAACCCATCTGTATGCTGCCTACAAGAGACTAATTTTATTTTATTTTTGAAAATATAATTTATTGTCAGGTTAACTAACATACAGGATATAAAGTGTGCTCTCGGTTTCAGGGGTAGATTCCCATGATTCATCACTTACATACAATGCCCAGTGCTCATCCCAACAAGTGCCCTCCTCAGTGCCCATCACCCATTACAAGAGACTAATTTTAAATTTTTTTTTTTATGTTTTATTTATTTCTAGGAGAGAGAGAGACAGTGTGAGCAGGGGAGGGTCAGAGAGAGAGGGAGTGACAGACTGAAACAGGCTCCAGGCTCTGAGCTGGCAGTCAGCACAGAGCCCGACGCGGGGCTCGAACCCACAAACCGCGAGATCATGACCCAAGCGAAAGTCGGACACTTAACCGACTAAGCCACCCAGGCGCCCCACAAGAGACTAATTTTAAACTGATTTTAAATGTAAAGACACCGCAGATAAATTTAAAACATAAAGACACCTGCAGATTGAATGTGAGGGAATGGAGAAATATTTATCATGCAAATGGACATCAACAGAAGCTGGAGTACCAATACTTATATCAGAAAAACAAGATTTTAAATCAAAGACTGTAATGAGAGATGAACAAAGGCATTATATCATAATAAAGGAGACAATCCAACAAGAAGATATAACAATTATAAATATTTATGCCCCCAACATGGCAGAACCCAAATATATAAAACAATAACAAACATAAAGGAACTGATAGGAAATAATACAGTATTGGCAGGGGACTTTAACACCACACTTGCAGCAATGAACAGATCATCTAAGCAGAAAATCAACAAGGAAACAGTGACTTTAAATCACACACTGGATCAGATGGACTTAACAAATATATTCAGAATATTTCATCCTAAAACAGCAGAATACACATTCTTTTCTAGTGGATATGGAACATTCTCCAGAATAGATCACAAATCAGCCCTCAAAAAGTACAAAAAGAATGAGATTATGCCATGCATATTTTCAGACCACAATGCTATGAAACTTGAAAAATTTGGGAAAGACCACAAATACTTGGAGGTTAAAGAACATGCTGATAAACACTGAATGGGTTAACCAGGAAATCATAGAAGAAATTTAAAAATACATGGAAACAAATGAAAATCAAAACACAATAGTCCAAAACCTTTGGGATTCAGCAAAAGCAGTTATAAAAGAGAGGAATATAGCAATGCAAGCCTACCTCAAGAAGCAAGAAAAATCTCAAATAAACAATCTAAATTTATAGCTAAAGGAGCTAGAAAAACAATGACAAACAAAGCCCAAATCCAGCAGAAGGAACATAATAAAGATTAAAGCAGAAATAAATGACATAAAAATGTAAAAAAAAAACCAAAACAATAAAACAAATCAATGAAACCATAAGCTGGTTCTTTGAAACAATTAATAAAATTAATAAACCTCCTAGCCAGATTTATCAAAAGGAAGTGAGAAAGGACCCAAATAAATAAAATCACAAATGAGAAAGGAGAAATAACAACCAATACCACAGAAATACAAACAATTATTAGAAATATTTTGAAAAATTATATGCCAACAAATTGGACAACCTAGAAGAAATGGATAAATTCCTAGAAACATATGAAAGACCAAAACTGAAACAGGAAGAAGTAGAACATTTGAATAGACTGATAACCAGCAAAGAAATTGAAGCAGTAATAAAAAAATCTCCCAACAAACAAAAGTCTAGGGCCAGATGGCTTCACCAGTGAATCCTACAAAATATTTAAACAAAACATATTTAAACAAAAATATTTAAGCAAAATATTTAAACAGGTGTTAATACCTAGTTTTCTCAAACTATTCCAAAAAATACAAATGGAAGGAAAATTTCCAAATTCATTCTATGAGGTCAGTGTTACCCTGATACCTAAACCAGACAAAGATTCCACTAAAAAACAGAACTACAGGCCAATATTCCTGATTAATATGGATACAAAAAGTCTCAATAAATTACTAAATCCAAACCTACAGTACATTAAAAGAGTCATTGACCACAATCAAGTGGAATTTATTCCAGGGCTGCAAGTGTGGTTCAATATTCATAAATCAATCAATGTGACATACCACATTAATAAAGTAAAGGATAAGAGCCATATAGTCCTTTCAATAGATGCAGAAAAAGCATTTGATAAAGCATGTTCATTCATGATAAAAACCCTCAACAAAGTAGTGTTAAAGAAAACATATCTCAACATAAATAAGGATCATATATGAAGAAACCATAGCTAATATCATCCTCAATAGGGAAAAACTGAGAGCCTTTCCTCTACAATAAAGAACCAGACAGGGATGTTTACTCTCACCACTCTTATTTAACATAATATTGGAAGTCCTAGCCTCAGCAATCAGACAAAACGAGAAAAAAAGGCATCCATATTGGCAAAGAAGAAGTCAAACTTGGACTATTTGCAGATGACATTATACTCCATATAGAAAACCCAAAAGGGTCCCAAAAAAATATTGCTAGAACTGATACATGAATTCATTAAAGTTGCAGGATACAAAAATCAATGTGCAGAAATATGTTGCATTTTTATGTAGCAATAATGAAGCAGCAGAAAGAGAAATCAAGGAATCGATCCTATTTACAATTGCACCAAAAACCATAAGATACCTAGGAATAAACCTAACCAAAGAAGTAAGAGATCTGTACTCTGAAAACTATAAAACACTGATGAAAGAAGTTGAAGATGACATAAAGAAATGGAAACACATTCCATGCTCATTGATTGGAAGAACAAATATTGTTAAAACATCTGTATTACCCGGGGTGCCTGGGTGGCTTGGTCGATTGGGCGTCCGACTTCCGCTTAGGTCATGATCTCGCGGTTTGTGGGTTCGAGCCCCGCGTCGGGTTCTGTGCTGGCTGCCAGCTCAGAGCCTGGAGCCTGTTTTGGAGTCTGTGTCTCCCTCTCTCTCTGACCCTCCCCTGCTCACGCTGTCTCTCTCTCTCTCCTAGAAATAAATAAAAATATTTTTAAAAAATCTGTATTACCCTAAGCAATCTACATACTTAATTCAATCTCTATCAAAATATCAATAGCATTTTTCACAGAGCTAGAACAAGCAATCCTAAAGTTTGTTTGGAACCAGAAAAGACCCCAAATAGCCAAAGCAATATTTAAAAAGAAAAACAAAGCTGGATCACAGTTTTGGACTTCACATTATATTACAAAGCTGTAGTGATCAAGACAGTATGATACTGGCACAAAAATCAACACATAGATCAATGGAACATTATAGAAAACCCAGAACTGTGGGAGGGGGGAGTCTGGGAGGCTCAGCTGGTTAAACATCCGACTCTTGATCTCAGCTCAGGTCTTGATTTCAGGGTTGTGAATTCAAGCTCTTTATTGGGCTCCATGCTGGGTGTGAAGTGTATGAAAGAGAGGGAGGGAGGGAGAGAGAGAGAGAGAGAGAGAGAGGGAGGGAGCGGGAGAGAGGAAAGAAGGAAGGAAGGAAACCCAGAAATGGACCCACAACTATATGGTCAACTAATATTCAACAAAGCAAGAAAGAATATCCAATGGAAAAAAGTCTCTTCAACAAATGGTGTTGGGAAAACTGGATGGTAACATGCAGAAGAATGAAACTGGACCACTTTCTTACACCACACACAAAAATAAATTCAAAATATATGAAAGATCTAAATGTAAGACAAGAAACCATTAAAATCCTAGAGGAGGAAACAGGCAGTAACCTCTTTGACCTCAGCCACAGCAACTTCTTACTAGACACATCTCCAGAAGTAAAGGAAACAAAAGCAAAAATGAACTATTGGGACTTAATAATTGTTGGCAAAGATGCAGAGAAAAAGGAACCCTCTTGCACTATTGGTGGGAATGCAAACTGGTGCAGCCACTCTGGAAAACAGTATGGACGTTCCTCAAAAATTAAAAATAGAACTACCCTATGACCCAGCAGTTGCCCTACTTAAGTACTTACCCAAAGGATACAAAATTACTGATTTGAAGGGGCACAGGCACCCCAAAGTTTATAGGAGCATTATCAACAATAGCCAAACTATGGAAAGAACCCAAATGTCCATCAACTGTGTGTGTGGAGTATTATGCAGCTATCAAAAAGCAAAAGAATGAACTTTGCTATTTGCAAGGACATGTATGGAGCAGGAGTGTGTTATGCTAACCGAAATAGGTCAGCCAGAGAAAGAAAAATACCATATGATTTCACTTTTATATGTGGAATTTAAGAAACAAAATAGATGAACATAGGGAAAGGGAAAAATTTTTTTAAAAGAGGGAGTGGGAAGTAAACCATAAGAAACTCTTAGCTATAGAGAACAAACTGAGAATTGATGGAGGGAGGAGGGCAAGGGATGGGTTAAAGGGGTAATGGGCACTGGGGAGGGCACTTATGATGAGCACTGGGGTGTTAGATGTAAGTGATGAATCACTAGATTCTACACCTGAAGCCACTTTTACCATATAGGTTAACTAACAAGAATTTTTAAAATTTAAAAACTTGAGCTAAAAAAGGAAGACAGAATACCCATCTTATAAAGTTATTGTGAGGTTAAATATTTTCATAAAATGATTAAAAATGTCACACAGAGGGGCGCCTGGGTGGCTCAGTCAGTTGAGCGTCCAACTTCAGCTCAGGGCATGATCTCACGGTTCGCGAGTTTGAGCCCCGCATTGGGCTCTGTGCTGACAGCTCAGAGCCTGGAGCCTGCTTCGGATTCTGTGTCTCCCTCTCTCTCTGCCCCTCCCCTGCTCATGCTCTGGCTCTCTAAAATAAATAAACCTTAAAAAAATTTTTTAATTGGGACATAGAGAGCACCCAATTACTAGTAAGAATTATTACCATTATTTTTATTTTTGTGCTCAGCCCTATGAGATAGCTGTTGTTATTATTCTACAGGAGACTAGGGACCATAGTATCTTGTGTAATAATGTGTACCCAGGGCCTAGCAAAGATGCTGGTCCTTTTACTGCATTAAGCCAAGGAAAATTGAGGTCGACCTCAAGTAGGGTAAAGACAACTCACTTTACTTCAACACATAGTATTGGTACTTGAAGCTGTGTCAGATGGACTCAGAAGTCCATTCTCTAAGTTAATATGCTATACTCTCTCCAACATTGAAAACCCACAGTAAAAGGTTTGAGGGGGGGCGGGGCCTGGGTGGCTCAGTCAGTTAAGCGTCCGACCTCAGCTCAGGTCATGATCTCACAGTTCATGGGTTTGAGCTCCGCATCAGGCTCTGTACTAACAGTTCAGAACCTGAAGCCTGCTTCAGATTCTGTGTCTCCCTCTCTCTCTGACCCTCCCCTGCTCACACTGTCTCTCTCTGTCTCTCTGAAATAAATAAAACATTAAAGATTTTTTTAAAAGGTTTGGGGGAAATTTATGTTTATCACTTAAGCAAGATTATATAGCAACTTAAATATACTGTCCCAGGAAGACTTAAAGTAGAGGCTGACCAGGTATCCAGCCTGGAAGTGGGACTCTGGATGCTTCAGTTTGCCTGAGGAAAAGTGACTTGACCCAAGATCTTGCTGTTCACAGTAAACCCTTGCCCATAGTAGTTAAGATGAATCCTCATTTTACTTATGAGGAAACTAAGTTTAGAAAGACTCAGTAACTTGCCTAAGTTCACATACCAAGTCATTGGTCAAGCCAGGATTTGAATTTGGAGATCTCGGGGTTTAAAATCTTTCTACTCTACTATACAGCCTCCCAAACACAGGGTCTCCCCTCTGTTGCTTCTCCAGGCTGGGGACTTGTTGAGTGGTAGCAAAGGCATGGTTTAGAACATGGAGATAAGTCTAGTTTGTAGCCTGTCTGTTTCCCCACTTCTACCACATTTAGCTCCATCTGACTATCAGCAGACATGAAATGTAGATACTAATTTTGGAACGTGGTTAAAAAAGTAAAGAACACTTGGGCACCTTAGTGGCTCAGTCGGTTAAGCAACCGACTCTTGATTTTGACTCACATCATGATCTCATGGTTCATGAGATCGAGCCCTGGGTCAGGCTTGGTGCATTAAGCACAGAGCCTGCTTGGGATTCTGTCTCCCTCTCTCTCTGCCCCTCCCCTCTGCATCTGCGGGCTTGCTCTCTCTTGCTGTCTCCCAAAAAATAAATAAACGTTTAAAAAAGAAAGAAAGAACACTTATTATTTGTTCTTGTTTGAACAGCTCAATTGTTGGAGTAATTGAATTTATTTGATACAAATGTTTAACCATTTTTAACTAGCCACCTTGATGAAGAATCAAATCAGTTTTGGCAAGAGGCAGCATAATGTGTGTAAGTCACGATCCCAGTGGAATTTTCCACTGGAAAAGATCTGTTCCCACTTTATTTATAGAGTTCATGTTCTGGAAACTTCTCTGACCCTGTAACAGATATTGCAGCTCTCATAGCTTTGTCCATGAAGTTACCATAATAATAGCTACGTGACATTTATACAGTTTGAATTCTGCGGTGACACTTCTCACTAGTTTTATTTTTTTAAATCTTTAGTGGTTTTTTAATGTTTTTTTTCTTTTTTTCTTTTCTTTTTTTTTCTTTTTGAAAGAAAGAGAGCAAGCACAAGTGGGGGAGGGGCAGAAAGAGAGGAAGCCACAGAATCCAAAGCAGGCTCCAGGCTCTGAGCTGTCAGCACAGAGCCTGACAAGGGGCTCGAACCAAAGGACCAGAAGATCATGACCTGAGCAGAAAGAAGTCAGATGCTTAATCAACTGAGTCATCCAGGCACCCCTTAAATGTTTATTTATTTACTAGAGAGACAGAGAGAGAGAGAGAGAGAGCAGGTGAGGGGCAGAGAAAGAGGGAGACACAGAATCCCAAGCAGACTCCACGCTGTCAGCGCAGAGCCCAACTGAGGGCTTAAAGTCACATACCGTGAGATCATGACCTGAGCCGAAGTCAAGAGTCAGACACTTAGCCTACTGAGCCACCCAGGTGCCCTTTAGTAGTTTTTTTTTTTAATGTTTATTTTTGAGAGAGAGGAAGACCAAGACTCCAAAGCAGCCTCCGTGCTGCCAGTGCAAAGCCCATTGTGGGGTTCAAACCCACAAACCGTGAGATCATGACCTGAATGGAAGTCTAATGTTTAACCTACAGAGCCACCCAGGCACCCCTCGCTAGTTTTATAATTAGAATATCAGTATGTCTCGATTCTTGGTTTTACCAGTATGATAAAATTTTATGGGATTTTACAATTCTAATTTTATTGTGTGTTGTTAAAAAATGTTTTAAAAAATGTTTTTTTAAAAAATGTTTTTTTCTTAATTCCAGTATAGTTAACATACAGTGTTATACTAGTTTTAGGTGTACAGTATAATGATTCAACAATTCTATACATTCTTCAGTGCTCATCATGATAAGTGTACTCTTAATGCCTTTCACCTATTTCACCCGTCCCTCCACCCACCTCCCCTCTGGTGACCACCAGTTTGTTCTCTATAGTTAAGAAGTCTGGGTTTTTGTTTTGTCTCTTTTTCTCATTGTTTGTTTGTTTCTCAAATTCCACATGAGTGAAATCATACTGTATGTGTTTTTCTCTGATGGACTTAACTTTACTTAGCCTTATACTCTCTAGATCCATCCATGTTATTGCAAATGGCAAGATTTCATTCTTTTTTACAGCTGAGTAATAGTCCCTCTTATACATATACCACTTCCTTATCCATTCATCTATAGATGGACACTTGGGCTGTTTCCATAATTTGGCTATTGTAGATAATGCTGCAGTAAACAGGGGTGAACACAGCTCTTTGAATTAGTGTTTTCATATTCTTTGGGTAAATCCAGAATTACTGGATAACATGGCATTTTATTTTTAATTTTTTGAGGAAGCCCCATCTGTTTGCACAGTAGCTGCATCAGTTTGCCTTCGCACCAACAGGGCATAAGGTTTCCTTTGTTGCACATCCTTCCCAATGCTTGTTGTTGCTTGTGTTTTTTATTTTAGCGATTCTGACACGTGTGAAGTGGTATCTCACTGTGGTTTTGATTTTGCAGTTCCCCAATGATTAATGATGTGAGCATCTGTCCATGTGTCTGTTGGCCATCCGGATGTCTTCTCAGGAGAAATGTCCTTGTGACTTCTGTCCATTTTTTAACTAGATTATTTCTTGTTTTTGGTGTTGAGTTGTATGTGTTCTTTATGTGTTTTGAATACTAGCTCCTTATTAGATACATCATTTGCACATATTTTCTCTCATTCAGTAGATTGTCATTTTGTTTTGTCGATTGTCTCTTTTGTTGTACAGAAGATTTGATTTTGATGTAGTCCCAATTGTTTATTTTTGCTTTTGTTTCCCTTTTCTAAGAAAAATGTTGTTACAGCCAATGTCAGAAATAATTACTACCTTTGCTCTCTTTCAGGGGCTTTAGGGTTTCAGGTCTCACATTTGGTCTTTAATGCATTTTGAATTTATTTTTATGTATGGTGTAAGAAAGTGGTCCAGTTTCATTCTTTTGATTGTAGCTGTCCATTTTTCCCAACATGGTTTGCCGAAGAAACTTTTTCCCATCACATATTCTTGCCTCCTTTGTCAAAGATTCATTGACCATATAATCATAGGTTTATTTCTGGGCTTTCTATTTGATTCCATTGATGTGTCCATTTTTGTGCCACTACCATACTGTTTTGATTACTATGGGTTTGTAATATAACCTGAGGTCTAGAATTGTAATACTTCCAGTTCTGTTCTTTTTCATGAAAAAGAACATGCTTTGTCTATTTGGGGTCTTTTGTGGCTGCATATAAATTTTAGGATTATTTGTCCTAGCTCTGTGAAAAATGCTGTTGGTATTTTCATTGGGATTACATTAATTCTCTAGATTTCTTTGCATAATACAGACATTTGTTCTCCTAATTCATGAACATGGAATAGCTTTACATTTGGTTGTGTTGTCTTCAATTTCTTTCATCAATGCTTTAATAGTTTTAAAATCATAGGTATTTCACCTCTTTGGTTACGTTTATTCCTGGGTATATTAGTATTTTTGGTGGAATTGTAAATGGGATTGTTTTCTTAATTTCTCTTTCTGCTGTTTCATTATTGGTGTATAGAATAACAAGAGATTTCTGTACATTGATTTTGAATCCTGTGTCTGTACTGATTTCATGTATGAGTTCCAGTAGCTTTTTGGTGGAGTCTTATCTATGCACAGTATCAGGTGATCTGCAAATAGTGAAAGTTTTACTTTCTCCTTAGCAATCTGAATGCTTTTATTTCTTTTTCTTATCTGATTACTGTGGCCAAGACTCCCAGTACTATGTTGAATAAAAGTAGCATGAGTGGACTTTCTTGTCTTGTGCCTGATCTTTGGGTATGATGTTTGCTGTGAGTTTTTCACATTAGGCCTCTCTTATGTTGAGGTATGTTCGCTCTGAACCTACTCCATTGAGAGTTTTTATCATGAATGGATGTTGTACTTTGTCAGATGCTTTTTCTGGATCTATTGAAAGGCAAGGATCATGTGGTTTTTTATCATTTCTTTCACTTATGTGAGGTACTATTTTGATTGATTTGCAGATATTGAATCACCCTTGAATCCCAGGAATAAATCCCACTTGATCTTTGTGAATGATATTTTTAATGTATTGTTGGATTTGGTTTGCTGATATTTTGTTGAGGTTTTTTTGTGTCTATGTTCATTAGAGATATTGGCCTGTAGTCTTTTTTTTTGTAGTGTCTTTATCTGTTTTTGGTATGCAGGGTAATGCTGGCCTCGTAAAATGAATTAGGAAGTTTTCCTTCCTTTTCTATTTTTTGGAATAGTGTGAGAAGAATAGGTATTAACCTTTCTTTAAATGTTTGGTAAAATTCACCTGTGAAAACATCTGGTCCTGGAGCTTATATACTGGGTGTTTTTTAAATTACTCATTTCATTTCTTTGCTGATAATTGGTCTGTTCAAATTATCTGTTTCTTCCTTCTTCAGTTTTGGTAGTTTATATGTTTCTAGGAATTTATCCATTTCTTCTAGGTTGTCTAATTTGTTGGCATATAATTTTTCATACTATTCTCTTACAATTGTTTGTCTTTCTGTGGTGTTTGTTTTTATTTCCTCTCTTTCATTTCTGATTTTAACTATCTCCTCTCTCTCCCTCTCTCCCCCTTTTTAATGTGTTTTGCCTAAGGTTTATCAATTTTGTTGATCTTTTCAAAGAAGCAGCTTATGGTTCCTTTAATCTGCTCTTTTTTGTTTGTTTCTATTTTGTTTATTTCTACTCTTTATTTCCTTTTTACTGGCTTAAGGTTTTAACCTTTATTTTCTAACTCCTTTAGGTATAAGGTTACTTTGTTTATTTGATATTTTTCTTGCTTGAGGTAGGTCTGTATTGCTATAAACTTTCTTCTTAGGACAACTTTTGCTGCATCGCAAAGATTTTAGACCATTGTTTTCATTTTCATTTGTCTCCATGTAGTTTTTATTTTCTCTTTGATTTCTTGGTTGACTCATTCATTGCTTAGTAGCATGTTATTTAACCTCCATATGTTTGTGGCCTTTTCAGATTTTTTTCTTGTGGTTGATTTCTAGTTTCATAGCATTGTGATCAGAAAAGATATGTGGTGGGGTGCCTGGGTGGCTCAGTCGGTTAAGCTTCCGACTTTGGCTTAGGTCATGATCTCACGGTTCGTGGGTTCGAGCCCCACATCAGGCTCTGTGCTGACAGCCAACTCAGAGCCTAAAGCCTGTTTCCAATTCTGTGCCTCCCTCTCTCTCTGACCCTCCCCTGCTCACGCTGTCTCTCTCTCAGAAATAAATAAAACATTAAAAAATTTTAAGAAATAAATTTTAAAAAATTTTTAAAGAAAAAGAAAAGATGCGTGGTATGACTTCAGTCCTTTTTAATTTGTTGAGACTTGTTATGTGACCTGATATGTGATCTGTTCTGGAGAATGTTCCATATTCACTTTAAAAGAATGTGTATTCTGCTGTTTTAGGATGGAACTTTCTGATTTGAAACGTTGATGATTTGTTTTTTTGTTTTTGTTTTTTGTTTTTTTTTATTTCTAGGAGAGAGAGAGACAGCGTGAGCAAGGGAGGGTCAGAGAGAGAGGGAAAAGCAGACTATGAAACAGGCTCCAGGCTCTGAGCTGGCAGTCAGCACAGAGCCCGACGTGGGGCTCAAACCCACGAACCGCGAGATCATGACCTAAGCGAAAGTCGGTCGCTTAACCGACTAAGACACCCAGGCGCCCCTGAAACGTTGATGATTTGTTAGATCCATATGATCCAATGTGTTATTCAAAGCCACTGTTTCCTTGTTGATTTTCTGTTTGGATGCTCTATCCATTTTTGTAACTGGGGTAATAACTACTATTATTGTATTCATAATGATTATTTATGTTTGTTATTAACTGTTTTATGTATTTGGGTGGAACATGGATATGTTGGGTGCATAAATATTTAAAATTGTTATATCTTCTTATTGGATTGTTCTTTTTATGGTTATGCAGTGTTCTTCATCTCTTGTTACAGTCTTTGTTTAAAGTCTATTTCCTCTAACATAAATATTGCTACCCCAGGTTCCTTTACACTTCCATTTGTTTTTCCATGCCTTCATTTCCAACGTGCATTTGTCTTTAGGTTTGAAATGAGTCTCTTGTAGGCAGCCTATAGATGAGTCTTGCTTTTTAATCCATTCTGTCACCTTATGTCTTTTGATTGGAGCTTTTACTGGTTTACATTCAAAGTAATTATTGATAGGAATGTACATATTGCCATTTTAAGTACTTGTTTTATAGTTGTTTTTGTTGTTCCTCTCTGTTCCTTCTCTTGCTGTCTTGTGGCTTTCTGGCTTTCTTTAGTGATGTCTTAGATTTCTTTTCTTTATGTTTTTCATATCTATTACTAATATTCTGATTTGTAGTTACCATTAGGTGTATCTATAATATCTTATGCATATAACAGTCTTTACTAAATTGATGTTTGCTTAAGTTTGAACCCATCCTAAAAGCACTAGATTTTTGCTTTTCTCCCTGACCCCACCATGATTTAGGTATATAGTGTCATAGTTTACATCCTTTTATTTTGTGAATCCCTTGACTGATTTTTGTAGATATACTTAATTTTACTGCTTTTGTGCTTCCTGCTTTTCATACTACTGCTTATGTTCTTCCCTTTCCACTCAAAGAATCCCCTTTCACATTTCTTATAAGTCTGGTTTAGTGGTGATGAATTCCTGTAACTTTTGTTTGTGTGGGAAACTCTTTATCTCTCCTTCTATTCTGAATGATAGCCTTCCTGGATTGAATATTTTTGCCTACAGGGTTTTTTCTTACAACACTTTGAATATATCATGACATTCCCTTCTGGCCTGCAAAGATTCTGCTGAAAGATTAGCTGATAACCTTATGGGGTTTCCCTTATATGTAACTGCTTTGTTTTCTCTTGCTGCTTTTAAAATTCTCTCTTTATCACTACTTTTTGCCATTTTAATTACTAGGTGTCTTGATGTGGATGTGGACCTACTTGGTATGGATCTCAATTTCTGTTTCTTTCCCCAGGTTTGGGAAGTTTTCAGCTATTATTTCTTTAAGTAAGTTTTATGCCCAATTTTCTCCCCCTTCTCCTTCTGGGATCTCTATAATGTGAATGTTATGCTTGATGGTGTCACTGAGTTCCCTTAATCTATCCTCATTTTTTAGTAATCTTTTTTATTTCTCCTGTTCCACTTCATTGCTCTCTATTTGTCTGTCCTCCAGGTCACTGATCCATTCTTCTGCTTTATCTAGCCTACTACTTATTCCCTCTAGTATATTGTTAATATCAGTTATTGAGTTCCTCATCTCTGATTGGTTCTTTTTTACATTCTCTCCCTTTTTTGAAGGACTTACTGAGATCCTCCACTCTTTTCTCAAGTCCAGTGAGTAACTTTATGATCATTACTTTAAATTCTCTATCAGACATTAGTTATCTCCATTTCATTTAGCTCTTTTGCTGTGATTTTATTCTGTTCTTTCACTTGTGACATATTCCTCTGTCTCCTCATTTTGTCTAACTCTCTGTCTGCTTCTATGTGTTAGGAAAGTCAGCTACA
Organism: Crocuta crocuta; assembly: GCF_008692635.1. Taxonomy (NCBI): domain Eukaryota; kingdom Metazoa; phylum Chordata; class Mammalia; order Carnivora; family Hyaenidae; genus Crocuta; species Crocuta crocuta. The sequence continues at coordinate 2,534,775 of NW_027551578.1, read as the reverse complement.
TCTCCTGATCTTCAAAGTAGTGGCCAAGAAAGAAAGAAAAGGCTTTATGAATAGAGGTCCTATGGTACCTTGTAATGCAGTGTCCCCTGTTCAACAGAGCCTGGCACTTCAAGGGTATCTCCTATGTGTGTTGCATGCACCACACCATAGTGGCTGAGCTACCTATGCTTTCAGTCCAGTTGTCTACAGAGGCTCTCTTTGCCTGTTGTGGGCAGGGTTTGGTCCTTGTGTTGTTAGGGGTCAATCTGGGGCTGCCTCAGGCTTCAGTTGAGTCAGACTAGGTTTTGCCAGAGCTGTGGTAGCACCAAAATCCAGGGTGCTATCCCTGTGTTGTCCCCTGAGAAGCTTTGTTGGTGCAGAGGGCTCTCAGTCAGACCAGATGTCTGCCCTCGGCCCACTGCTTGGGCCACAGTGGAACTGGTGTGTGTGGTTATCTTCCCTTCTCTACAGGGCAAAGAGTGACTTTGGGATGGTGCTTGCCACTGTCAGGGCTGCTTACAAAGTGCCAGCTTGGGGTGGATTCCTGCTAAGGGAAGATTGGAGGGGGTGGGGTGCACGGTGTTAGCAAGCTAAGTGGAGAGTATTGATGCTGGTCTGTATCTAGCCTGGGGGGAAGTGGAGGGAGATGGCGCTCCCCAGCTCTTTGTTCTTGAAGAAATCTCCTGAAGATCTTTAACCCTCCAGCACATGTTCTGAGATTAGTAGATAAATCTCCTTCCTGTTTTCCCCAGGCATTTTTCTAACTGATGCTTCTATGCTGTGTCTTGGCCAGGCTGTTTGTTGTGCTGTCCCTTTAAGGGCAAGGACTCTGTTTCCATCACTCTCTACCTGCCCTAGAGCCAAGCCACTGATTTTTAAAGTTCCACGTGTTAAACCCCATTTATTGCAAAAACTCTGTGATGCTAAGCTCCTCTGCTTTTCTTTCTTTTTTTTTTTAAATTTTAAATAGTTTATTGTCAAGTTGGTTTCCATATAACACCCAGTGCTCATCCCCACAAGTGCCCTCCTCCATGGCTCCTCTGCTTTTCAAAGCCAAGTGTTATGGGGATTCATCTTCCCAGTGCTGGTCTCCTGTGCCTGGGGTTGCCCAGTGTGGGGCCTGCTCCTCTCCCTTCTCCCTGCTTGTAATGTCCCTCCTTCCCACAGACAGTCTTGTAGGCTGGCTTCGCTTCTATCCATGTCTCCACCCTTCCTTCTGTTTTCTATGGGGCCTCTTCTCTATGTTTAGCTATGGAGAGTCTGTTCTGCCAGTTGTTGGGTAATTTTCTGGGTTATTGACACTTATGTGGATGTTAATCTGGGTGTCTCTGGGAGACAAGGTGAATTTACAATCCTCCTACTGTGCCATCTTCCCCAGGAGTCCTGTGTAGGACTAGTTTTAATGGAAAACCTGACATTGTAGTCATCCACAAGCCAGTAAGTTCTTATGGGGGTTGCAGGTAGGGGAAGAGATGTTGCTAATAGCTTTCCTTATCAAAACAATGCGGACAATATTGACACTTTGATATCTCTTTCAAAGTGAATCCATCTTTTATATGATAAAGTAGCACCTGATTCACAGTCTTCATCACCACCTTCAGAAAGTTTTGAAAATAAGGGTTTCTGGGTGACTCAGTCAGTTAAGCGTCCAACTCTTGGTTTCAGCTCAGGTCATGATATCAAGGTTTGTGAGTTCGAGCTCTGTGTCAGGCTCTGCACTAAGATCCTCTCTCTCTCTCTCTCTCTCTTTCTTCCCCTCTCTCTCCCTCTCCTCTGCTTGCTCTCTCTCAAAATAAATAAATAAATAAACTTTAAAACTATTTTTGAAAAAAAGACAGTTTTGAAAATAGATTCAGAATGTTAGATTTTTGTTAACTGACCACTTTTCTAAGTGTGAAATCAACCTGCTCAGAACACAGAGGAAAAATAAGGTAAACTTTATTCTAAGTTCTTTTCTCTTAAAATATACTAGAAAGGTTGTATGATTTATTTTTCATAGAAACACCATAAATTTTACTGGGTGGGAAAAGAATCACGGGGTGGTCAACAACATGTTCAAAGTTATTGTGAAATTTGTTCTGTGTAAAACATGGAAAAGAAACCAATATTCTTTTTTTGGTTGTTTGATTCATAATTCATATGCCACAATTTAATCAATTATAAGAATATATGACTCTTCTATATCAAAATTTTAAAACTTCTAAATTATTTCTCCATAAAACTGGCTACGGGGGGAATAGAGAGTTCCACCTCATACAGGTTAAAAATAACAAAAAACTTCTGTGTATCAAAGGACATAACTAACAGAGTGAAAAGGCAACCTATGGCATAGGAGAAAATATTTGCAAATCATACATCTGATAAGGGGTTAATATCCAAAACATACGCAAACTTCTATAACTCACCAATAAAAAAAAACAACCAATTAATTAAAAAGTAGGCAAAAGATTTGAATAAACATTTTTCCAAATAAGATATAAAAATGACCAATTGAAAGATGCTTAGTATCACTAATCATTGGGGATATGCAAATCAAAACCACAATGAGATATACTTCATAGACATTAGGATGACTACTATCAAAAAATGTAGGGGTGCCTGAGTGGCTCAGTTGGTTAAGCCTCCGACTTTGGCTCAGGTCATGATCTCACACTTCGTGAGTTCGAGCCCTGTTGACAGGTCATAGCCTGGAACCTGCTTTGGATTCTGGGTCTCCCTCTCTCTCTACCCCTCCCCTGCTCACATTCTGTCTCTCTCAAAAATGAATAAACATTAAAAAAGTTTTTGATAAAAAAATGGAAAACAATGCATATTGGCAAGGATGTGGGGAAATTTAGACCTTTGTGTAGAAATGTAAAATTGGGCAGCCANCCATTCTACTCTTGGGCATGTACCCAAAATAATTAAAAGCAAAGTCTCAAAGAAGTATTTGTACGCTTGTGTCCATACCATCATTATTCACAAAAGGTGGAAGGAGCCCAAATTCTGTCGACTGGTGAATGGATTAAAAACTATATGTTTTATACATAAAATGGAAAATTATTCAGCCTTAAAAAAGAAATTCAGACATGTGCCTCAACATAGATGAAGCTTGAGGGCATCATGCGAAATGAAATATGCCAGTCACAAAAGAACAAGTATTGTATGGCTCCATTTGTAAAGAGGTACCTAGAGCAAGGTAGGGGAGAGGCAATGAGAGAGTTAGTGGTTAATGGGACAGAGTTCCAACTTTGCCACATATAAAGAGCTCTGGAGACGGATGTTGGTAATGGTTGTACAACAATGGGAATCTACTTAACACCACTGAATTCTACACTTCAAAAATGGTTAAGATGGTAATGTTATGTGTGTATTTTACCACAATTTTAAAAATAGAGGAATATATGATATATATAGTATATAATATATAACAGCTCATGTTTTACCACAGTGAACTCCATATCTAATGAATCCAAACACTTTTGAAAATAAGCCTATCTGTTTCTTTCTTCTGTGTATCATGGTCTTGGGTTGAAACTCTCAATTCTATTTAATACACTGCACAAGAGAACTAATTAAATCCCAGACGTCTTAGCAACTTTAGACACAGTTGATCACTCCCTTCTGGAAAAACTCTCCACTCTCAGTTTCCAAGGTATGACAGTATTTTGGTTTTCATTCCACTTTAGTGACAATATTTTTCATCTTTGCTGGTCTTCCTCCTCTACTTGATCTCTAACATTTCTAGTAAATATAGAAGCCAAGGGCTTCTGTTCCTCTCTGTGTGTACTCCCGCCCTAGGTGATTGCACTCATTCTGTGGCTTTCTGTTCCACTGGGAAGTCCTGAGAAGGAAATGGTATGGATGCGATGGGCAAATGGAAGGTTATTTACGGACATCACTGGGACAACAAGCCAGCTCTGCTCCATCACAAAGCTCTCAGGGGCTTCTAGAGAATCCGGAAACAACTGAAATTGTTTTCTCTGACTCTCCTAGGATGCGCTGTAACAGGACGCTCAGACCAACTCTTCTCCAGCTGCCACATAATCATTTTACAAAAAAAAAAAAATGTGCAAACAAGTTTCACTGTATTCAGACGGTGTACATTTTCTTAAAAATCATTTTCCCTTCCTCCCCTCTCATGAATCCCGTTTTTAGCTTTGTTCCTTAACACCAACAGTCTGAAGACTATGTCCCTCCCATGAATTTTCTTGGAAGTCAGCTGTCTCCTGTGGTTTCTCAAAATTAGCTGCATTGAACCTGTCTTCTGAGCACCATACATGCAAGAAGGTCCAAAGGAAGACCTGGCAATTGAATGCCTGGGATGCTTGAATTATCTCCAAGGAATCCGGATTCCCAAGCACCCTCAAGCTTCTCCCTCTCCGAGTTATCCCCTCTCAATAAATGGTACAAATGTCCACCCAGGTGCTCACACAGAAGCCAAGGGAGTATTCTCAAGTTCTCTTTGCCCTCCCTTATTCCATCTCCCACAACAGCAAACATTTGCTGATGAAGGAATGAAATGAACTAATGAATGATTTATTGCAAAAGAACATACTTCATAGGTGGGTTTAATGGCCAAAGATGATGTGAACTTTTCGATAATTTATTCACATAAAAAATTTATTTTAGGGGTGCCTGAGTGGCTCAGTTAAGCAGCCAACTCTTGCTCTCAGCTCAGGTCTTGATCTCGGGATTGTGAGTTCAAGCCCCATGAAGCATACCTAAAAAAAGAAAAAAAACTATTTTAACCATCTACTGCGAACATAGAACTGTTAGGGGAGCCGACAGAAGAAAGAAGCATGGTCTACACCCTTAAAAACATGCTAGCTAACTAAAATAAGACAATGAACAAGGCATTCTTCAAAAATGAATGAGCTTAAACTTCACCCAAAGCTGTGGAATGCAGAAGAAACACTTGAAAGATGAGCAAAGAAAGAGGAGATGAGAGAAGGAGATAGTGGCTGGTACAGGCACACATCACATAGAAAGAGTCACTTGATGGATGCCTTTCCTGATTAGCTGAGGATTTTCCATCTGTCCCAGATATAGCAGGGAGACATTGGCATTTATTGCACATGCAAGTGACTTGATATTTTAGAGTAAGTTCATTGGCAGCCCGATACAATTTCACTGAAAACATTCACAATGCTGATTTTCATCTACTTCTAGATGGTCCTTACATTCTTTTCCAGCCCCAAATTCACTCTTTCTGTGGCTCTCTTACATTGAAAATAATTTGTGGGTATTTGCACAGTGTTCTTCCACACTCCCCAACCTCCGTGCCTGATGTTTTTGAAAGATGCTCCAGAGATGGATTTTTCCTTTTGGGATGATGGAGGCAGCAGTTATTTTTTGTGCTTAAGCACCTGGGTGGAAACGCAAAACCAAGACAGGGTATGGGAGAGGGTGGCTTGGGCACCTTGAGAGCAGAGAGTAGACTTGTGGTAGGGCTGAGCAGTATTCTCAAGGACATTGCTGAAATTAAACCTCTAAGAGGCAACTGGAGCAGAGAGGAACAATTAGGCTGGCCTCTGAACACACTCGGACGTACCTGGGGACTCAGTCTCTAGAAGGAGGAGCTAATGAATCAGCATATGTGGATATTAATATCATTATCATCTCAGATAAATCCACAGGCTGGTGAGAGGGTGATGTTTGAGCAAAGACCTATAGGAGGCAAAGGAGAGAGCCATGGGGATATCTAGGGAAGACCATTCTGGGCAGATCCTAAAGTGAAAAGGCCCTGGAGACCAGGGGTGGGGTGGGGTTTGTAGTTGGGAGGGTATGCTTCATCCGTTCAAGGGCCCCAAGAAGTCTATGTGGCCCAATGATACTAGGGAGGGTAAAGCATTAGGAAATGCAGCGAGTTGGGAAGGAAACCACAGCAAGTGAGCCTTAAGAGACCACGATAAGTTGTTTAGATTTTTTTTTATTTTGTAATGACAAGGGAGTTCATGGAGAGGTTTCAAGTAAGATCTAACAACTTTTCAGAATGGCTCTTTGTGGCTGCTCTAAGGAGCGTACACAATAGGGGGTGAGGGTAGAAGCAGGAAGACCAATGAGGATGCTATTGTAATGGTCTCAGCAAGAGGTAAAGATGCTTTGCACTACTCTCTCAGAAGTGGAGAGAAGTGTTAGGTTTGAGATAGAATTCCAAAGTAAAATTGACAGAATATACTTGCAGGTTGAGTGTACGGTGTGACAGCCAGGTTATTAGCCTGAGCACCTAGAAGAATGGAATAGCCTTTTATAAGATAGGAAAGAAGGAAGAGGGGCAATTCTGAGGGACGTGGAATGAAGAGTTTGACTTTGAACACATTCAAACCAAAGTGCCTACTAACTAGGTATCTAAGTGGAAATGTAGAGTGGAGCATTGGCTATAGGAGCCTGAAGTTCAAGGGAGAGACCAAGGCTAAAGATATATTTCTGGAAGGCATCAGTGTATATAGATGGCATTTAAAGCCATAAGAAGAGAAGAGGTCATCTAGGCAATGAGGGCAGGTAGAGAAGAAACGGGTGGGCTGGCTTCTTGCTGCTGGACTAGCAGGTAACTTTGGTATAGCCATAAAATTTCCTCCTACCAGAGCAGAAATATTCTTGTAAATATTGTGAGTCTTGTAAATATACCAAGACTTGTAAGTCATTTAGCTGAATTTGTTCCCAAACCTATTATGTCAGTTGATCTATTTCCATAATTTGAACACTCAAGTGAACATTAGAAAAACTAATTAATACTTATCTAAAATAAGACCTGTTTCTTTGAGGGGCGCCTGGGTGGCTTAGTTGGTTAAGCGTCCGACTTTCGCTCAGGTCATGATCTCGCGGTTCGTGGGTTCGAGCCCCGCGTCGGGCTCTGTGCTGACTGCCAGCTCGGAGCCTGGAGCCTGTTTCAGTCTGTGACTCCCTCTCTCTCTGACCCTCCCCTGCTCACGCTGTCTCTCTCTCTCTCTCCTAGAAATAAATAAAAATATTAAAAAAAAAAAGACCTGTTTCTTTGAGAGTTTTAGATATATTCAACAGTGACAAATGCCAAAAAAAAAATTTAAGATTTTATTTTTTAAGTAATCTCTAGACTCAACATGGGGCTCAAACTCACAACCCCAAGATCAAGAAGTGCGTGCTCTACCGGCTGAGCCAACCAGGTGCCCCCAAAATATTTTAATTAAAAAAATTAATTCTGTAGAATTAAGTATAAGCAGGATAACTATAAGAGATTAGGGAAAAAATGAAAATATGGGAAAATTCTGTATTTGAAATGCTTCTCCTCACAGTGTTTTTTGTCTCTTGCTGTAGTTTCAAGAAGTAAAACTGGAAATAAAAAGTATGTAGTTTGTGCAAGAAAGGTGACAGGGACCACCCATCAGTGGGTCTATATTTGAAGGAAGGGCCTTGACCTTACATCGCCTTAAATGTTAGTGTATCCACTGCTCTTCTGGGTGGAAAAGACAACTAATAGCAAACTGTTGGGAATTGTCACCCACATTTCCCATTTCCCCTTACCCTACGTGCCTTGGCTTGCAAGGTAATGAAGAACAAAATGCAGGACAATGTTATGTTCCTTAAAAATTGAGCATTTTGTGACAGCAGAGGTGACTCAGGAATGCACCATCAGGAAACAAAGCCGGATGTTCAGAGCCTCCTCTCCTAGTGCATCTCCTCCGGGAAGCCAGGCTGCCTGGTGCAGTCCCATGCTGGGGCCACCCTCTAGAAATCTGTGAGCTCCAGCAAGGGTTAAATGCCCGCAATTGAGCATTCAGAAAAAGACAGATGGCAGCAGATGGGGGCGGCCCCTGGTTCCATCATTTACAACATAATTTCTTTCTTTTACTTTGGCTTGTCTTTGAGTATATTCTTTAGTGTAATCAGAGAAAATCGACATTTAAAATTGTAGTCAATCCTCACATCAGCATGTCTACAATGTTTAAGATTCAGAATGTTATGTTTAGTCATCACATATAAACAGGGTCTCCTAACAACTTCACTGGAAATCCCCACAATGTTAATTTACACTCATGGCTCTGTTATCACCAACCAAGAGCTATTTCAGGGACCACATTTGGCAAAGTCCCCAGGTCACTACAAAATTTTTGCAAAATTTCCTCATGATTTTTGTTGTCACATAATTTTTAAATTGTGGCAAAATATGCCTAACAAAATTTGCCATTTTAACCATTCGTAAGTGTACAGTTCCTTATTTTGCAACCAATCTCCAGATTTCTTTCATACTCATCAAACAACAGCTGTCCCTTTTCCCCTCCCTCTAGCCACTAGCAACCACCATTTTCCACTTTCTGTCTCTTATGAGTTAAACTCCTCTAGGTGCCCCATATAAGTGAGCTCATATAGTTTTTGTCCTTTTGTGACTGGTTTATTTCACTTAACGTGATGTCCATAAGGTTCATCTGTGTGTGGTGATATATATATCAAAATTCCCTTCCTTTAAAAAAAAAAAAAAGAGTATTTATTTTGAGAGAGGGGGAGAGAGAATGAGAGAGAGAGAGTGCGCGAGCAGGAGGGGCAGAGAGAGAGGGAGAGAGAGAATCCCAAGCAGGCTCAGCCCTGGCAGTGCAGAGCCCCACTCAGGGCTTGAACCCATGAGCCATGAGATCATGACCTGAGCTGAAACCAAGAGTCAGACGCTTAACCGACTGAGCCACCCTGCTGCCCCCAGAATTTCCTTCCTTTTTAAAGCTGAATAATACTCCTTGTATGTGTAACATATGTTTACCCATTCATCTGTCTGTGGATACCTGTGGTGTCTCCACCTTTTGGCTATTATGAATAACTCTGCTGTGAACGTAGGTGTGCAAGTATCTCTTTGTATGCCCGTTTTCAATTATCTTGGGTATATACTTTTATCATCATTTTGATGTAATTTCTATGTGTATAATTTTTAGCCTCACCTCATTACTTTCTATATTATTTCATGTAACTTGAATTATAGAGTTGTAAGGGACTTTATAGATCGAGCCCAACTCTCTCATTTTTCAGGTAAAGAAATTAACATCCAGCAGGCTTCAGTACATGAGGACTCACAGTTAGTTTGCAGCAGAATTGAGACTAGACCCCAAGCCTCTGAACTCCTGGGCCAGAGAGTTAGCTATCATACAGGGCTTCCCTGTGGCCACCTGAGGGTAACATCCAGCCCCTCTCCTTCTTGAATTTAAAAGTTGTCAAAGACAGTCTTATGTTCTCCCACCTACTGTCTTACAAGTTATTTGAAAAACTGGGCAACGTTGGACTGCCTGTATCTAAATAATGTTTATCTCTGGAAGAGGATTAACCAGCAACCAGCAATGTATGTGCCTCCCCAAGATTGGCTTTTAGCATCAAAAACAAGACGCCCCACGGGGCGCCTGGGTGGCTTAGTCGGTTAAGCGTCCGACTTTCGCTTAGGTCATGATCTCGCGGTTCGTGGGTTCGAGCCCCGCGTCAGGCTCTGTGCTGACTGCCAGCTTAGAGCCTGGAGGCCTATTTCAGAGTCTGTATCTCCCTCTCTCTCTGACCCTCGCCTGCTCACACTGTCTCTCTCTCTCTCCTAGAAATAAATAAAAAATAAAAAATAAAAAAAAAAACCAAGACACCCCAAAGCAGATGTGCTACACGAAATGCATTGTAACCGGCTATTTGTCATGGCAAATGCTCAAGGAGGAGAAAAGAAAATTCTGAATTCCCACTAAAGGCTGGCAGAGGTATGCTGGAGCTAGCAGGAGCTGATTGTGCACATCTCTTTCCAATTCCAAATTCAGTGGCATCGCTTTGGTAGCTTGAAATCAGCCATGTTGGAAGTATTTACACCACAAAAACTGGGACGTGCTACGATTGCACCCAGATTCTCACCCAAAGCTGGTTGTAAGCATTTATCAGCACACTACTATTGCCAGGGACTATGCTCAGAGTTATCCAGGGTGGGGGAGACAGTGTTACTTAGTCAAGCTTATAATTGATGAATCTTAATAATTTAATCATAGAAAGCAAACCATTTATTCTGATTATACTTGTTATATTTGTCTCCTCAGATGTAAAACAACAACATCAAAAATATCATCTATCTCCAGGAATATTGTATTAAAGTAGTTTATTAAGCATGAATCCAAGGGGGGGGGTACTTAATGTATATACTTGCCTGGCACATCAGATCCAATTTGCTTGAAGTATAAGACTTAAAATGCAAGAAGCCAACAATGTAGCCTATGGAGAGATGAAAATTTATTCTGAGAAGAATGGAATGTACATACATAGGGCACAGATTGATTACTGGGGCATGGGATATTGGGGGACTTCACCATGCCACTCAAACACCTTCCTAAAAAGCCCCAGAGAAATGACAAGGGAATTTAAGAATGCGATAATACTTTCTCAGAGGCTGATAAGGTCATTGTAATCCAGGTGCATAGAGAGAGCTCGATGGAGATTGTGGAAGGAGTCATAGGTCATCAGAGGGGACAGACTAAGGTAAGTCTGAGATGTGACACAGCAACAAACCTAGTATTTCTGGGAGTGAAACACCAAGAAAACTCAAATGGAGCCAATTAGAACTTAGAAGTTACTTGGGCCAAATTATAGTATCTAGACTGGTCAAGAATATAGTGTTAAGAATATATAGTGCCAAGAATATAGTTGGCCCCTAACTGTTGCTTGTTTAATTTGTAAAAAATTAAGGGATCACTTTCTTTCCATTGCCACCAACATTAACCAAGATCAGGTATAAATGAACATATATTTAGTAACTGTGGTGTTTAGGCATGTAGTGAGTTGGAAAGGCAGAGATGGGGTTCCGCTCTCAAAGAGCGTAGGGTCCATAACAGGCTATGAACCTCCTATGGCAAAAGCTCTATAACTGGTCTTAATTTCTTTGGTCTCTTCCTACTCCAACCCATACTGAATGTGCTATTCATTTCATCATCCTGAAATACCCCTGTGATCACATCACCCACCCAATTATCTCAATGGTACTCCTATGTTGGTAACATACAGTACAAACTCCTCAAACCAGCAAGAGAAGTCAAATTAGACCAGGTCAATTCCTCTTTGAAGCTCTCTGGTGTTGCCTATGACTGTGGCATATAAAATCCCTATTCCATCCAAACTAATTTTCTCGTTGTTTATTGAACATATCCTGCGCTTCTTCTAACCTCTTTGAAGTATACCTCTTCCCCTACAAATGCACTCTCCATTCATTTTTCAGATCCAGCTCCCTCCTGCATTTCAAAATCCTGTTCAAATTAAACTTTATCTGTAGAGTCTTGTTTTAACTTCATAGGTGAGGCTCATTTATTCATTCAACAGTACATAATGAGTCCTTCATTAAGTACAAAGAACTTGACTCAGTGCTAGAGACACATTCCCCTCTCTGAACTTTCATTATCTTTTTTTATACATCACCTTCTTTTAACAATAACTATCTGCTGCCTATAGCATCTATTTTATTGTTTTATTTTAAAATAGAAACTGAGTTCTTATTATCGGAGCCTCTAAGGCACCTGGAAAGATGATTTACATGTAATAAATTCTCAAATAATTATTGACTTGATGTGAAATAGAAATTCTGGTCCTATTTAATCTTGTTCCTCCCCAATGAATGTCTATAAACCCATTAAAAATTTAATGAAGTGATTTAAACTTCCCAAATTAAAGAAGATTATGATATCTCTCTGTCTTGTTTTGTCATTTGAAGGAAGATTATTTGTAATGTGTATGGAAATAACTGATACCTGTTCTTTTCTCAAAGTGAACAATACATTCTGCAGGGTGAAAATCCATCCTTGTTCTCACAGTGGCCAGTCTGAAGTCCTTAAAGCTTAGGGTTTTAGCAGCTACCATAACATGTTCCAGTATTGCATGTTGCCTCATGTCTCATGAACTCTGTACTCCATAAATTATGTTAAAAATGAATTTTCAGAGTTTACTTAGTTGCTTAGAAGACAAACATATTGTAAAACTTTGAAAATATTACTAAATAAGATAAAAACAGAGAAGGAGGCAAATCATAAGAGGCTCTTAAATACAAAGAACAAACTGAGGGTTGCTGGAGGGGAGGTGGGTGGGGGGGTGGGCAAGATGGGGGATGGGCATTAAGAAGGGCTCTTGTTGGGATGAGCACTGGGTGTCGTATGTAAGAGGTGAATCACTGGGTTCTACTCCTGAAACCAATACAACACTGCATGTTAACTAACTTGGATTTGGTTTTGGGGTGCCTGGGTGGCTCAGTCAGTTAATCGGTTGACTTCGGCTCAGGTCGTGATTGCGTGGTTCATGGCTTTGAACCCTGCATTGGGCTCCATGCTGACAGCTCAGAGCCTGGAGCCTGCTTCGATTTCTGTGTCTCCCCGTCTCTCTCTCTGTCCTTCCCCGCTCACACCGTGTCTCTCTGTCTCTCAAAAAATGAATAAATGTTAAAAAAAATTTTTTTAAGTAACTTGGATTTGAATAAATAATAAAAACAAATAAAGTAGGATTACATTTGGGAAATAAAGAAAGAGAACCATTTGGAGAAAATAATGTTATTTCGATGTAGAGCTCATTATACAGTTATATAGTGTTTTAAATCCAATATTTAAATGGTTTCTATATTTATAATACAGAGTTCATTTTAGTAAGAAAGGTAATACAAATACAATTCTACAATAACCATTCTTGGAGAAAAAAGGAAATATTACTATATATGTCTTCGGGGGGAGGTCTGTAATTTCATTCACACTGCACCTTGCATGAACAGAAAAAAATGTTTATTTTTCTTTATAACCGATGTGGTCTTCTTGACAAGCTAGGATTAAGTACTATGAAATAAATTTTAAATTTTATTTAAATGGTAATCTTTGCCTGCTACAGCACTTTAAAGAGGGCTTTTTCATAAACTTTCACGTGTTTAAGATAAAAAAATCACTAGTCCCAGATTTCCTCTCTACCCTCCCCTAGCTTCTCTCCAAGACAGGAAAAGGTGTGGCTTGCTGTGGCCTTGGGGCCAGGAGGGAAAAGCCTCCTTGGAAATGTGCTCTTTTCTCTGGACTCTGCAGAGGCGATGACAGTGTCCTCCTGGTTACATTTGATCTCTCTGGCACCCCAAGGTGAGGCCAGTGGAATCTAGTTGGGGTTCATGGCTTTATGATGCCTGTGGAGTCCCCTGTGTAATTGCGCCTCACCGATAATGAAGATCCTCCTGCGTTTTTACTTTGTCTTCGTTTCCATTTTGGCCCAGGTAAGCCACCGCTCAGCTTGACTGCTTTTCGCAGATTAGGCTCCCATAGCCCCCAGCGCAGCCACCTGCCATAAACTCCATTGAGGGCTCGTAGGGACTCCGAGGTCCTTCTCAAATGAAACAGGCACTACAGATGGCTAAGGAAAGCTGAGAGGCTGCCCTTCACCTGCCTTACCAAACTCCTCCACCAATGTTAACGTGATATGGCCTTGAACAGGTTTGTTGGCAAAAAAGGGACAGAGATCAGGACTTACCAGCACCCTGCTTCCGGCTCTCTCCTTTTACCCCCAAGTCTCCAAGACCAAAGGCAAGCTTTCCCCCACTTCCATTTTCCTCTTCCTAAAATTCTGTGGTGTCTTTCCCTCAGGCCTGGGTCTTGATATACTGAGGGGGGTTGGGGTGGGGCACCTGACTGGCTTATTATCTTATCTTATTATCTTATCAAGAGCATGCGACTCTTGATCTTGGGGTTGTGGGTGTAGAGTTAACTTAAAAGAAAACAGATATGCTAAGGGGGAATTGAAGGAATTTGAAAAACCTATTTTAACAAAGCCTCTCTTGCAACATTATTGCCTTTGTATGAAATCTCATCTTAAATGTCACAAACTAAATAGTAATTCTTTATTTTCTTTTTACATTCCTCTGACACTGTCCTAACTGACAGTCCCTGATTTCCTGCAGATTACCATTTTCAGCTGAGGAAAGGGACATTAATGTCAAAATATAAGAGAAAAAAATCTCAACAATGTATTACATGTATTATCCCTAGTAATGATTATATTAACTTTGAGGTTAAGATAGTGTAAATCTATGAACAATAATGTAAAATCGTAAAATTATTGTAAAATAAGATAGAGTTCCAAGTTAGGGGTGGGAGACTCGGACTGTAGAAAACATTCATTCTACCTGCTAATCAGTGCATATTGCAGAGTTCCACATGAAGGAATGCAACCTGGGATAAATACCACTCGAGAGAGTTAAGAGATAAAACTATGAGTTCTGGGGTGCCTGCGTGGCTCATTTGGTTAAGCGTCTGACTTCAACTAGGTCATGATCTCACAGTTATGGGTTCGATCCCCATGTTGGGCTCTGTGCTGAAAGNCGAAAGTCGGACGCTTAACCGACTAAGCCACCCAGGCGCACCTGTGCCTCCCTCTCTTTTTCTGTCCCTCCCCAGCTCTCTCTCTCACTCTCTCTCTCTCTCCCCCTTAAAAACAAATAAATGTTAGAAAAAAAATATCATTTCTGACAGTCCCAATATTATTATCTTACATCAGTTCGGTTTTTTTGCATGTTTATCACTTTTANCTCCTGATTTGCTCATTTTAGCCACTCTGACTGGCGTGAGGTGGTATCTCAGTGTGGTTTTGATTTGTATTTCCCTAGATCAGTTATTTTCAATAGTCCAAATATGGGCTATCAGTTATTTTTTAAAAACCTAAAAGCAAACAAATGCAAAATAAGGAACTATAGAATTCAGTAAAATTAATTCTCAGCACACTTAGTTCTAACTTCCTTGCAAGTAGATTTTCACTTGCATGGTCTGAGTAAACCCAAGAGCACTTTTCCTTGTTTTGACTTTCTCCCCAACCCATTTAGGCTGTTAGTTGGCCATGCCCTCCCATGTCTAGGCTATAGTTTCCAATTTTGGACTATTGAGAGTTCGGCAAAGCCAAGACTATGGTTTTAATCCTACACAAAGAAAATTTAGTTTGCATAGTAGAGGAAGGGGGTTGGGTAGATGTCTGCCAACATTTCAAAATTAAATATCAACTATTTAATATTGATTCATTAATTTGCCCATTCTTCATTCAAACGTGTTTAAACATCTGTTATACAGTCAGCACAGTGCTAGGTCCTAGAGAAGCACTGGATGAATAAAAACCAACTCACAGTCTGGTGGGAAAGGCTGATTTATAAACTAATACTTTTAGAAAGATTATTGTGATGATATGCATGATGGATGGGAGGTGACGGGGGCTAAAGAGGGGAATATTATCATAATCCAGATCAGAGTTATATGGACTTAATCTAGATCACTAGGACTAATAAAAAAGGAAAGAATTTAGGGGCACTTGGGTGGCTCAGTTGGTTGAGTATCTGACTCTTGGTTCAGCTCAAGCCATGATCTCATGGTTCATGAGATCGAGCCCCACATAGGGCTCTGTGTTGATGGTGTGGTGCCTGCTTGAGATTCTCTCTCTCTCTTCCTTTCTCTCTCTACCTCTTGCCCATTTGCTCACACACTCTCTCTCTCTCTCAAACTAAATAAATAAATTTTTTAAAAAAGAAGGAAAGAATTTATTTGAGGGAACTTCCTGAAGTAGAAGTAGAACTGGATTAAGATACAGACCAGCAGGGCAGCTGTCCAGGTCGCCTATCACTAGGGAGTTGCTAACACACCATTTCAAAAAATTAGAACTGTTGTGTCACTTCCTCCAGATTTCCACAAACTGCTCTGTACATAATTGACAAAATATAAACTAATATTGCTTTATCAAAGTAAATGTGTCTCAGAGAAAAAACTTCAGAAGATTCCTTGCCTTTGCAGCCCAAGCCTACCACTATTTACTATCTCTGTAACAGCCACATGCCAAACTTACAGTATGACTATGGGGCAGGCTACTATTTCTAAGACCACTAACCTGATGATCACATGAACTTGGCAGTCATGATAAGAATCAGAAATTCTAGGTTAACATTAACAAAAGCAACAAGAAAACACATTCTTCTCAAGAGCACACGGAACATTTTCCAGGACAGGTCATATGTTAGACTGCTGCAAAACAGGTCTTAATAAGTATAAGAAGATTAAGATATCAAGCATCTTTTCTGACTACAATGTCATAAAACTAGAAATCAATCACAAGAAGAAAACTGGAAAAGTACAAGTATATGGAGATAAAATAACATGCTACTGAAGAACCAATGGATCAAAGGTGAACTCAAAAAATACCTTATGGGGTGCCTGGCTGGCTCAGTCAGTAGAGCATGTGGTGCTCTCTCTCTCTCTCTTTCTTTTTTTTAACGCTTATTTATTTTGGACAGAGAGAGAGAGACAGAGCATAAGCGGGGGAGGGGCAGAGAGAGAGGGAGACACAGAATCTGAAACAGGCACCAGTCAGCACAGAGACTGATGCAGGGCACGAACTCTGGAATGGAGAGATCATGACCTGAGCTGAAGTCAGACACTTAACCAACTGAGCCACCCAGGTGCCCCTGGAGCATGTGACTCTTGATGTCAGTGTTGTAAGTTTGTGCCCCACATTGCATATAGATTTACTTTTTAAAATAATCTTTAAAAAATATATTTTAAGACAAATGAAATTGGAAATACAACATACCAAAACTTATGGGATACAAATAAACCAGTTCTAAAAGCGACATTCATAGCAATAAACACCTATGTTAAGAAATAAGAAAGATTTTAAATAAACAACAACCTAAGCTGGTACATCAAGGAACTATAAAAAAAGAATAAACTGAGGCTAAAGTTAGTTGAAGGCAGGAAATAGCAAAGATTTGAATGGAAATAGAGGAAATAGGGGGGAAAAGACAAAAGAAAATATCAGTGAAACTAAGAGGTGGTTTTTTGAAAAAATAACAAAACCAACAAGCCTTTAGCTACATTCACCAAGAGAAAAAGAAGACTCAAATAAATAAAATAGAAATGACCTGGGAGAGATTACAATTGATACCATAGAAATACAAAGAATTAAGAAACTATTAGGAACAATTACATGCCAACAAACTGGACAACTTAGAAGAAATGAAAAAAATTCCTAGAAAGATATAACCTACCCAAATTGAAATCACGAACAAATAGAACATCTGAACAGACTGATTACCAGTAAGGAGATTGATTCAGTAATCAAAAACCTCCCCACCAAAAAAATCCAGAACACATGACCTCACTGGTGAATTCTACCAAAGATTGATTTTTTTTAAAAGTTTATTTACTTATTTATTTTGAGAGAGAGAGAGAGAGAAAAAGATGAGAGAGCATGAGCAGGGGAGGGGCAGAAAAAGAGGAAGAGAGGATCCCAAGCAGGCTCCACACTGTCAACACAGAGCCTGACATGGGGCTCAAACTCAGGAACTGTGAGATTATGATCTGAGCCAAAACAAAGAGTTGGACACTTAACCGATTGAGCCACCCAGGTGCCTCTTAAATTTTTTTTTTTTTTTTTGAGAGAAAGAGAGCACACGTGAGAGGGAGAGAAAGGTAAAGGGAGAGAGAGACTCTTAAGCAGGCTCCATGCTCAGCACAGAGCCCAATGTGGAGCTCGATCTCACGACCCTGGATCATGACCTCAGCCAAAATCAAGAGTCAGACACTCAACTGATGGAGCCACCCAGGTGCCCCTTCTTATGATTAAAAACTCTCAGCAAGGCAGATGTACAAGGAATATACCCCAACATAATAAAGGTCATATACGACAAGCCCACAACTAACATCATCATGCTCAAGAGTGGAAAGCTAAAAGCATTTTTTCTAAAATAAAGAAAAAGGCAAAGATGCCCACTCTTGCCACTTTTATTCAACATAGAATTGGAAGTCCCAGCTAGAGCAGTTAGGAAAGACAAAGAAATAAAAGGCATCAAAATCAGAAAGGAAGGAGTAAACCTATCTGTACTTGCAGATGACATGATTTTACATATGGAAAACCCTAAATGACACACACACACACACACACACACACACACACACACAAATGGTTAGAACAAATAAACGAATTCAGTGAACTTGCAGGATATACAATCAATATACAAATATTGTATATACAAGATCAATATACAATATACAAAAATCTGTTGTTTCTATACTAATAATGAACCCTATGAGAGACAAATTAAAGAGGGACACCGGCATGGCTCAGTTGGTAGAGCATGTGACCCTTGTTCTAGAAATTTTAAGTTCTAGTGAAGGTGTAGAGATTACCTAAAAAAAAAATGTAATTTTAAAAGACAAATGAAGGGGCGCCTGGGTGGCTCAGTCAGTTAAGTGTCCAGTTCTTGATTTCAGCTCAGGCCAGGATCTTGGGGTCGTAGGATCGAGCCCCACATTGGTCCCACGCTGAGTGTGAGGTCTGCTTGAAATTCACTCTCTCACTCTACCACTCATGCCCCTACCCACCCAAATACCATTTACAATTACATCCCAAAGAATAAAATGCCTAGGAGTAAATCTAGCCAAGGAGGTAAAAGACACTGAAAACTATAGACACTGATGAAAGAAATTGAAGAAAACACAAATAAATGGAAGGATGCTCATGGATTGGAAGAATTAATATTGTTAAAATGTCCATACTACCCAAAACAGCCTACAGATTCAATTCAACTGCTATAAAAATAAGAAAATAAAAAAGCCAATGGCATTTTTCACAGAAACAAAAAAAAATCCAAATTTGTATGGGACCACAAAAGACCCTGAACAACGAAAACATCTTGAGAAAAAATAAAGCTGGAGACATCATACTTTCTGATATCATATTATATTATAAAACCATAGTAATTAAAAACAGTCACATGGATCAATGGAACAGTATCAAGAGCCCAGAAATAAACACACATATATGTGGTCAATTGAGCCACAAAAAAAGGAGACAAGAATATATAATGGGAAGAGGATATTTTCTTCAATAGATAGTGTTGGCACCTGGACAGGCACAGGCAAAAGAATCAAACTGGACCATTATCTTACCCCAAACCACACATTATCTTACACCAAAACAAAACAAAACAAAACAAAAAAAACCACAAAAATCAACTGAAAATGGAGTAAAGACTTGAATGTGAGACCTGAAACCATAGAACTCCTAAAAGAAAACACAGGCAGTAATCTCTTTGACATTAGTCTTGGCAATGGTGTTTAGGATTTGACACCAAAATCAAAGGCAACAAAAGCAAAAATAAACAATTGGGGCAACATCACACTAAAAATGTTCTATATGACAAAGGAACCCATCAACAAAATGAGAAAGCAGTCTATGTAATGGAAGAAAATATTTGCAAATCATGTATCTGATTAAGAGTTACTATATAAAATATATACAAAATTCATACAGCTCAATAGCAGAAAATTGGTGAAGGTAGTAAAAAGGTAGACACGTCCAATTATAAAATAAGTAAATCATGAGAAGGTAATTACAGCATGGTGACTACAGTTAACAACACATATGAAGGGTGCCTGGGTGGCTCAGTCGGTTAAGTGTCCAACTTTGGCTCAGGTCATGATCTCACAGTTTGTGAGTTCGAACCCTGAGTGGGCTCTGTGCTGACAGCTCAGAGCCTGGACCCTGCTTCAGATTCTGTGTCTCCTCCTCTTTCTGCCCCTCTGCCACGTGCTCTGTCTCTGTCTCTCAAAAATAAATAAGTATAAAAAAAGCATACAAAAAAACCCACAACACCACCATATGGCATATTTGAAAGTTGTTAAGAGAGTGGATCTTGGATGTTCCCATTACAAGAAAAAAAGATTGTAAATATGTGTGGTGATAGACACCTATGACTTTCAGTTCCAAATGCTGAGGGGGGGTAGAAAGAATGGAGAGAAACTCTACTCAAGAAATATAGGGTGCTACAGAGTGCAAAGCAACTGTAGAAAGACTGGTATCGCTACAGAAGGACAGACAGAGATTTCCTGAGGTATAGAAAGGTGGAGAACAAAGTACTAGGGAACAAAGAACTCTTCAATAACGACAAAAGTTGGCAACCAAGCTCTAAAGCAGAAAGAGATCACCCATGGTTTAAAGAACTAATAGCCCAGCTATAAAGTACAAAGAGATCTCTGGAAACTTGCCATTGCTCAGATCTTATGCCCTGCAGAATGGAAAGTCCTGATTCCACCATCAAAACATTTAGAAACAATGGTGAACTAAATCCAACTAACGATTCAACAAAGCTCAGACCCAGGTCAACTACTGAACAAATTGGCTCGACCGCCAAATCTAGTGGCCTGACACAAAAGGGGCCTGTGCTTTCCTAAAAGAAAATATCATTTGCTTTATTCTTTATGATTATTTTAAAAATATTTTATTTTTAAAGTAACCTAAACATCCAACATGGGGCTCGAACTCACAACCCCAAGATCAAGAGTCACATGCTCTACTGACTGAGCCAGCCAGGTGCCCCTCTTTATGATTTCTTTATACATATCACCTAGTATGGAATGAGAAATTAAAGATGCATGAAGAAGCAAGAATATGTGAACCATGGAAAGGAAAGAAAAAAGTCAATAGAAACAGATACAGAGATGGACCTGAAGTTGCAATGAACAGACAAGAACTTTAAAGTAACTTTGTTAAAACGCTTAAGGATCTAGGAGAAAATGTAGACACATGCATGCAAAAGTAGAGAAATTTAACAGAAACCTACAAAGATAACTTTATGGAAAAGTGAGATGTAGAAGGTATGGTATCAGAAAAGAAAATTTCATTAAATAGGATTAACAGTAAAGCAGACATAGCAGAAAAAAAAAGGATCAATGAACTTGAATACAGGACAACAGAAAGTGTCCACAGTGAGAAAACCTCTCAGAGTGCCCAATATATGTAGAACAACATCAAATGCTTTTGTTTTATTTATGTATGTATGTATTTACTTACTTATTTATATTTTTACTTATTAAATAGGCTCCACACTGGGCATGGAGAGGCCAGGATGGGGCTTGAACTCAACACTGAGATCAAGACCTGAGCTGACATCAAGAGTTAGACACTTAAACGACTGGGCCATCCAAGTGCCCCTCAAATGCTTTAATATATGAGTAATTGAGGTCTCAGAAGGAGAAGAGAGAGAAAGCATGCAAAAGCCATATATAACGAGATAAGACCAAAAATATTCTAAAACTTGGTGAACAGCATCAACTAATAAATCTAAGAGTTGAATAAACTCCAAAGGGAAAAAAAAAATCTATGTACATCATAATCAAAAAGTTGAAAAACAATGATAAAGAGCAAATATAAAAAACAGAGAAAAAATGGCACGTTAAATATAGGAAACAATGGCTAACTTTTCATAGAAACCATGGTGAATAGATGAAAACAGATGATAAAATACTAAAAGAAGAAACTTAATCTAGAATTCTATGTTCAGTGAAAATATCCTTCAAAACCCAGGAAGAAATAAAGGCATTTTTCAAACAGGCCACATTGGACACAGTTTATCTCCAGCAGACCTGTATTATGAGTTTTTCAGGATGAAGGAAAATAATGCCAGATGAAACTCATCTGGCAGGAAATAGTGAGCAGAAAAGGTAGATATGATCTGAAAACTTTTTGTTTCAGGGGCTCCTGGGCGGCTCAATCAGTTAAGCATCGGACTACGGCTCAGGCCATGATCCCATGGTTCGTGGGTTTGAGCCCCGTGTGGGGCTCAGTGCTGACAACTCAGAGCCTGCAGCCTGCGTCGGATTCTGCGCCTCCCCCCCCCCTCTGCCCCTCCCCCATTCACGTTCTGTCTCTCAAAAATAAATAAACGTTAAAAAAATTTTTTTTAATTTGTTTCAGCATGCCTGGGTGTCTCAGTTGGTTAAGCATCTGGCTCTTGATTTAAGCTCAAGTCATGATCTCACAGTGCATGGGTTTGAGCCCCAGATCAGGCTCTACATTGGCAGTGCAAAGTCTGCTTGGGATTCTCTCTCTGCCCTTCCCCTGCTCTCTCTCTCTCAAAATAAATAAACTCAAACTTTGTTTCAATCTTCATCTCTTAAATATATTTTAATTTTCCTTTTAAAGATTATTGATGTTTTAAAACAAGTTAATAATGCATTGTAGGGTTTATGATACATGTAGAAGGAAAACATAAGGTAATAAGAAAACACATAAGTAGAAGTGGATAAATGAAAGTAAACAATCATAAGGTTCTTATACTATAAATAAGGTTAGTATTATTTGAAGATGTACTGTGGTGAAACTGAAAAACTTACTAGAATCTCTAGAGCAACCTCTAAAAATTACACAAAATGAGATATAACAATGAAAAGTGAATAGATAAGGTAAAATAAAATACTAAAAAATAATACTAGTGGGGCATCTGGGTGGCCCAGTTGGTTAAGCATCCTACATCAGCTCACGTCATGATCTCACTGCTTGTGAGTTTGAGCCCCCCTTCAGACTCTATAATACTAGTTACAGAAAAGAAGGGAATACAAGAAGAATAGAGAAACAAAGAACAAATGGGAAAATAAAACCCAAATAACAGGATAGGATACTTAAGCCCAACCGTATCAATAATTGCATTTCATGTAAGTGGAATAAATGCTTTATTCAAAGGCAGTGATGAACCAATAGACCAAAAGCAAGACTCTATGTGTTTACAAGAAATGTGTTTCAAGTATAAAGTCAGAGAAATATTGAAAAGATATGCCATAGAAAATGTAAAAACTGGTGAAATATAAATAAGGTCTGTTGTTTGGTTAATAGTATTGTACCAACGTCAATTTCCTGGTTTTCATAATTGTGCTTCTTTTTATGTAATATGTTACTATTGGGGAGAGCTAGATGAAGGGTACATGAGAACTCTCTATTACTTCTGTAGGATGTGAGTCATCCTTTCTCGGTCAGTCAATAGAACATGGGACTCTTGATCTCAGGGTCAGGAGTTCAAGCCTCACATTGGGCATTGAGCTTACTTTAAAAATGAAAGAAACCCAAGATGAAAGAAAAAAAGAAGGAAGGAAGGAAGGAAGGAAGGGAGAGAAAGAAAGAAAGAACTAGTGTTTGCAGCTGAGTGGGGTTTTTTTCTGGTTTGGAGTATTTGTTTTTTAGATTGCTTCCTGCTCATGGTAGTTCAGAGATCCAAAGACCTTCTTTTATTTTGTAATGTCTCTGTCTCTCTTAAACCAAGCTGGAGATATTTCCACCAATGCAATTCTCTTAAAAACTTAGTGGACTTTGTAAGAATATTATTGGGGTTTATTACATTCAACAAAAACCACACCCACAGATATCACAAAGATAAGCACTTTCTACCTTGGCTACCTATAAGATTGCTGTGGAACTACAATTTTAAGATTCTTATTGTTTAGAACAGAGAATCCCCAAGGTATGCTTTTAAGATTTCAGAGATACTTTTGTCTGTTTGAAAGGGTCTGTGATGCAGTACTTAAATCTTTCTGAGATGATGATGATGATGATGATGATTTTTATTTTTTTAAGTTTATTTATTTATTTATTTAGAGAGAGACAGCACAATGAGGGGAGGGGCAGAGACAGGGAGAGAGAGAGAGAGAGAGAGAGAGAGAATCCCAAGCAGGCTCCCCACTGTTAGCGTGGAGCCCAATGTGGGGCTCAAACTTACAAAGCATGAAATCATGACCCGAGCCAAAACCAAGAGTCGGCCACTTAACTGACTGAGCCACCCAGGCACTCCAATGATGATGTTGATTTTTAATGTAGACTCAATGCCCTAAGAACCAACATGATCCTTTCGATAGGTATAGAAAAAGCATTTGACAAAATACAGCATTATTTCTTGATAAAAACCCTCAAGAAAGTAGGGATAGAAGGAACACACCTCAACGTCATAAAGCCCATATATGCAAGACCCACAGCTAATACCATCTTCAATGGGGAAAAACTGAGGCTTTTCCTCCCTAAGGTCAGGAACACGACAGGGATGTCCACTGTTGAACATAGTACTGAAAGTCTTAGCCTCAGCATCAGACAACAAAAAGAAATAAAAAGCATACAAATTGGCAAAGAAAATGTCAAACTTTCACTCTTTGCAGACAACATCTCTGAAAGACTCCACCAAACAACTGCTAGAACTGATACATGGATTCAGCAAAGTCACAGGTATAAAATCAACATACAGAAATCATTTGCATTTCTATATACCAATAATGAAGCATCAAAAAGAGAAATCAAGACATCAGTCCCATTTACAATTGCACCAGAAATCATAAGATACCTAAGAATAAACCTAACCAAGAGCTAAAAGATCTGTATGCTGAAAACTATAGAATGCCTATGAAAGAAATTGGAGAAGACACAAAAAATGGAGAAACATTCTATGCTCATGGGTTGGAAGAAAAAATATTGTTAAAATGTCTGTGTTACCCAAAGCAATCTACACATTCAATGGAATCCCTATCAAAATAACACTAGCATTCTTCACAGAGCTAGAACAAACAGTTCTAAAATTTATATGGAACCAGAAAAGATCCCAAATAGCCAAAGTAATGTTGAAAATGAAAACCAAAGCTGGAGGCATCACAATTCAGGACTTTAAGCTGTATCACAAAGCTGTAATATCAAGACAATATAGTACTGGTACAAAAACAGACATACAGATTAATGAAACAAAATAGAGAACCCAGAAATGGACCCACAAACGTATGGCCAACTGCTCTTCGACAAAGCAGGAAAGAATAGGCAATGGAAAGAGGACAGTCTCTTTAGCAAATGGTGTTGGGAAAACTGGACAGAGACATGCAGAAGAATGAACCTGGACCACTTTCTTGTACCATACACAAAAATAAATAAAAAATGGATGAAATACCTAATTGTAAGACAGGAAACCATCAAAATCCTACAGGAGGAAACAGGCAACAACCTCTTTGACCTTGGCCACAGCAACTCTTTACTAGACATGTCTCCAGAGGCAAAGGAAACAAAAGCAAAAATAAACTATTGGGATTTCATCAACATAAAAAGCTTCTGCGCAGCAAAGAAAACAATCAACAAAACTAAAAATCACCAAATGTAATANACAAAATAGAGAACCCAGAAATGGACCCACAAACGTATGGCCAACTGCTCTTCGACAAAGCAGGAAAGAATAGGCAATGGAAAGAGGACAGTCTCTTTAGCAAATGGTGTTGGGAAAACTGGACAGAGACATGCAGAAGAATGAACCTGGACCACTTTCTTGTACCATACACAAAAATAAATAAAAAATGGATGAAATACCTAATTGTAAGACAGGAAACCATCAAAATCCTACAGGAGGAAACAGGCAACAACCTCTTTGACCTTGGCCACAGCAACTCTTTACTAGACATGTCTCCAGAGGCAAAGGAAACAAAAGCAAAAATAAACTATTGGGATTTCATCAACATAAAAAGCTTCTGCGCAGCAAAGAAAACAATCAACAAAACTAAAAATCACCAAATGTAATAGAAGATATTTGCAAATGACATATTGGATAAAGTGTTAGTATCCAAAATCTAGGAAGAACTTGTCAAACTCAACACCAAAAAACAAATAATCCTGTGAAGAAATGGGCAGAATACATGAATAGGCATTTTACAAAGAAGACACACAGATGGCTAACAGACACATGAAAAGATACTCAACATCACTATTCATCAGGGAAATACAAATCAAAACCACACTGAGATACCACCTCACACCTGTCAGAGTGGCTAACATTAACAACTCAGGCAACAACAGATGTTGGTAAGGATGCGGAGAAAGAGGAACCCTTTTCACTGCTGGTGGGGATGCAAACTGGTGCAGCCACTCTGGAAAACAGTATGGAGGTTCCTCAAAAATTAAAAATAGAACTACCTTATGACCCAGCAGTTGCACTAGTAGGTATTTATCCAAAGGACACAAAAATGCTCATTCAAAGGGTACTTGCATTCATCCCAATGTTTATAGCAGCCCAATGTTTATAGCCTAAGCAGGCTCCATGCTCAGTGCAGAGCCCAACACAAAGCCCAACACAAAAGCAAAATTACAGAAAGAGCCCTAATGTCCATCAACAGATGAAGATGTGCTTTATATATATACAATGAAATGTTACTTGGTGATCAAAAAGAATGAAATCTTGCCATTTGCAGCAATGTGGATGGTACTAGAGTGTACAACACTAAGCGAAATAAGTCAGTCAGAGAAAGACAAATATGATAATTTCACTCATATGTGGAATTTAAGAAACAAAACAAATGAACGTAGGGGAAGGGAAGGAAAAATAAGATAAAAACAGAAAGGGAGGCAAGTCATAAAAGACTCTTAAATACAGAGAACAGAATGGGGGGGTTGCTGGAGGGGTGGTGGGTGGGGGTTGGCCTAAACGGGTGATAGGCATTAAGGAGAGCACTTGTTGGGATGAGCACTAGGTGTTATATGGAAGTGATGAATCACTAAAATCTACTCCTGAAAACAGTACTACACTATATGTTAACTAACTTGAATTTAAATGAAGAAAAAAAAAGAAATCACAAAGTGTCAACTGTTAGGATTAATTTCAAATTATGATGGAATGCTCCAAAAAGAAATATTACATTGTACCTAAATGTTGATGCAAATTTATAATTACTGAGATAAAAAGTTTGTTTTAAGTTTTTACTTATCAAAGTAATTTGAAAAACAACATGTAAAGAATGTTTCATATTTGAAAATATAACAATATGAATATATTTACATAGGAAATTTGTGGAAGGCTATAACCTCAGATATTAGGGTGGTTATTATATTTACATTTAATTTGTCTATTTTTTGTCTTAATTTTTGTTTATAATAAGTAGTAATTACTTAAGGTAATAATATATTACAGAAGGAGAAAAGGGGTAACTAATCTGTTAGCAGCTATTAGCAGTTATAGATGTTATTGAATAAAAGGAAAAAATGGTTAAAAAAAAAAGTAGGTGCCCAATGTGGGGCTCAATCTCAGGACCCAGAGACCAAGAGCACATGCTCTACTGACTGAGCCAACCAGGCACCCCAAATCTTTCTGAGACCTTTACAAAAAGTTTTACAGTCACACTCTTGTCTAGACCATGAAAACATGGCAGTGCACTTGACGTGATCTCTGCCTGAAACTCCTTTCTTCATTTTAACATGTTTTCACTTGGAGAGTCTCAAAATAAGAAACAGTGTAATGGTTTGACCCATAAAGTCCTGGATCCTTAATATCTTTTGATTGTGGTAGCATATCATAAAATCGACTCTCTCCCCAGTTTCCAAATGTACAGTATAATACTGTGAACCCCATGCCCATTGCCGTGCAACACATCTAAAGAGCCTGCAGCCCACGCTGCACAACTAAACCTGTACACACTCACCAAACAACAACTCCCAACTTCCCTCTCCCCCTAGCTCCTGGCGACCACCATCCTCTTTTCTGTTCCAATGCGTTTGACTGCTTTAGCTCATATAAATGGAATCATGCAGTATCTGTCCTTTTGTGACTGGCTTTTTTCACTTAGCATAATGTTCTCAAAGTTCCTCCATTTTGGAGTACATGACAAAATTTCCTTTCTTTTTTTTTTTTTTTAAGTATTTTATTTCTAGGAGAGAGAGAGAGAGACAGCGTGAGCAGGGGAGGGTCAGAGAGAGAGGGAGTCACAGACTGAAACAGGCTCCAGGCTCTGAGCTGGCAGTCAGCACAGAGCCCGACGCGGGGCTCGAACCCACGAACCGCGAGATCATGACCTAAGCGAAAGTCGGATGCTTAACCGACTAAGCCACCCAGGCGCCCCATAATTTCCTTTCTTTTTAAGGCAGTAATATTCCATTGTGTATAAATACCATATTTTCTATATCCATTCATCCATCAATGGACATTTAGATTGTTTCCACCTTTTGGCTACAGTGAATCATGCTACAGCTGGGCACGGGGGTGCAAGCTCTTCAAGATCCTATTTTCAGTTCTTTAGGATATATACCCAGAAGTGGGGTTGCTGAATCATATGGTACTTTTATTTTTTAATTTTGCTCAATCCTTAATATTTCACAGTTCTTTCTTTTTTTAAAGTCTTTTTTTTTTGAGAGAGAGATAGCACAAGTTGGGGAGAGGAGCAGAGGGAGGGAGGGAGGGGGAGAGAGGGAGAGAGAGAGAGAGAGAGAGAGAGTCTTAAGCAGGCTCCATGCTCAGTGCAGAGCCCAACACAAAGCTCAATCCTACAACCTTGGGATCACAACTCGAGCCAAAATCAAGTCAGACACTCAACTGACTGAGCCACCTAGGCACCCCTCACAATTCCTTCTTTTGCTCATCTCTACCTGTACCTTGTGACAAGCAGCTTAAAGAAAGTAGGTAGCACTTTTGACATCTGATGGGAAATCTCCTTGGCTGGATCCATCAGTTCACTGGGTACTCCATCTAATTCCCATGTTACTACTTCCCACCGCCACGTAACAAATGTCTCCTCTCATCCAGCTTCCAACAATATTTTCTTCACTTTCCTTTCAGCCTTCACCTGGAGGGCCATCAGGATTCAGCAAACAGTATCTTTAAGGCCCTACTATCTTCATCCCACTGCCTGTTCCCAAAGCCACTACATGTTTTATTATAGCAGCACCCCATTTTCAGTTAGCAAAATCTGCCCCAGTTACATATCCTGCATAATGAGCACCCCATTCTTTTTTTTTAATTTTTAAAAATTTTGTTTTTTAATTTAAACCCAAGTTAGTTAACATACCTTCTTAATGGCTTACAAAAACAATTATTGCATTATCATTTCTTACAGTTGGGGGCATGCTGAATGACCTCAGGGGTTCTTGCTTAAGATCTCTCATATAGGGGTGCCTGGGTTACTCAGTTGGTTAAGCGTCCAACTTTGGCTCAGGTCATGATCTCACGGTTTGTTAGTTTAAGCCCCGCATCGGGCTCTGTGCTGACAGCTCAGAGCCTGGAGCCTGTTTCAGATTCTGTGTCTCCCTCTCTCTCTGCCCCTCCCCCATTCATGCTCTGTCTCTGTCTCTCTCAAAAATAAATAAACATTAAATAGAAAAAGATCTCTCATATAGTCAGACAGGGGCTGGTATCATCTCAAAGGCTTCTTCATTCGCATTTCTGGTGGTTGATGTTGGCTCTCATCTGGACTGCACTTGGGCTATTAGTTGGAATGCTTACATGTGGCCTCTTTCGTGGCTTGGGGTTCCTTACTCGTGGCACTGAAATTTAAGGGTACACTTCCTAAACAGAAAGAGCCAGATTGGAGTTGTTGGTCTTTTATGAGTTCACTTTGGAGGCTTATTTCTGAGATCATCACAAAGAATCACCGCATTCAAGGGTAAGACCTTCCACCGGTTAATCAGGCGAGACATAAGTATCTGGAAGAGCATGTAAGACTGGAAATACTTTTGGAGTTTTGTTGTTCTTGTTGTTGTTTTTGGAAAAGACATAAATCTGCCTCAGGTCCCATTTTATGAGATGGTGACTTGGTCAGTTCTCAAGTTCTAAGCCATTACTAGCCACCTGTCTTCAATTATAAGTAGGCCATATGGTCACAGTTATCTCCAGGACCAGCAGAGGATAAGATTCTCTAACATTCCTGGGGGGTGGGCTAAAGGGGATATCATGAGCAGTCTTCCTAAATGAAGTTTATGAGGCGAAGTTTTCATCAGAAAGTTCAGAGCTTGGCAAACTATTACTTGAGGGCCAAATCCAGGACACCATATGTTTTTGTAAATAAAGTTTCATTGGAACACAGTCACATCCATTCACATTGTGGCCTACAAGAGTAGAATTGAGTGGTTGCAATAGAGACCATAGGGCCCTCAGAGCCTATAGTATTTTATCCAAGACCCTTTACAGAAAAAGTTTGCTGATTTTTAAGACAGATTTGTCATCGTAGGAGCAGGTAGTGGATGTCCTTTCCCTGCCTCAGGATCTCAGGATCAGAAAGATTTTCCCAGTCTATTTCAGTCTCCTCCCTTTGATTAAGGTGCAGGTGGGGAGGGGCTGATGGGTTCCCTACCACTAAGAGATGGGAGGACAGTGGACATCTTGGCCACCAACTTCACTGATGAAGCGAAACAGACCATGAATCAGAGGTAGATGTTTATATAGATCTTTCTTAAGAAGATCTCAGAATAGGTGAAGTCCCACTCACAGTCTCCAAATCACTCCTTGTCATATCCGTTTAAAAGTAGATGACAGAGTCCATGACAGTTTTTGATGAGGATGGTGTAGGCTGACGCAGGAGTGAGTCAAAAGAATAGACTCAGAAGACTTCTCTGTGAAAGAGTTGGAGGGTCAGGTCTTCCTGATCATTGCTTGTAGAAGCTTAGTGATATTTTTGGCTTTCTTTCTATCTTTTGCCAATTACTTTTTTTCTTCTCTCCAGAAAGGGATTCTTCCATAGCATAAACAGGGAGTCAGTTGTCCAGGGCTCTCTCTTAATAATAGCAAATTGCTACTCATGGACTCTTTGTTTTCTGAAATCAGCCTCCACATCTTGAATCCTTCTGCCTGTAAATTTCTGTTTCCTCTACACTGACCATTTCTGTTTAGTCCTTATATTCTTCCTGAATCTGTTTTTCTTTTTTTTTAAAGACTGTCTATCTGCTCAGAGAGTTCTTTAAGAGATTCTGTTTTCAGCCAGAGGGCTTTGTATTTATTTTCCAGTTGTGCTTTGGTTAATTGCAGAGATCAAAAGTCAAGTTATAACCCTTTGTTGATCTCCCTGTTCATGTACCGAGCTCACACTCTATCACTCATTTTGGACTGTGATTTGAATTGTGATTTGAATCTATCATTTTCAACTAATAACCATATAGTTTCTTCACATAGTACATAAATCATCTCTTTCTTCTCATCTCTTAGCACCGCATTCCAGTGATCTATCAGTTGTCAACGAATTTATACCTGTCATTTTCTCTTCCATTACATCGTATTTGCTGCCTCATCAGAATGAAGATCTGGCTGTTTCTAGTGCACAATGCAATGATTAAAATGTTCAGTTTCATTTTCCTTGTAAACAAGAGTTCTTCTGTGTCTGAGACTTCTGAATTAATTAAGTTTGTCCTCTCAGTAAGGTCTGAATTTCAGGCTGCCACTTCCTCCTATATGCTCCTCTCCAATCTTGCATTTTTTCCTTTCATAGGAAAAAGGACTTTAAACTTCCCATTCTCGGGGCATCTGGGGGGCTCAGTTGGTTAAGTATCTGACCTCGGCTCAGGTCATGAAATCACGGTTTGTGGGTTTGAGCCCCGCATTGTGTTCTGTGCTGACAGCCAGCTCAGAGCCTGGAGCCTGTTTCGGATTCTGTGTCTCCCTCTCTCTCTGACCCTCCCCTGCTCATGCTCTCTCTCTCTCTCTCTCTCTCTCTCTCTCTCTCAGAAATAAAAAACATTAAAAATTTTTTTAAAAACTTCCCATTCTCTTTAATGTCTTCATTAGGGATATTTTTATATATTTGAAAATTTTGTATAATTCTTTGTAACGTCTGTGTGGATTTCTGTCTTTTTAATATTTCATCCCATTTCTTACACAATATTCTTTCTTGGTTTCAATATGAAAAACAAATATTTCAACATGTTTTGGCCATCTTCTTCAAGCTCAGGGATTGTATTTTTAATCCCAGCCCCTCCATCATAGCTATCTGTATTTTTGTTTATTGGTTTCTTTAAATATTTACTCTTAATGTTCCATATTTTTTTAAAAAATGTGTTTGCCCTCCAGAATTTTAATCAAACCTCCAGATCTTGACTTTCCAATATTGTAGAGTTGCAATTTTTCCTCATTATATGCAGTGTGTATTTCTTTAAAGAACTGAAGTTCTTGTCCAAGTTATTTCTCACATTACTGAGTAGACATTCTTCCTAGACCAAAGTTAACTTTGTCTTAATGGTATATACATGACTTTAATTAGGAGAAATGTTGAGGAAATACACTTCTTGAACTATCATATAGTCCATTTCTCAACATAGGATGTCTTTATTATAAGGAATGGTTTCACAGGATTACTTTTTCTTTACCCTATAGAGGCAGATAATCAGGTTATACTTAAGTCCATTAGAGTTGATTGAATTTCTCTATCTAGGAGTTTCTTCAAGTCCTCGTGACATACTTAGCAGAATTCTATGTTAGGCTTCTTAGTAAGGCTGAAGATTTGTATGTCCATGGAGTTCTTATTTTTTACTCTAGCAAAATTCCTAATTGATTCATAAATCAATTCTTCTTTCTGTCTCCCTCCCTCACCCACCCTGCTTCCCTCCCTTGTACCCTCTCCTTCTCTGTTTCCCTCTCCTTCTCCGCTTCCAGGCAGGGAAAAAACATTGAGGGGATCCCAGGCAGGAGAAAGCATGTAACCAGACACAGGCTAGAGGAAACCGCACTTATTTGTGGAAGAACTTCTGTGAGGATGATAGAAGTGGCAGGAGCTGAGCTTGGGGAATCTGCATGGAGCAAGTGTGGAGAGGGTCCAATATGATCCGACCTTAAGGAGTCTGACTCACCTTGCTAAACGGACAACATCTAAGTTTGCTTGTTTTCACACAGGAGCAGTATGTAATTCCCATGCTGAGAAAGGTAATTCTGAACGAGTAGTTTCGGAAGGTGGATTGATAGTCTGGGAGACTGGAAAGAGGGAGACAGTCAGGAGAGCTATCTCCTGACAATAATTTAGGGAGAGCTGGGAAAGGTCGTGTTCTAGCTCAAGCAGCATCTTTGAAACCCTGAAGGGAAATGCTCCAGTGATTTGCACATGAGAGGCCCAACCTAGAGTGGCAATGAGGGGGTGGTGAAAGTCCCTGGAAAGAACTGGATGTAGACGCAATTCTTGGTAGCCTGACTAGTGCCTAACTTTTCTTCAAGACACTCTCCTGACAGAATTAGATCTTTCTGACTGTCCTGAGCCTTGTTACCAGCTGTTGCTATTCTCAGACATTCTGTTTCATGAGTTGTGGTTACATTCGTGTTCTCCTTGTGGATTTACCAGAGCTCACTACAAATGCCTTCCCAGTTTCTGTCTCTGCAGCCCCTGTATGTATGCTTTGCATCACAAGTANTCCAAGCTGTCAGCACAGAGCCCGATGCAGGGCTTGAACCCATAAACCACGAGATCATGACCTGAGCTGAAGTCCAATGCTTAACCGACTAAGCTACCCAGGTGCCTCTAGATGACGTTATGATTTTATTATTCTTTTTTTCACATATAGTGAAAAACATGACACAAAGTCATGAACCATGTATAGCAGAATTTTAAAAAACTATAGCAGACTCTATGAGTCATCATTTTCATTACAGTGTTTCTGAGAAATACTAGGAATAGAGAAAAGAACAAATGGTAGCTGCAGTGTAAATCAGGTTTTTGCTATCTTAGTAATGTCTTTATTTATTTTAGAAAAAACCTGTAACTGTTTAACCAAGGTACAAACTAAGGGAATAATTTCTCTCTAACCTCTGTAGATATAATGTAGCTGCATTTATTATTATAGTAATAAAAAATAGAAGTCTGACATTATTGCAATTCCAAACAAGATTGAGTTAATAATGAAATGAACATAAAGCAATACTTTGTTTTGAAAAATGTTATATTGATTGTTATTTTGCTACTTAATGCAACTGGTTATCAATTATTTCCACTGACAATCCCAAGACACTGATGTCATTGTTGGTGTGGTAAGTTTCACTGGATAGTTTTTAGAGTCATTCAGTTGTAACAAAAATATACATTTGGAGTACACAATGTTAGTTTGAGCCTTCTGTGAATCCACTGACTCACTCTTCATTGAAACGAAGTTTGGTTTTTCTGTACAAATATTTGAATAAGAGAACTTCTTGCCTGTGAACACCCAGCTCGTGTGTGTGCATGTGTGTGCGTGCAATATTGGTTTTTAAATAACTCCGTGTCCTTCACATTTAGAATTTCTAAGCTTGATATTTATTTTTTATAGGATAAGTAAAATGTTTATTTTTTATCTTTTCAGGAATAGAATTTAGTGATTCATCACTTACATATCACACCCAGTGCTCATCCCAACACATGATCTCCTTAATGCTCCTCACCCTTTAGCCCATCCCCCCACCTAACACCCAACCAGCAACCCTCAGTTTGTTCTCTGTATTTAAGAGACTCTTATGGGTTGTCTCCTTCTCTATTTTTATATTATTTTTGCATCCCTTCCCTTATGTTCATGTTTTTTATCTTAAATTCCACATATGAATGAAATCATATATTTGTCTTTCTCTGACTGACTTATTTCTAGTTCCATCCACTTTGCTGCAAATGGCAAGATTTCATTCTTTTTGACTGCTGAGTAATATTCCATTGTGAGTGTGTGTACACACACACACACACACACACCACATTTTCTTTATCCATTCATCAGTTGATGGACATTTGGGCTCTTTTCATACTTTGGCTATTGTCAATAGTGCCACTATAAACATTGGGGTGCATGTGCCCCTTCGAATCAGTACTCCTGTATCTTTTGGATAAATACCTCATAGTGCAATTTCTGGGTCATAGGGTGGTTCCAGTTTTAATTTTTTTTAAATGTTTTATTTATTTCTGAGAGAGAGAGAGAGAGGCAGCATGAGCAGGGAGGGTCAGAGAGAGATGGGGACACAGAATCTGAAGCAGGCTCCAGGCTCTGAGCTAGCTGCCAGCACAGAGCCCGACTTGGGGCTCGAACCCACGAACCATGAGATCATGACCTGAGCCGAAGTTGGACGCTTAACTGACTGAGCCACCCAGGCACCCCAGGGTAGTTCTATTTTTAATTTTTTGAGAAACCTCCATGCTGTTTTCCAGAGTGACTGCACCAGTTTGCATTCCCACCAGAAGTGCAAGAGTGTTCCTCTTGAGAGAGAGTCTTAAGCAGGCTCCACACTGAGCTCAGAGCCCAACATGGGGCTTGATTATAGGACCCCGGAATCATGATCTGAGCTGAAATCAAGAGTCAGATACTCAACTGATTGAGCCACCCAGGTGCCCCCATTATAAATAACTTTATGGAGCTTTTAATACAGGCTGATGATAACCTTTCTGAAGTTCATCTTAAATCATAATGCCTTCAGCATTATATTGAATTACTATGTGTGCAAAGGTGTATAAATGAAGTGGTATGACTATATATTTTATTTATATTTATTTATAGTCTGCCTCAATAATTCAAATATGGCTCCATGAATCCATGAATTCATGGTGCCCAGATGAACACGTATCCTTTAAAGTTTATGCTGGAAGTCAATAAAGAACATGAGTAGAGAAGATATAATTATCAGCCCTGATGGGAAACCCAGAATTGAAACTCCCTGAGGAGACATAATTCTGAGAGGATTGAGAGGACCATACCATGCTTCTGGAGTCACCTCTTGCAGAAAAACCTTCCCTAGCCATTGCAAAGCGGATTGGATGTGCCTCTTCTACAAACTCCTACCACTGTGCGCACATTTCATTTTAACACTTCTTGCCTGTACTGTGACCACTTGTCCACATGTGCTCCAACTCTTGCCTACATCTTTGATCCATTTTCTATCCCTTCCCTACATATATATTTTCCATGTGTCACTTTATTTTGTAATGTTTCATCATTTATTTTGAGAGAGAGAGAATTCCAAGCAGGCTCCACACTGTCAGGGCAGAGCCTGACGTGGGGCTCGGTCTCACAAACTGTCAGATCATGACCTGAGCCGAAATCAAGAATCAGATACGTAACTGACTGAGCCACCCATTGATCACTTTAATAATTAATCTATATGTTTTATGTGGTGTGATAAGCTCAAAAACTATTAGAACTGGAATGGAAAAAAATAACTGGAAAGGAATTTTGAGTTTTCAACTATTTGTATCAGACATATAGCAATGTACGTTATTTAGCACACACCACAGCAATATAGAATCCATTGTGTGTGTGTGTGTGTGTGTACGGTTATGGGAATCCCATTTTTATATATTTCATATATACACATACACCCATTGTAATTAGAGGTCATTATAGTNGTGTATCTATATATACATACAGAGAGATAATATTGTGTACAGATAGCACTGTAATACTATACACTGTTATAGGTACAATATATATAGGAGATATATATATATATACTGTATATATATATGCACAGGCATGCACTATAGCAATGTATAGTGACCTCCAGTGTAGATGAAATGCAAGCATCTTCACTTTGTCTTATATACCGCTATAGAGATAATAACCAAAGCTTAAGTGTTACAGTGTATGAGGCTCTTTAACAAATGGCCCATGATTAATTGTGAGGGAAATCTTAATCACAAGCCACAACCACAACCACAGCTTCTTTGCAGTACACATGTGGCTACCCTCAGGAGATGACTTGCACTTTAACTCTCTCCCCTGCCTCTACTGTCATCCTACAATTTCAAGGAAATTCACAGGCCACTGTTAGACATCCTTTTCATAAGGATTCCTTAGGCCATTCATATCAGAAAATACTTTTATTCTCCCATCTTTCAAAAAAATCCCTTGCTTCATTCCACTACCCCTTTCAATTACTGCCCTATTTCTGTGCTGTCTAGAATAAAGTTCCCAGACTCATGATCAGCAATTCTTTTCCTCTGTTCTCTCCCAAACCTGCTACAATCAAGTGTGCACCCACTCCACTCCTGAACTGCTCACCTCGAGTCACCCAGAGTCTCCACCTTTTCAGAACCACTGGCTACTTCCAAAGGCTCATCTTACTCACCCTATTAGCAGCATCTGTCATAGTTGGTTACTTTCTGCTTTTTGAATCACTTAGATTTCTTAGCTTTCAGGACACTGCTCCCTCTTGGTCTTTCCCCCTTTTTCTGCCTGCTCTTCCTCAGTCTTTTTTTTTTCTTTCTCACTCATATTCCCCCTCATTTCTCTAATCTGTGTTAGTTCCTCTACCACAGCCCTTGGTCCTCTCTCTTTCCTATCTATACCCATTCACTTGGCGACACTTGTTGAGTCTCATGATCTTATATATATCATCTATATGCAGGTAACTCCCACATTTATATCTCCAGCCTGGACCTCTCCCCAGATTCCAGAACTGTCTATCCAACCATATGCCTGAGTCACCATTTAGATCAGTAACATCCATTTCAAATTTTACAAGTCTGAAACTGATTTCTTTCTTTCTTTCTTTCTTTCTTTCTTTCTTTCTTTCTTTCTTTCTCTCTCTCTCTCTCTCTCTTTCTTTCTTTCTTTCTTAGTAATCTTTACTCCCAGTGAGTGGCTCAAACTCATGACCCTGAGATCAAGAGTCACATGTTCTAGGGGCGCCTGGGTGGCTTAGTCAGTTAATCATCCGACTTTCGCTTAGGTCATGATCTCGCGGTTCGTGGGTTCGAACCCCACGTCGGGCTCTGTGCTGACTGCCGGCTCGGAGCCTGGAGCCTGTTTCAGTCTGTGACTCCCTCTCTCTCTGACCCTCCCCTGCTCACACTGTCTCTCTCTCTCTCCTAGAAATAAATAAAACATTAAAAAAAAAAAAGAGTCACATGTTCTACTGCCTGAGTCAGCCGGGCACCCCTAAAACTGATTTCTTGGTAGCTGCCCTTCCCAAGGCATCTCCATCAGTTCTCTCCATGTCAGTGAATGGCAACTCTATTCTACTGTTGGTTAGTAAAAAATTAAAAAATAAACATGTTGGTGTCATTTGATCTGGACTCCTCTCCTTCTTTCTCCTACCTACAGCTGATCTGTTAGTAAATCCTGTGAGTTCCACCTTCAAAATAATGAGACTGCTTCTCACTAGTCCTACTGTTGCCACCATTGTCTATGCCACCACCGTCTCTTGTCCAGATGACTGCAAAAGTCTTGGAGATACCACAGTGAAAGGAAAGGAGAAAGTTAAATTAAGGATCTGGAAAAATAGGTTATACAAATACTTGCACACTACCACAAATTCATTTTAAAAAAAAATGCTGTACTTTCATATCTTGGCTGAACTCCATCTCTCTTGGTTAATACCAAAATATTAAACCAACTCTATAAAAAGCAATATAAAAACACAAATACAAAAAAAAGTACTTTTAGCTGATGAAAATTCTCCCTCCCAAAACCAACCACAAAGTCATATTCTGTAACCCAAAACTCTACACTGAATTATATAGTCTCAAACAAGCATGTAAAGACAATCTTTTAAAAAGCACTTAGAGGGGCGCCTGGGTGGCTCAGTCGGTTAGGCGTCCGGCTTCAGCTCAGGTCAGATCTTACAGTTCGTGGGTTTGAGCCCCGCCTCGTGCTCTGTGCTGACAGCTCAGAGCCTGGAGCCTGTTTTGCATTCTGTGTCTCCCTCTCTCTCTGCCCCTACCCCCCTCATGCTCTGTCTCTCTCTGTCTCAAAAATAAACTATTAAAAAAATAAAAATAAAAAGCACTTAGAATCATAAATTCCAACACTAAGAAGGGATATAAACAAACAAACTCAGGATGAAATGCAACAAGAATTGATCAAACTCAGGAAAGTAATCAGAAAGAAAAAAAGGGTATAAGTGCCTTAAAATGAAGGATAAACTACAACATGCCCAAGGAAGAAAGAATTCAAATAAAAATTTAAAAGAAAATTTTAAAAAATCCATTGATGGATGAATGGAATATTATCCACCACAAAAAATTGAGAAAATTCTACCATTTGCAACACCATGGATGGACCTTGAAGACATTATGCTAAATGAAATAAGTCAGATAGAGAAAGACAAATACTGTATAATCTTACTTATATGTGCCATCTAAAACACACACACACACACACAAACACACACACACACACCAAACTCATAAAAAAGAGATCAGACTTGTGGCTGCCAGAGGTAGCCAGAAAATAAATTCACTGGATGGGATTATCAGAAGATTAGACACTGCAAAAGAAAAGATCATCTACCTAAAGATATAATAATAGAAATGCTTTTAAATGGAAACAGGGCAGGGGAAAGACTGGGGGACAAAAGAACTTCAGGGATCTGTGGGGACAGTATTAAGTTATCTAATATATGTATAATTTGAATCTCCAAATAATGGGACAGAAAAATATTTAAAAGAATAGCCAGATGTTTTCTAATTTGATGATAACTATAAACCAACATATTCAAAAAGCTCAATGAGCCCTAATCAGAATGAAAATAACATCAAGTCATGTTTTCATCAAATTACAAAAAGAGAAACTTTAAAAAACATTTCAAACAAAACACATTAGTAGTAGACCAAAGACAAGAAATACCAAAGACTATGTTCAGAAACAGTGGAGCCAGAACACAGTGAAATGACATGTTTATTTTGCCAGAAGAAAAACTCTCAACCTAGAATTCTGTATCCAGCAAAAATATTTTTCAAGGAATGCCTGGGTGGATCAGCCTTAAGATTAAGTGTCCAAATCTTGATTTCAGCTCAGGTCATGATCTCACAGTTGTCAGATCAAGACCCATGTAGGGCTCTGTGCTGAGCGTGGAGCCTGCTTGTGATTCTCTCTCTCCCTCTCTCTGTCCCTTCCCCCCCAAATAAATAATATTTTAAAAATATGTTTTTCAAAATAAAGACTGCTCAGACAAACAGANGCCAGACTTGCTCTAAGGAAATATTTACGGAAGTTTATTGGGCTTAAGGAAAATTATACAAAGAAAACATCACTCTATTAAGGAAGAAAAACAAAAAGGAAGTGAAGGGGCAGAGGAAGGGAGAGGAATAGAAGAAAACAGGAGGTAGAGGAGAAAGAGAAGGAAGAGGAAGAGAAGGAGAAGAAGAGCCGAACAATCAGGGAGAGAATCAGAATGTGCTTCAGAAGCAGAGAGAGCCTCTGGTTTTTGTAAATAAACGGGGCATGTGCATATTTTTACATATTTTCTACAGATAGTTTGACACCATAGCAGCAAAGCAGAGACCACTTTACTATCTGGCTCTCTAGAAAATGTTTGCTAAACTCTACATTATATATCTCAATTAAATGATAGAGGGTATCAGAGTGGATATAAAAGCAAGATCCAACTATATATCATCTCCAAGAGACATACTTAAAACACAAAGACATAAGTAAAAGGACGAAAATGATACATCAGGCAAACATCAATTGTAAGGTAGTTAAAGTGGCTATATTAATATCAAAGTAAACATTGGGATAGGTAAAATTAACATGAATAAAGAGAGGTAGTTCCTAAAGAAAAAAGGATCAATGCACTAAGACATAACAATTTCAATTGTGTATCTAATAACAGAGCATCAAAATACAAAAGCAAAAACTCTCAGAACAGAGAGAACAAGAAAAACCCATAAGTATAGCCGGAGATTTCAACACTCCTTTCTCATCAACTGATAATATACAGAAAATAAGTAAGAACAGAGAAAACTTGAGCCCTGTTAACCAACTGACCCAGCTGACTTCTATAGAACATTCAGCAACAGTAGAAGTTACTTTCTTTTCAAGCACATGGGGACCATTCACCAGAACAAACCGTTTCCTGAGTTATTAAATAAGTCTCAATAAATTGAAATACAACTGAATAAGAAAGAGTATGATCTCCATCCAAAATGGGATTAAATTAGAAATCACTGACAGGAAGATACCTGGAAGCGCCAAACAGTTAAACATTAAATAACACGCACATGCATGTATGCACAAAGAAACCTTTAAAAATTAAATAACACATCTGTAGATAGCCATGGGTAAAAGGAGAACTCACAAGGGATATTATCTCAAAACATGTTTTACTGGATGAAAGTGAAAATACATATCAACATATATGGATTACAGCTAATGTAATGTTTATAGAGGAATTTATACCTTTTTAAAATGTTTATTTTTGAGAGAGAGAGAGGCAGAGAAAGAAGGGGAGAGAATCCCAAGCAGGCTCTACGCTGACAGTTGAGAGCCCAGTGCAGAGCTCGAACTCACAAACCATGAGATCATAACCTGAGCCGAAGTTGGATACATAACTGCCTAAGCCACCCAGGCACCCCGAGGAATTTATTATACCTTTAAGTGTTCATATCAGAAAAGAAGAAACTTTAGACATGTTCCCAAGTTTCCATCTTAACAAACCAGAAAAAGACAGTTAAATCTAGAGTGAAAAAGGAAATTATTCAGTGAGTAGCAAAAATCAGTGGCTAGAAAATAAACAAAAAAGAAAATCAATGAGGGGTGCCTGGGTGGCTCAGTCCCTTAAGCATCCAACTCTCGATTTCGGTTCAGGTCATGATCTCACAGTCATGAGATCCAGCCCTGTGACAAGCTCCGTGCTGGGTGTGGAGTCTGCTTAAGATTCTCTCCCTCCCTTTCCCTGTGGCCCTCCCCCACTTGTGCATGCTGTCTCTTTCTCAAAAAATAAAAATAAATTTAATTTAATTTAAAAATCAGTGAAACCAAAATTATTTTCTTAAAATCAACAAATCTGAAAAAACATTAGCTAGATCAATCAGGAGAAAAAGAGAGAAAATAAAATACCAATATAAGGGGACTAACTAAACATTCAAACATAGGAGGGTGGTTGAATACACTATGGTGTGTTCACAAGTTGGAAACTCATGCAGTTATAGTAAAAATTTAGGAAGATCTCTGGAAAACAAATGTGCAGTGGTTTCCAGAATATATTAAGTACAATAAGTAAGATGCAAATCAGTACATAGAACATGCTATAGAAGAGAAAATTGAAAAAACATATATAAAGCTATTATAAAGAAGTTTATAAATTTATTATTATACTGATAGATTTCTTTGTAAAAAGAAATAAATGAGAAATTACAATTGACACCACAAAAATACAAAAGATTATAAGAGAATATAATAAACAATTATATGCCAACAAACTGGATAAATGAGGAAAAAAATGGATAAATTCCTAGAAACATACTGTCTAAATGAATCATGAAGAAATAGAAATAGAAAATAGAAATAGAAAAACTAAACAGATCAGCAGAGGACAGGGTTGAATCAGCAATCAAAAAACTTCCCAACACAGAAAAGCCTAGGACCAGATGGTTTTACTGGCAAATTCTACCGAATTCTTCCAAAAAACTGAAAAGGAACACTTCCAAACTCATTTTCTGAGGATAACACTACCCTGATACCAAAGCCAAATTATAGGGGCACCCGGATGGTTAAGGTTAAGTCTCCGACTTCGGCTCAGGTCATGATCTCATGGTTCGTGGGTTCAAGCCCTGCGTCGGCTCTGTGCTGACAGCTCAGAGCCTGGAGCCTGCTTCGGATTCTGTATCTCTCTCTCTCTCTCTCTCTCTGACCCTCCTCTGCTCACGCTCTCTCTCTCTCTCTCTCTCAGAAATAAATAAAACATTAAAAAAAAAAAAGCCAAATTATAGACACTGCAAGGAAAGAAAATTACAGACCTGATGAATGTTGTTGTAAAAATACTCAACAAAATATTAGCAAACTGAATTCAACAGCACACTGAAAGGATCATTCACCGTCAGGATGCAGGATTTATTCCTGGGATGCAAGAATGTTTCAACATCTGCAAATCAATCAATGTGATACACCATTAACAGAATGAGTGACAAAAATCATGTGATCATCTCAAAAAATGCAGAAAAAGCATTTGACAGAATACATTTTTTCATGATAAAAACACTCAACAAATTGGGTATAGAAGAAATGTCCCACGGCATAATAAAGGTCATATAAAACAGTCCCACAGGTAACATCATACTCAATGGTCAAAGTTAAAATTTTTCTCTAAAATGAAGAACAAGACAGGGATGCCCACTTTTACCACTTTTGTTCAACATTGTATTGGAAGTCCAGGCTTGACCAGTTAGGCAAGAAAAAGAAATAGAAGCCATCCATATCAGAAAGGGAGAATTAGTTAACTCTGTTCACAGATGATGTGGTCTTATATATAGAAACCCTAAAGACCCCACTATAAACTGTTAGAACTGGGGCTTCTGGCTGGCTCAGTCAGTGGAGCATGTGACTCTCTCTGTGTCATGAGTTTGAGCCTGATGTTGGGCTCAACATAAAATAAAAAATTAAAAAAATGTGTTAGAACTAATACATGAATTCAGTGAAGTTGCAGAATACAAAACCAACATACAGAAATCAGCTGCATTTCTTTTTTTTTATTAAAAATTTTTTAATGTTTATTTTTGAGAGAGAGAGATGGAGTGTGAGCAGGGGAGGGGCAGAGAGAGGGGGAGACACAAAATCCAAAGCAGGCTCCAGAATCTGAGCTGTCAGCACTGAGCCTGATGTGGGGCTCAAACCCATGGACCACAAGATCGTGACCAGAGCCGAAATCAGATGCTTGGTTGACTGAGCCACCCAGGCGCCCCTTAGCTGCATTTCCATACACTAATAACAAACTATATGGAAGAAAAATTAAGAAAACAATTCCATTTAAAATAGCATGAAAAACAATACTTGGGAATAAAATTAACCAAGGAAGTAAAAGACCTGTACTTTGAAAATTATAAGACATTGATGAAAGATATCAAAGAAAACATAAATAAGTGGAAAGATGTCCCATGTTCTTGGATTGGAAGCATTCATGTGGTGAAAATGTCCACACTACCCAAAGCAATTTACAGATTCAAGGAATCCCAATCAAAATTCCAATGTCATTTTTCCCCCCACAGAAATAGAATAAACCACTCTAGGGGTGCCTGGGTGGCTTAGTCGGTTAAGCGTCCAACTTTCACTTAGGTCATGATCTCACGGTTTGTGGGTTCGAGCCCCGCGTCAGGCTCTGTGCTGACTGCCAGCTCAGAGCCTGGAGCCTGTTTCAGAGTCTGTAACTCCCTCTCTCTCTGACCCTCCCCTGCTCATGCTGTCTCTCTCTCTCTCTCTCCTAGAAATAAATAAAACATTAAAAAAAATTAAAAAAAAAAAGAATAAACCACTCTAAAATGTGTATGTAACCACAATAGACTCCGAATAGCTGAAGCAATCCTGAGAAAGAAAAATAAAGCAGGGGGCATCACAATCCCTGATTTCAAACTATATTTCAAAGCTATAGCAATCAAAACGGTATGGTACTGGCATAACATAAGACACATTGATCAGTGGAACAGAATAGAGAGTCCAGAAATAAACCCTTACATATATGGTCAATTGACTTTTGACAGGAGACCAAGAACACACAATTGGGAAAGGACAGTCTCTTCAATAAATGATTTTGGGAAAACCAGACAGCCAAATGCAAAAGAATGACTTTGGACCCCTATCTTACAGCACTCACAAAAATTAACTCAAATGGCTCAGTGTAAGACCTGAGATCATAAAGCTCCAAAAAAAAACATAAGGAAAAAGATCCTTGGCATTGATCTAGGTAATGATTTCCTGGATATCACATGTCATGCACAAGCATCAAATACAAAAATAGACGGGGTGGGGGGGGAATTACACTAAACTGAAAAGGTTCTGCACAGAAAAAAAAATCAACTGAGTGGAAAGGCAACCAATGGGATGGAAGAAAATATTTGCAAAGTATGTATCTGATAAAGTGTTAACATCCATAATATATAAAGAACTCCTACAACTCAATAGCAATAAAAAAAACCAAGTAATCCAATTTAAAAATGGACAACGGACTTGAATAAAAATTTCTCCAAAGAGGATATGTAAATGACCAACAGGTACATGAAAATGTGCTCAACATCGCTAAATGTCAGGAAATTGCAAATCAAAACCACAATGAGATACCACTTCACACCTGTTAGGATGGCTGTAATTTAAAAAACACAATTTTCAAGGTATCTGGGTGT
This sequence comes from Crocuta crocuta, assembly GCF_008692635.1. Taxonomy (NCBI): domain Eukaryota; kingdom Metazoa; phylum Chordata; class Mammalia; order Carnivora; family Hyaenidae; genus Crocuta; species Crocuta crocuta. The sequence goes on along the minus strand of NW_027551578.1, from coordinate 2,490,280 downwards.
CTCAGTGGGTTAAGTGTCCAACTTTGGCTCAGGTCATGATCTCATGATCTTATGGTTCATTTTTCAAGCCCTACTTTGGGCTCCGTGATGGCAGTGTGGAGCCTGCTTGGGATTCTCACTCTCTCCTCTCCGCATCTTCCCTGCTTGTGCTTTCTCTCTCTCAAAGTAAATATATAAATTTTAAGAAAATACACAATTTTCTCTTGTCTCCCTCATATTGATTTGCATTTATCTCTCTCATGGAACTTATATTTTGCCTGGGGATTATAAATCAGATCCTTTAAAATTTTTAAAAAATTTTTTTAAGTTTATTATTATTTACTTTGAAAGAGAGAAAGAGGGAAGGGCAGAGAGGGAGGGAGAGACTCCTAAGGAGGCCCCATGGTTAGCGCCGAGTCTGATGCGGGGCTCCAACTCACAAACAGTAAGATTATGACCTGAGCCAAAATCAAAAGTTGGCTGCTTAACCCACTCAACCACACAAGCGCCCCCAGATCCTTCAGGTGAAATTCTTATCCTGCCTCTTGTGATCTTGGGAACTATGGAACGTGTTAGTACCTCATTCTCTCCCTGAATATAAAGCAGAGGTGGTAATACGGACAGCACAGGTTTACCCTGAGGGATAAATTAGATGATGCATAAAAAGACTTTAGAACAATGTCTAGTGATATGCCATATACTACATAATTAGAAGGCAATTATTCTAAAAAGGAAAAAAATCAAGCCCCTAAAAATTGAAAACAGAATTGAAACTAACTACATCTCAAGTTGATGGCACAGCCATATACAGAAAATAATTAGACCAGGTGGCTTAAATTTTTTTCTTAGGTTTATTTATATATTGAGAGAGAGAGAGAGAGACAGAGAGAGAGAAATAGGGAGGGAGGGAGGGAGCATGGGGGAGGGGCAGAGAGAATCCCAAGCAGGCTTCGAAATGTCTGTGCAGCCCCAATGGAACTCAGAAACCATGAGGTCATGACCTGAGCTGAAATCAAGAATTGGACATCCAACCAACTGAGTCACTCAGACACCCTAGATCGGTGACTTTAAAACACACTTATTACATAGACAAAAGGAATCCAATAAACTGTTTAGTAGTATAAAACAGATAAGGAGTTTCGTGAGTGTCATTAGGAAAAAAAAAGTTTCATATGAGAAAGTTAAACAGCAATATAAAATCAAATACGTTAAGATAAAACCCTATAATGTTACATTTGAACTGGAATATTGGAATGAATTCAAGATTTTTTTCTCTTGAAATAATTGCCTATTTCCTAGCTCTATTCATTGGAAAGATCTAGAACAATAATAATTCAGTGGCAATGAGTACTACTGATGGTGGTTTCTAACTACCATTTCCTACTGAAAGGAACCAGCACTTTTTGGAGAAATGATTCAAGGTCGGGAGCAGGAAATGTACAGGATGAGTCTGGCCCGTCTTATGCCAGAAGGCAAGAAAAAAATCAAGGATTAATGTGAACACATCTAAAATACACAGGAACCAACATGAATAATTTCTATTGGCCAAAATATTTAAGCATCAAAAAGAGTAATTAAAATAATTCAAATATATGAAAATCCATTCATCACAATTTTTATAAAGGCCTTATTGTCCAACCAAATTTGCAAGGGCACCAATTCATTATTCTAAAAATTGATAAATAAAAAGAACCAAGCATTGATCCTATCTTTCATCTACAAACTGTATTTCAAGGTAACAATGGTTGATGATAAAAAGTTCTCTATGGTACCTGGCAAATTCACAATGAATAATAGAATCATAAATTCATTATTGTGCAACCTCAAAATATCGAATCACAATGCACAATCATCAATTGATGCAAAAACAATTAAGTAAAGGGTTGATGAAAACCTTTATAATACAGGAATCAAGCTGATACCACTTGAACCCATGATCAATATTTCATCATAAAAAAATGATACTATGACATTATGTGCCTCAAGATGGAATGTGTTAGGAAGTATCCAGCAAGTACTATAAAATATTCTCATCTAGAATATGGAACTGAATTTAACAAAAATTTTAGCTCTCACCACCTATCTACAAAAATAAGGGGACTATCCTAAGGAAGGAATATAATAAGGAAAGAATCAGCTAAATCCAGAATATGGAATATGTTGCTTCTCCAGTAAATCAATGGTATGGAAAAAAGGGTGAGGTACTAGTAAGACTGAATAAAAGGGACTTAACCAAGTGCAATGCATTAACCTTGTTTAGATCTTGAATATATTAAGCAACTGTAAAGGGAAACTTTGAGACAATCAGAAAAATTTTTAATACTGCTGATTGATGAATAGTATCAAGGTTTTCTTAATTTTGTAAGTGGGATAAGGGCATTGCGGATATGGTTTTATTTCAAGTCCTTATTAGACATGGGCTAGATGGGTGATGGGTATTAAGGAGGGCACTCGTGATGAGCACTGAGTGCTGTGTGTCAGTGACGAATCACTGAATTCTACTCCTGAAACCAACATTACGCTATACGTTAACTAACTAGAATTTAAATAAAGAAAAATTAAATAAACTCCTTATTAGACCTGCGTATTGAAGTTGGGATTCGCTTTATGATACTTCAGCCAAAAAAGGGGGACAAATTTAGAGACTACTATGAATTATATGCCAACAAATTGGATAATCTAGAAGAAATGACTAAATTTCTAGTTAACATACAGCTTACCAAGACTGAATCATGAAGAAGTAGAAATTTCTGCTACCTAATTTCAAAGTAGTATATCACAAAGCTATAGTAATCAAAATAGTATGGTATTCACATTAAAAAAAAAAAGGATCAGGGGGGTGACTGGCTCAGTTGGTAAAGCATTCAGCTTTGCTTCAGGTCATGATCTCGTAGCTGGTGAGTTCGAGTCCCACGTTGGGCTCTGTGCTGGCAGCTCAGAGCCTGGAGCCTCTTCAGATTCTGTGTCTTCCTCTCTCTCGGCTCCTCCTCCGCTTGCACTCTGTCTCTCCTCTCTCAAAGATAAATAAACATTACAAAAAATCAATAGAACAGAATCAAGAGCACAGAAGTAAACCCGCACATACATAGTCAATTAATTTACAATAAAGAAGCCAAGAATATCCAGTGGGTAAAGGACAGCTTCTTCAATAAATGTGGTGGGAAAATTGGACAGCCACATGCAAAAGAAAAAATTGTTACCCTATACACAAAAATTAACTTAAAATGGATAAAGACTTAAATATAGGACCTGAAACCATAAAATACTTAGAAGAAAACCTAGGCAGTCAGCTCCGTGACATTGGTCTTGGTGGATAATTTTTTCTATTTGACACCAGAAGCAAAAGTGACAAGAACAAAACTCATTGGAACTACGTCAAAATAAAAGTCTTCTGCGGGGCAAAGGAGATCATCAACAAAATGGAAAGGCAACCTACTGAATGGCAGAAAATATTTTAAGATCATATCTCTGATAAGAGATTAATATCCAAAATTATAAAGAACTCACACAATATAAGAGCAAACAAAAAAGAATCTGATGTAAAAATTGGCAGAAGATCTGAATAGGCATTGGCCCAAAGTCGGCATACAAATGGCCAACAGGTACATCAAAAGGTGTTCAACATCATTAATCTTCAGGGAGATACAAATCCAAACTACAATGAGATACCACCTCACTCTTGTCAGAATCGCTAATGTAGATAAGAAGTAACAAGTGTTGGCAGGGATGCAGAGAAAAGGGGGCCCCATACACTGTTGGTAGCAATGGAAATTGGTATAACCACTATGGAAAACAGTATGGCGTTCCTCAAATAATTAAAAATAGAATGACTGTATGATCCAGCAATTTGACTTCTGGGTATTTATCCAAAGAAAATAAAAACACTAACTCAAAAAAATGTATTCATTCCATGTTCATTGCAGCATTCTTTACAAAGGCCATGATATGAAAGTGTAAGCATCTGTTGATGGATGAATGGATTAAGAAGTTGTGAGAAGTCATGTAATATTCAATACATGCAGCCACAAAAAAAGAAGGAAACACTGCCATTTGTGACAACATGCATAGACCTTGAGGGTATTCTGCTAAGTGAAATAAGTCACAGAGAAAGACAAATACGGTATTATATCAGTTATATATGGGATCTAAATTTTAAAAACCCCACAAAGCTCATAGATACAGAGAACAGATTAGTGGTTTCCAGAGGTGGGGGTTGGTGGGGTGGGCAAAATGGGTGAAGGTGGTCAAAAGGTACAAGCTTCCAGTTAAAAGATAAATAAGTCTTGGGGATCTAATGGACTGTGTGGTAGTTATAGTTAATAATACTGTGCTGTAGGGGTGCCTGGGTGGCTCAGTCGGTTAAGTGTCCGTCTTCAGCCCAGGTCATGATCGCACAGTTTGTGAATTCAAGCCACACGTCAGGCTCTGTGCTGACAGCTCAGAGCCTGGAGCCTGCTTCCAATTCTGTGTCTCCTTCACTGTCCCTCCCCTGCTTGCATGTTTTCTCTCTCTCTTTCTCAAAAATAAATAAACATTAAAAAATGTTTTTAAATAAATAATAATAACACTGTTTGAAATAATACTATTTGAAAGTTGCTGAGAGAGTAGATCTTAAATGTTCACATTACAAGAAAAAAAATTATGTGAGGTGATCGATGTTAACCCAATTGTGTTACCACATTGTGGTAATCATTTCACAATATGTACATGTGTTAAGTTTTTATGTTGTATACCTTAAACTAATACAATATTCTATGTCAATTATATATCAATAGAAATAAATTTTTAAAAAAGGGAAAACAGGTGGAACTAGGTTATAAAAATGTGGATAATTGTTGAACTAATCAGGGTTGAGGAACTAATCAGCGTCAACCCTGATTATACGATCGTCAATATTTTTGTGTATGTTTACTGTTTTTTGCACAAAAAAATACTACAGAAAAAATTATTTAGCTGTCTCCTGACTGGATTGGTGTAAGTTACTTATTGGGAATATACTCAAAGTCAGTTCAACATTAGGTAATGTTTGTTAAGGAGGGGGGGGACTCTCATTGTGTCATTACATTAACACACAACATAGCATCCCATGTTCATTAGGAACACAAACATTCACGAATAGTGAAAAGTGGTTTAAAGCTCTGTGTTTCTTGCGATGGGATGATCAGTTTTTAACTGGATTGGTGAATAAGTTTACAGTCATAACTGATAAGGTCAGGTGATGGATACATTTTCCTGAATATATAAAAAGTCTTTTTAAATATTTATTTTCTGAAGAAACCTTAGCAGACAGCAGAGCCGGCCCCACGTACGTGGGGAAGCACACGGCTTATGTGTACATTTGGCAGAACTCGCAGTACAGATAAGAGCAGGTACTATTTCCCAATGACACCTACTTGTGCGCATCCCAACGCTATAGTTAGAAAATGGCTCAGATTTTTAGTTGCTTTCCCAGAACTCAGAGATCGTCTTCCTGTTTATCTTGGTGGGATGCCTATGTGATACTTGTGATTTTTCTGTTCTCTGTAGCATATTAAAACAAGATTGTCACAGATGGGGAAACAAGAGGTCACACGTTAACGATCAGAGATGCGATTTTTATTTCCTGAGCGGCGAAGATACTCTCCTGTGAATTTTAAACCTGTTTTCAAAGGAGAAATGGGGGTAGTCCCCTGAAGGTTAAGGTGTTCCCTGGGCTTTTCTTGAGTCAACACAGCCATTTCTAGATTCATTTCCTCACTTAACTCTGTCCTGTGTGTTTACTCTCAGCTTCACCTTGATCTTCTAGTAAGTCTCTTGTCGGCTTGTAATGGATACTGCGTTACAGTTTATGTAAACATTGCCAGAAGAGCAAAGGGAAGCCAGATAGATAGTCAGCTTTGACCCAAGCCAGCGTGATATGGAGATGACAGAACTTTTACTTAACTCATCCTCTGGTTTTGAGATCTTGATTGGGTTCAGGGCAGGAAAAAACTTGTAATAATTTCCGGCTTTGAAAGGCACAAGCCTTTGTTCTCCCCAGAGTATTCAGTAACACCTCTAATGCTACTAATCATATAATCCTGAGAATTGGGAGGGACACTCATTGCCTTACTCTTGTTTCACCCTCTGTCAATGGGCATAACAATAGTACCCACCTCGCAGTGTTTTCATGAGGATTAAATGAATATTTGCAAAATGATTAGAACAAAGACTGACATAGTATTAAGCACTGTTTAAGTGTTTATAAGATAAATTCCCACATGACAATGTAATTCTCTATAACATATGAGTAAGTGGTAACTGCTACAATGCTGGTAGAGTTCCAGAATCTTGGTGGTGAACTTGTCATTGGCTGTTGCTTTGCCTGCCAGCAGATGGTTTGGTGAAACCCTCACTAACTTGGAATTCGTTCACAGATTATTGAGGCTGAAAATTCAGAAATCGTGGATCTTTGGAAATATTTGGAATAATATTTCATATTTGTCTGTTCTGTCCATGAAGATTTTGGAAGTGTCATATTTGACTAAGTATTTTCAAGGTGTACATGTTCAGTTTGTGATTTAGTATACTTAATGGGAACAAAATGAAAGCTAATGAAGGTTTTGACATGGACGTCTAGTCTTTTAATTAGATATCAATGAAAATCTAATGAAAAGAGTATACGAAGATGTAAATACACTTGTTTGCACACCATAGACCTAAATAGTAATTTTTAACAAAACTGTTGGACCACGTTTGGTACCTACAAATATCTAAGTTTAGAAGAATCCAGTGTTTGTGGAATAACCGTTAAGAAGCCTTTATAATTACTATGGCAAAAGGAGGCCTACCTAAGAATACACAGAATACAAGAATTTACTTGTATTGAAATTATACTTTATACAATTTATGTATATCAAAAACATTTGAAAAGTTTGCTTCCTTAAGCCATTAAACAGCTTCTTTACATTTTAAAGAATTTCCAATTTGCTTGGAATCTTGATTAGTGCAAAGGGCCAACCTAGCAATTTCTTTTTCTTTGTTCCCATTCCAACCTGTCCATCCCACTCTTTGGACACTTCGTCCAAATTCTAGGAGTACCTAAAACAATATTTTACTGTCTTTAATAAAGCTCTGGGAAAGTTGGATACACAAGTGAGATTGATTCAGATCTTGATTGTTTACAGAAAGCTGGGGTTTTAGTTTGGCTTAGAATGTGAAGGCTGTGAGTATAACAGTTACCTCAGCCTCTCAAAGTCCAAACTAACTGGAATTACTGTCCTCTTTCACCAGGTTGGATTCCCAGGATGCTGTTTATTTATATAGAAGAATTTAATGACACTTTTAAGTACTGGATAGTTGGTGAAGAGCTTTGATGTTTTGCATTCAGGCTAGTTTCTTAAAAAATATTCTACAAAGCGGTTTATAATTATTCCTTATATTCTTCTGCCTTTGACCTACACCTTTCAACTCTTACGTTCGTCTGAAAGACCATCATCTCAAGGACTGACGAAGTTACTTGCAATCTATTCAGACGATATGAAAGTCTAGCACAGAATTTCTAGAAAGAATTTCTAGAAAGAAATCTTTGGCTTATTTCTGATAAGGTTTTCATGTTATATAAAATAGTGTTTTCATCTACGTACCATCAGATTCTGTTAATACCAGATTTTTTTTTTTTCATTTAAGAAGACGTTAACGTAGCAGTCTTCATTGACCACCAAGGTCCAATTCTCAGGATAGTTTCATCAGTTTGAATTTAAGTGCCTGAATGTGGATACCGAAACGCGCATTGATTAACTTACCGAACTTGGTAGCCAAAAATTTCTTCACAAGTTTTGACACCTGGCAAGATTTCACAGGACTTCGAAATGGGTTTTTAAAAAACAGTTAACAAAATTTCAGTACGTTTACACGTGGCTCAATCGGGGCACAGGGGCTTAGATGAACCCCGTGGCAATACGCATTTTTATTTTTAACCATTTCAGGCCTCGAAATTGGGGTCGTGTCGGTGTAATGGGGAAAGCAGCCTTGGAATCTGACAGAGTCTAATTCCTGGATTCAGTCCCAGTCCTGCGTGACCTTGGGCAAGTTACTTTACTTCTCTGAATTTCCGTTTCCTCCTAGGCAAAACACACGCGCACACACACAAACCCACAAAAAAGCAAAACCAGGCGAGAGCCACCTTGCAGCGTAGACTGGGGCGCGCCTAGAGCACACCGGGTGGGCCCTAAACAAATAGCAGCCATCTTCTAGGCCCCCGCTCGGCGCCGCTCTCCCCAGCAGNGCTGGCGCTGGAGTACATCGTGCCGTGCATGAACAAGCACGGCATCTGTGTGGTGGACGACTTCCTGGGCAAGGAGACCGGGCAGCAGATCGGCGACGAGGTGCGCGCCCTGCACGACACCGGCAAGTTCACGGACGGGCAGCTGGTCAGCCAGAAGAGTGACTCGTCCAAGGACATCCGAGGCGATAAGATCACCTGGATCGAGGGCAAGGAGCCCGGCTGCGAAACCATCGGGCTGCTCATGAGCAGCATGGACGACCTGATCCGCCACTGTAACGGGAAGCTGGGCAACTACAAAATCAATGGCCGGACGAAAGTAAGTGAGTGCTAGGGGGTGGCGCTGGACATCCCTTACTGGGCGGGCAGCCCCCTTCCCCGGCGACGCGAGCCGCTCAGGGCGGAGGAGCATGGCTCGTCCGGTACAAAAGTCATTTCCTTCTTGTGTGGCACCCCATAAGAAAAAAAGGATAGAATCCGTACAATAGGTGCTTATCTAGGTAGCTCCTTTCTCTGGGTTCACTGTTTTCCACTTAACAGCCCGTTTACCAACCTCTCTGAGTGCATGTTTGGTGGCTAAACTCCCTTTCACTTTGCTATTTTTTTTTTTGTCATTTTTTTCCCCCGTTGCAGTGTTAGTCGATTCAGATCCCCCGCCCCGCGTTTTGGGGATGTTAGAGTAGGGCCCGAAGCAAAAGCTGGTTCTGCATGTCTTGTGTCTGCATGTGCTCTTCAGTTCTCTGTGGCGTTGGAGCCGGTGGTCAGATTCTGGTTTACAGAGTGGAACGCTGTGTTCAGTGTAAGAATGTGCCAACTCGACCACGAAAAGATATATTTAAAATAGGCATGTAGGCAGAAGACTCCCCGTATTCAGGAGGAGCTTGGCTGCTCCCTTCTCTCCCGTGGCTCTCTCCCCCCTCCCTGTCCCTTCTGCTTTGAAACCCACTAGGAAACGGAGAATGAAGTATTTCCGTCTTTAGACCTTTCAGTGTAGGTAGGTTACATTTTTAGCATAGGTTTCCTTTATTTGCTTTGTTAGTATAATCCTTCTGTTGAAAAAGCTGTGTTGTAGCTTCCTGGAAAGAAAACAACAACACGGAATTGGAGCTGGAGGGAGGGCTCGTTCTCAAGTCTCAATTTGGTGGAATCTCTTTGTTTTCTCTTGTTTTTTCCCCAACAGATTCTTTGGTTCGTACCTACCCTAATCCCTTTTCCCTCCTCTACACGGTAAACGGGAGACTCTTCCCTCCTTAATACTCTCGTCCACTTCTTTTTCATTTCACTTCCCAGGTCTTCATCTTTTCTTTGTATCCAGCTCTTCCCCAGGCCGCCCCACTCCACCCTCCTCCACCATCAATCTCGGTCTGATTTTTTGAGTTTTGAGAGCTTGTCTTAGGAGGTTGTCACATGCGTGTGTGTGTGCGTGCGCACGGGTGTGTGTGTGTGCACACGCCTGCTTCACTCTTGTTTCTAGTTCTTTTGTGTGTTGTCAGGGCATCTATTTTAGCGGTGGTTACGGGTGACTCTCAGGCTGCCTGAAAGGCTGAGCATAAGGCAATGAGGAAAGTTCTAAAGGTGAGAATCTTGTGGGGGGAACTACAACGCCAAGTCTAATTTGTATATTGCCGCTTCATTAGTGGATGAAGGCACTTGTCGTAAGGTCGTGTAGTTTGAAAAAAAAAAATGAGTAACTGACTAATGTTAAGCTGGAAGAGAAAAAGGAGCCTGATTTGACCTCAGTCTTGGTCTCCAATGAGAATTACGTTTATATTTTTTTTTTAAAAACTTTGTCATAGATCAGATCTGAATATAGTCACGGACCGTAGAGCGGGACAGGAACTAGCTTGCAGGAATATTAACACAGCTCTTTGCAGACTGACCAGAGTAGTTAGTTGAGGCATAAGGTTAAGGTGAAGTCATGAAGATATTAATGTTCGAAATCTTCCTTGATCTGCTCTCATTAGTTAATTTAGCTTTCCGAGTTAACCTAAGCCCTCTCCTATTTTCCCTGTTTTCACCTGTGTTCAGGGAAGGGACAGTAGTCAGCCTAGCTGTTAGACAAGTTGCTTATCAGGGGGAGGCTGTTAGAAAATAGACACGTCCTTCCTCGGGCGTCCCAGTGACTGAAGGGAACAGTAGTTGAGGTTTTAAATCGCTTGACTGCATCGTATTATCGTATGAGAATATGATAAAGGACTCGCTGAAGGAAGGTCAGACTCTAAACTCTTCAGATGGATATTTTGCTCACGTTGGTTTTCAGGGCACAATTTGAAAATATGTTTGTGATTGTTGGGAATCCCTTTCATTGTATTTGGTTGAGCCAGGTTTTGTTAAGCGTGTTTAATCGTGTAATTCTAGTATTGCTAAAAAAAAAACCCCAAAGATCTTGCTTTGAGGGAATGGGAAGGCAGTTGGATTATTAGCCACCGTGCATTGACCCACCACAGTGGATGAGGCACCAGATTAAGCCCAGGACAGACATGAACTCAATAATCTTCATCCTACGAAGTAGGTAGTAGTATTCCTGATTTACATTTGAGGATATTTCAGGGCTGACTTGCCTAAGGCCTACCACTTAGGATAACCTCACTGGGATTCAGATGTAGGTCCTTCAGATATCAAGCCGCAGGCTTTTTCTACTACAGTGCATGTGGGTAGGATATAGATAGGATGTAGATTACTTAGCACACTACTGGAACTAAATTTGATAGCTTTTATTGACAGTGGTGGCATTAGTTTTGTATGTGAATAAGTGTACTTTATGGTTGGGCTCCATAAATTTTTATTAGGTGACTGCACAATGCTTACTTCAGATGTTTAGTTCAGTATCTGAAAAGCCACTTTGTAGTTAGTTAGCCATTTCAACGACGGTCATTTCGGCATAACTTGTAAGAGGGGCAGAATACGGGGACAAAATGGGATTGGAAAGAGGGTCTTCAAGTAAGAATGTTGTTCTTTACAACACTAGAGTGATTTAAAAAGTTAACTTGCGTCAAACGTGTCGTGTTTTTCTCACTTACCTCTTCATAGCAACTCTGCAAAAGAGGTAGATTGTTGATCCATCTTTGTAGTGTGTAGATTAGGAAAGCGAGTGTCAGAGAATCGCGCACTCATTGGAAAATCATGCAGCATGACTTACATTGAAGTTTTCTGCCCAAGATTCCGATGTCCTTTTATATTTTTATTATCTACTCCGTGTGGTCTCTGTGTGTCTGAAGGCCTGATAATCAGATGAAGTATATTGGCCTTTGGCTCATTCCGCGTGAGACTTTGATTTCCCCCAAGTTTCTACTTCACTCATGCTTATCTGGCCCACTGTTTGTCCAACTGCTTTAAAAGAGGAACTGAAGGTAAGAATGAAGTAATACGCGAGGACACTGATGTAACCCAGCGGCAAGTTTCCACTTTCTCTGGCCCTTTTTTCGGGATTTCCCCCTCTTTTGCTTCAGACTGACCTTTGATCCCATTTCCTTTCTCACACCCTTTCTTCAGCTGGCCGTGGTGTTCAGCCGGAAGAAATCAGGGTCTCTGCTGATTTGTGGGCTCTAAGAAATCATAGGTGCCTTGGCTTGGGTGGGGACAGACAAGGAGCACAGACCCGCTGGGATCACGGGGAAATGCCCAACCTTAAGGGAGTGATCAGGTAGATTGAGGCGAAGAAGCCCATTACACATCTGAGATTTTTCATGAGTGTCGGCAGTTAGTCTGCCGTGGCCAATTATGGCTTTTAGAGCAAAGAATGGGATGGGGATTATTATCACTACCGTAGACATGTGACGGTGACAGCTCTTCTAGATGTTACAAACAAAACTTCCTTCTCAATCTACTTCTGCCGCTTTTCTCTGTACTCTTGACATCCACCGTGCACAAAGAGGAGCAGCCTGTTTAATGTTTTAATAGCTGTATCAGTCTTAAAGATCAAAGTCCGTTATTCCGTATGCAGAAGGGTTGAAAACAGGGCAGCTGCAGTAATGACTGTAGTGCTTTACAGTTAAAAGAGATACCTTTGGACTGAAAGAGTGGTCTGTGTAGGTTGTGATGGAATCCAGTTCAACTTCGTAGGAAAGTGTTTTGTATGGTGAGTTAGTTTACATGTAGTTCTCATATAAGGTAACTCCCTTCATTCTAAAGGAATTTCATTTAAAAGAAATTTTTTAATGTTGATTCATTTTTGAGAGAGAGAGAGAGAGAGAGAGAGAGACAGGCAGAGAGAAAGGGAGACACAGACTGGGAAGCAGGCCCCAGGCTCTGAGCTACCAGCACAGCGCCCAGTGTGGGGCTCGAACTCAGGAACTGTGAGATCATAACCTGAGTGGAAGTCAGACACTTAACCCACTGAGCCACCCAGGCACCCCCAAGGAATTTTATTTTATATTAAAAGAGGTTTGGGGGTGCCGAATGGCTCAGGCAGTCAAACGTCTGACTCTTGATTTCCGCTCAGGTCATGATCTCCTGGTTCATGGGACTGAGCCTCGTGTTGGGGTCTGCACTGACAGCATGGAGCCTGCTTAGGATTCTCTTGCTCTCACTCTCTCTCTTTCTTGCTCTTTCAGTCTCTCTCTCTCTTTCTCTCTCTGTCTGTCCCCCACCCCACCCCCTGCCTTTTGCCCACTCATGCCTGCACTCTCTCTCTCTCAAAATTTAAAAAAACAAAACAAAACAAAAAACTTTAAAAGGGGTTTTTGTTTGCATGTAGAGAATTCTTCACTTATCTATTACCTAGTAAGCTACAGAAATATCCCACAAGACCGTAGTCACACAGGAGGACAGCATCTGAACGTGGAAGGATGGTGGACTTTGTGCTGTGGTTCAGTCTGGCTGGGCTCCTGGATCTGCCACTATTTCTGTGTCCTTGAGCCATTTGCTTAGTATTTCTGAGCTTCAGTGAGTGACTCCATTTGCACAGTGGTGTTAAATCATACCTGCCTTTTCTGCCTCGCAGGCTTGCTGTGAGGAGTGCATATAATTATGCATATAAAGGCACTTTTAAAATTTTAAATCATGGTTATGAAACCTTTGTTAACTGTTACTCTTCTCATCTTAAAAGTTTTCAGTTTTTCTGAATCATTCCATAAGAATTCTATGCTTTTCCTGTCTTTTCCCCACTTATAACCCAGAGGGGAAGAGACCAAGAATGATCACCCATTTTTGATCTGACCGTTGCCTCCCCCTGCCACCTCAACACATACTTTTCTTTTTTAAACAGAGGAAAGAGGTCCCAGAGAGGTTAAGTGACTTGTTCAAGGCCATAGAGCTTCTAACTGACAGAACTGACTGACATTTGATCCACTTCATTCTTACATCTGCAGCTATATGCTGCATCTCATGGAAAATGGACATATTCCTACTTAGCTAATTTTGGTGTATTTTATGCCATTTTTGAGAATTCCTGGAACATTTAAAACTTCTCTTTTCTTCTCCTTTTATTCCTCTCATTGTGTCTGACCTTCTAGTTAAAATTTTCCTCTTTTGGTTCATTCCTCCCTAATTTCCCTAGATGTTCTTTATTCACCTTCTTTTCTCTCCTCTAACTTTCAGGCCATTCAGGCCATTTTCCTGAAGCAGGCTGATCCTCGCATGTTTCCTTAGTAGGAACTATCTTTCCACTGTGCATTTCTGATTTACACGTTCCTTAGTTCCCTGTTTTCCTCCCCCACCCCCTGCCTTTTTTTCCCCCCACTATCAGACTGCAAATCTATCTTCATTCATCTTCAGTGTTTTCTGAAGCCTGTGCCTTGCCGGTGTGCCTTTAGGTAGATGTTATCAGCTTAGTCTTTTTGTTTTTTGTTTGTTTGTTAGAGAGAGAAAACATAAGGGGAGGAGAGGGGCAGAAAGAGAGAATCTTTTTTTTTTTTTTTCTAATGTTTATTTACCTACTTTGTGTGAGAGAGAGAGCATGTGAGCAGGTGAAAGGCAGAGAGGGAGGGAAGGGGAGAGAAGCCCAAGGAGGCTTCTTGCTGTCAGCACTGAGGCTCTGAGCCTCACAGCCTCACGTAGGGCTTGATCCCACAACCCTGAGATCATGACCTTAGCCAAAATCAAGAGTTGGATGTGCAACTGACCGAGCCACCTAGGTGCTCCTATATAATTTTTTGCTTTGCTCCTATTCCATTTTTTGCTCTAGACCTTTAAAGTGAAACCAAATTTTGCAGCGTCCCTTTTGTTTGAACCCATGCTTAGATGGGTTTCATGGATGCAGTTTACTACTATTCTTGCATTTTGCTACCATGCTTGCATTCTGACTCCTTTTCCACTCTGCCTTTGTTTCTGTACTTGAAACACTGTAACTGTAGGATGGCATTCTTGTCATTTATTGAACCATATTTAAAGCTTTTCTTGGACTCTTAGTCCAGCTCTAAGCTTTCTGTTCTAAAAAAACAAGACAAAACAAAAACGAACAGTCTTCCTTTAAACTAGTTTTTTTTCACACTTGTGTTTCCTGGTCCAAACTCGGAACTGTTCTGCCACCTTTACTGGGATGTTTTGTACTTCATTATCACATTTTCCCAGAACCAGCTCACAGTTCTATTTCCACAGGGCTGTGGTATATCTAGTATCTGTAGTCTCTCCTTGCTCTTGAAACCACTCTAATATTTTCATGAGTTTGGAGACCTCATATTCCTTATTTGATGTCCCAAATCCCATTTCTTTACCAAAGCAAAGTGTATGTACCCTTGGTTCCCCCTTATTCCTGTCCTGTGAGTCCTATTTTGATAATCTTTTCCTTCATTCTTTCTTTCACCAAATATGAAGTGAGCCCTTTGCTGCTCTAGGAGCTCGGAATACCTGAACAGCAGCAAAAATCCCTTGTTCTCATGGGGCTTAAGTTCTGCTTGAAAGGTGGGGAGGGACCGACCGTCAATAGACAAGCATATAAGTAAATATATAACATGTTGGATAGCAGATATTAAGGCAGAAGATAGACAAGGCAGATATTAAGGCAAAAAAATAAATGGGGTACTCTCTGAGGATCCCTAAAGTAGTAAGACAATATTTAAGGAGACACTTGAACAGAGCAAGGACCTGGGTTATATGGATCCATGCAAGAACATTACAAGTAAAGACAGACAGCAAATACAACGGCCCTGACGCAGTCAGTGTGCTCGGCCCTGACATGGAACGTGCTCAGTGTGTTGGGAAAACGAGGAGAGCACTGTGGATGTAGCAGAGCGAGGGAGGGGTTGCAGTAAGAGCTGCAGTCAGGGAAGTGGTGGGAGAGGAAGGGAGATCAGTTCATGTAGGATTTTGCCTGGTAGGCAGGGATGGTGGGTTCTATCCTCGGTGATGGGGAGGCCCTTGGAGATTTTGTTTTAAAAGCTGTCTGGGGCTGCTGGGTGGGAGTAGACTGGAGGGGAGCAGGCCCTCCAAGGTGGTGGCTCAAATCAGAGTAGTCACTGCAGACACGGTGAAAGTGGGTTGGATTCTGGGTCTATTTTCAAAGTGGTTTCAGTGAGATTTGCTGATGGATTTGATGCGCGGTATGAAAGAAAGGATGGAGTCAGAGTGACTCCAAGGGCTTTGGCTTGAGCATTGGAAGGAAATAATTATTATTTTGTTTTGCCCTAACTCTTCTGCCTTTCTTCTCTTGCCCCACTTTTTCGGTTTCTATTTATAGCCGATTGTTGACACTTGTTGTGCAGCCAGAGCTACGGAAAAAAGTTCTATGCTCTTCTTTTGCACATTCCTTCAAGTTGGCTGTGCTTGCTGCTACTGTTGTTGACCTTACAGCCCGTCTTTTCTTCTCCAGCAGCTTCACGGCTGCTTTGCACAGCGTGTGCTCCCGTCAGCCCTATGGCGGGGGCTGCCTGCAGGCATTACTGCGGGAAAACTTGTCACATTTCTGGAGCCGTCCACAAGCCTGGTTGTGCCTTTTTCCATGAACTGCTCACTTACGATGGCTTATAGATACAAATCACGTACAAAGAATTACATAGATTGTGAAAGTTTAAGGAAGTACTGGAGAAAATTGAATGGTTCGGTGTGAGAGACAAGTATAGATTTTAGATTAAATGTCCAGATAAAGTCAGAAATAAAAGACCTTCATGTAAATAACGCTGTTGAAAATCAAACTACAGTAGAAAATTGAGAAGAGCTAGAAGGAAAATAAAATGTCAAAAATAATCCCATCGACACATAGAGAGATCACAGGACGATGTGATAGCTTCCTATAGTAAGTAAGGAGGGGATATGTTTATGGTAGATTGGGGACCATATTCAGTGGTCTGAAAAGATGCTAGAGAAATAGTTCTAATCTCCTTATTGATAAGTTCCCATTAAAATACTGTATCCAGGACTTTGAAGCCTTGGTTTTGACTCCAGGGTAAGGGAAGGGCACAGAAGTATAGATAAACATTAGGTTATTGTGTATGAAATTGGTTTTAAAAATTCAAAACCCGAAGAGTGCAACATGAGCTTATAGAATTCAGAAATCTATACTTTCAATTTAATTCAAACAACTTCAGTTTAGGACTAAGTAATAAAACCTAG
This sequence comes from Crocuta crocuta, assembly GCF_008692635.1. NCBI lineage: Eukaryota > Metazoa > Chordata > Mammalia > Carnivora > Hyaenidae > Crocuta > Crocuta crocuta. The sequence goes on along the minus strand of NW_027551578.1, from coordinate 2,473,572 downwards.
ATAGAAAATATCAAATCTAGACAATTAATTGCAAAGGTCTAATCAGGATTTTCGAGTAATCAAAAACAAATGCATCTGAATTTTTTCTCAGTATTGGTACTCAGTTCTCATCTATAAATGGTAACTAGAAGTTCAGAGTCTATAGTTTTGTCTTATAATTTATCCTTCATTCTAGCTCTAGGCAGTTTTTACCTTCTGTTGTGCCTTCCTCTGACTTCTTGGCACTTTTCCTCTGAAATAGATGTCTTAAAAGTTATTTTTTTAAAAAATGTTGTTTATTTTTGAGAGAGTATGAGTGGGTAGAGAGAGAGGGAGACACAGAATCCGAAGCAGTCTCCAGGCCTCAGCTGTCAGCACAGAGTCTGAAATGGGGCTCAGGCCCATGAACTGCGCGATCGTGACCTTAGCCAAAGCTGGACACCTAACCAACTGAGCCACCGAGGCTCTGCTACCTCAAAGTTTTTTCTTGAAGTTCAGTTCTCAGTTTTCTCCTCACCACTGTCAGAAGACACAGGTAGGAAGATCTTGAAACATCTTATGTTTCTATGCTTTTCTTTTGCCTATTGCTACATACACACCACCCCGAAATGTAGTGGCTTAAAAGATTTATTATCTCACAATTCCTGAAAATCAGGAATCTGGGCACAGCCTAGCTTCATCCTCACCTTTACTGTCCCTCAGGATGCTGGCAAGGGCCTGTGCTCTCTTCCCCAGGCTTCACTGGGGTCTGTCTGCTTCCAAGCTCCCTCTCTGGGTGTTGGGGGCATTCATTTTCTCATGGGTGCTTGGACTGAGGACCTCAGTTCCTTGCCGTGTGGGTCTCTCCAAAATGGAGCTTGAGTCATCCAAGCGTGCAAGCCAAGAACGCCCTAGCAAGCCGGAAGTCCCAGGCTTTCGCAGCCTAACCACAGAGACACCCATCACCTGTACTGGATTGGATTCTTTTGTTAGCAGCAACTCAGGAGATTGATTCCACGCTCAAGGGGAAGGAATTACACAGGGTGTGAATGCATTTCTTAAATTGTTTCTTCCTTTGCTGTGTGTGCTCCTTAAATGTTACTGTTCTTCACGGTCTGTGGTTCGTCTTCTCTCTTCGCTCTAGTCAATGCTTTTTTTCTCCCTGGCTGATACCGTGATGCGCTCGGGAAGCACAGGTTCTTAGGTTAGTTTGCCTGTGTTCAAACCCTGGGTTAGCTACTTAATTGTGCTCTGATTTTAGTTGGGCACATTTTCTAACAATTAAAGCATCAGCTTCCTCATTGGTATAATAGGAGTTAGTAGTGCCTAATTCAGTAATGTTCGTTTGAAGATAGATGAGATAGGAGCTCACCAGATGATCAGTTAGTGCTCGTTTTATATTGACTGTAACTGTAATAATGGAGAGGAACACCATGACTTCAGCTAGTAGGATTTGTCAGAGACTCCTTGATCTGTGTCTACCCTGGCATCTGCCAAGGACTAATGGACACCTCCACCTGATGTTCTGAAAGTACTGCCAACTCAGCGTGATCAAGACTGAAGTGCCCTCCAAGTTTCCCATTGGAGGGCATGAGGGTTGGTGAGGCTATGCGGTGGAGAGAGAGGGGGATCAGGTTTAAAACTGGTCCTGTCTGTGAACTGCATTTATGTTTTCAACAACTATTTACAGAGTCCCCAGTATGTGCCAGGATCATTGCTAGGCAAGTCAAGGTCATTCTCTTTGCCATCCTGGAGTTTCATTGTTCGAGGGGAAGACAACCTTGAGCCTGCAATCCCGTGTGTGATGGAGGTTGAGGGGAAGTTCGAGATCCCACATGAGCTTGTTTGAGGAGACCTAACTTGGTCTGCATGTCAGAGAAGGTCTCTCGGAAGAAGCAGTGATTTAGACTGAGGCGTCCAGCGGCTCAGTCCATTTCAGTGGAGGAAGCCCGTCGAAAGTCTCCAGGCCTGAAAAGAGCACGACGTTTCAGAAGAACGAACATCCCTTCTTTTATGACTATGGGAATTTTGCTCATTTAAAAATTATTTTCTACCCGTGTCTTGTTCCTGTTTCCATTTACACTGTCCTGTTGAGACCAAACTTCTCTCTCTAGATTATTACAGAAGTCTATTTTTTTCCTCTTTGTGTGTTTCCTTTCCAGTCCATTCTGTCCTGGTGTTACGTTCCCAAAACACAGATCATATCATTATCCTGCTTGAAAATCTTTGTTTCCCCCGAAGTCTTGGTATGCCATACGAACTTTTTTTTTTTTTTAAAAGATCATTTCTCACCTAATAAACTTTCTACTTCTGCCACTCAAGCCTTCTGGCAGGTTCCTTGAACCTGCGTTCACTTTCCACCTCTGTGCGTTTCCCTGGCTCTCCCTGTGTGGAAAGGTGGTGGTGGTGGGGGTTTCTGTGAGTTGAGGCTTGCCCCACTTCTGCTAAGCAGAGTTACAATTCTATCCTGTGTGTTATCGTGACACTTCTTATCAGTGCTAGATGACTTTCTGCAATGGTGGGGCTCCCTTCCTAAGTGTGAGCACTTGAGGATGGGACCCCTGTCTTACCCGTGCTGCATGATGCTCGTCACGTCACGTGAGACATCCAGAGGCATCCAGTAAGTATTGTATTCCAGCTGCCACTGCACTATTCTGATTGAGGTTTTGATCACTTTCCACCTGGATTGTTACACAACATTATTATTTGTTCCTTCATTCACTCTTAATACACTCTTTGTATCCATCGTGTATAAATTCACCAACATCTGTCGAAAGCTTACTCGGACATCTCCTGAGTTTTATTTAAAGGAGACGGTTTGCTTCTTATGCATGTAATGCTCACTGACTGTTTACGCCCGCACCACGTGTCCCTTTGTCTTCTTCGCTTCTCCTCTTTGCCAAACAAGCACTACTACTGCCAGCCTGTTTTCTCCCTGCTGCCCTTCTCATTCTGCCCAGCACGTCTGTGAATTCTTTCACTGGTTTATGACCCCCACACCCCTGCTCTAGCAATTTAAATCCTCTGCATTCTTTAAGACCTAGCTCAAATCCCATCCCCAAATATCTCCTTGAACTTTGTGCCTCCACTGACATCTCTTTTCTCAACAACTTTGTACACCATGTATTCCTGATGTATCTTCTCCAGAAAGTGAGAAGGACAGAGGGGCTGTTTATAGTGTTCTGACTTACTCAAAGCACCTTTTGTTGTTATTCATGGTTTTTGTTTTTCATACATATGAACACTTAGTGAGTCGGACCCAGCCGCCCTGCCCTGCACCACAGCGCCCTTCACCCTGCTTCCCCTTATTTCCATCTCACTTTTAAAACTACAGTAAGAGTTTCTGAAAGTTCATGAGGGTTTCTGTCCTATTGTGATCAGCATTCCTTTCTGTGCTTACTGGGCTGCTACTAGTCCCTATTTTTCCAGATAAAAATAACCCATGCCAATATGGCCTAAACTATTTTTAACTCCTAAGCCTGGGTGCTGTGAAGGTAAAATGAAGTTTCATGCCATTGCCTAGGCCCAAAGTCCGTTGATCAGGTTACAGATGGCCATAGAATCCTGCACGTCCGTGAACCTCAAGGGGGATGGGCCCATGGGCGTATCTTCCCTCCGTCAGCCCCACGGGTGGCATGAGAATCCCCAGGGAACATGGCGTCACTTCAAAACAAAGCAACATAATAAACATGATGTTGAAAGTGACTCCTTGTGTACTCTTCTGCATGACCTGGAAGAGAAGCTTGTGGCTAGCAAGCCGACAACAAGGTTTGGCATTGATACCACGTGATTAATATACAAAGTAAAAATTTTCAAGAGCAAACTTTTAAACTTCTAAAATTATTCTACTTTTGATTTGGTTTTAGAACTATATTCAGAATTTCAAATAACATTGAAGATTTAAGAGTGATATTTGAGGGCATGGGTTAAACAAGGTGAGACATACTTCTTTATGATCAGAAAACCTGTGACTTTAACCACATTCAGGCATTTGATCAGCTTGGGGGAAACTGTTGCTCTAACTGTTCCAAGAGAGCACTAGTAGTGCTGATGATGGAAACCAGTCAGTGTCATGGTCATTTGAATTTGGTCTTGAAATGTGTTCAGACATTCGTATGCTTAAAAAGAATTGTGCTTCCTAAATTTGCTGAATTTTGGTACTTACAATGTATTTTCCTTCTCTTAGTACAGTCTTTGGGTAGGTGAGGAAAATAGTCTGAGATTTTATATTTACTGCAGATAATTCATGTGCGAAAGAATGGTTGTAGTTTTGGGTGCATACAACTCAGAGTGTTGTGTATCAGGTTTTTTTTTTTTTTTTAATGTTTATTTATTCTTGAGGCGGGGGGAGAGAATGTGCACAAGCAGGGGAGGGCAGAGAGAGAGGGAGACACAGAATCTGAGGCTGGCTCCAGGCTCCGAGCTGTCACCACAGAGCCTGACACAGGTCTCGAACTCACAAACTTGGAGATCACGACGTGAGCCAAAGTCAGGCACTTAACTGACTGAGCCACCCAGGTGCCCCTATATCAGATTTTTTGAATAAAGAAAACCTAGGCTAAAAATTGTGTATAATAATAACATCCTTCCCCAATAGCTTAGAAGTTTTTTTTTCAAGGTAATTATGTAAGTTAGTGGTTTATAACTTTGTTTTGCTTCTGGACCCCTTTGGGAATCTAATGGAAGCTGTGCAGTTTTCCACCCTAATGAAGAAAATACATGTGAAGTTTTGCTTAATTATAACACATATCCATAGACCCAACATTAAGAACACTTATTACAAGAAAAGTTCTAAAGAGTAAAGCATTTAAAAATTTTAAGCATTTAAAAATTAAATGCTTATTGTAAATTGAAGTTTGTTTTTTCTTTTTTCTTCTTTTTTTTTTTAAATAATTTAATGTTTATTTTTGAGAGAGAGAGGGAGAGAGAGAGTGGCAGTAGGGGAGAGGCAGAGAGAGAGGGAGACACAGGGTCCGAAGCAGGCTCCAGGCTCNGCAAGATTTCTTTATTTATTCAGTTGCTGTTCCTCCCCTGTGTCTGTAGAACTATGCCTGGGATTCACCCCCACCCCCCTCCACCCCCCCATGATAGTACTCAAGTTATAGAGTACTTAAAACCAGTGGTGAAGATGTATGGACATCTGAAAGATGTCTGCCTCATACGATCTGGATATAATAAAACAAAACAAAGGTAACTGGCATGTACCAAGGTGGAAACCATGAGCTTAGTACCTCTCCAAACGTATGCACTAGGTTAAGCCTTGGTTTAGAATTCTAGATGTGCAGTTCCATGAGACCGAGAACCTTTATCCATAAGGATTAACACTGCATTGCGATTCTTTCTCTTTTTTCTCTTCCCTTTATACTGTCTTATTCCCTGCTTCCATTGCGTGTGTTCATGTGTGTTTTGCTTTTATTTTGGTTTCTCGCTTGTTACTGGCATTTCAGTAAGATTCAGTTGAATTTTAAAAAAAATGAAAACCTTAGTAACAGTGCGCCAGGGCCCCGGGAGTAGGGGTACTCTCTCACTAACAGAAATGAAACTAGAATTCATATTGGTTGGTTTTATTTATATTAAAGATAGTTCCTAGAATTGTTAAGATCTAAAGCATCTCTTGGTAGTTTGGGTAGAAAGTATCTTTAAAATACATAAAACAATTTGTTCATATTGCTAGTTTCTAGGAGCTGTGTTGCTGCATGATAACAAGGAGGTATTTCTCTAATGTAGACTTACTCTAAAGTTTCGTACAGGTGTTTCTTTGTCTTAGAATTGTCCAGAGAAAGGGAGGACAGGGGAAAGAGGAGATTGTTGACAGGAGCCAGGAATGGGAATAGACCGGCTGCCCTACTCTGGGTTCTTGTCCTCTGTCTGAGTGCCGAGCAAGTCACTCAGCACTTCTCCTTGTTTCTTTTATCGATGAAGTGGGAATCACATTGACCTATTTAAAAGGAGAAATATTGAATAATTGATTATTGTAAGAGGCTTTTTTTTTTTTAATTATTACTATATTTGTTAAGATTTTACTTTATAATCTCCACACCCAGCGCAGGGCTCGAACCCATAAGACCGAGATCAAGAGTCGCACACTCTCACCAACTGAGCCAGCCAGGAGCTCCCTGTAAGAAACTTTTTAAAAAGTGATGGTATTTTTAGCTTTCTGGAGCACCTTTCCAGATTGTTAGGACTTGGCCTCCGCTGCCCTTAACTCTAGACCTTTGTTCTGCATCATGCTGATGAACATTAGCATCACAAGTTAAAGTTCAGTTCTAGATTCTGAATTCTTGACTTGTCTTTAATGGGATGTCAGAACCTTATTTTTATTTATTTATTTATTTATTTATTTGTTTTATTTTCATTCCAGCTAGTTAACATACATTGTTATATTAGTTTCAGGTGTACAATATAGTGATTCAGCAATTTTATACATTACTCAGCTCATCATGCTAAGAGTACACTCTTCTCCCCTTCACCTATTTCACCAATCCCCACCACCTACCTCCTTTCTCTGTAGTTATAGTTTACTGGTTTTCTCTTTTTTCTTTGTTCATTTGTCTTATTTCTTAAATTCCAAATAGGAGTGGAATTATATGGTATTTCTCTTTCTCTGAATGACTTATATTGCTTAGTGTTACACTCTCTAGCTCCATCCATGTTGTTGCAGATGGCAAAATTTCATTCTTTTTCAGTCATATATATGTATATATCCCACATCTTCTTTGTCCATTCACGTATCGGCTGAATGGATACTTGCAAGGGCTGCTTCCATATTTTGGCTGTTGTAAATAATGCTGCAGTAAAGGTAGGGGTGCATATATCTTTTCAAATTAGTATTGTTGTATTCTTTGGGCAAATATCCAGTAGTAGAATTACTGGATGGTAGTGGTAATTCTGTTTTTAATTTTTTGAAGACCCTCCATACTGTTTTCCACAAGTGGCTGCACCAGTTTGCGTTCCCACCAGCAGTGCGCAAGGGTTCCATTTTCTCTACATTCTTGCCAACACTTGTTGTTTCTTGTGTTTTTGATTTTAGCCATTCTGACAGATATGAGGTGATGCCTCCTTGTAGTTTTGATTTGTAATTTCCTGATAATAAGTGATCATGCATCTGTCTGTCTTCTTTAGATAAATGCCTGTTAATGTCTGTGGCCAATTTTTCAATTGGATTATTTGGGGGTTTTGGTGTTGAGTTATACGGGTTCTTTATATATTTTGGATATTAACCCTTCATCACATATGTCATTTACAAATACCTTCTCCCATTCAGTATGTTGTCTTTTAGTATTGTTGATTGTTTCATTTGCTGTGCAGAACCTTTTTATTTTTATGTAGTCCCAGCAGTTTGTTTTTGTTTCCCTTGCCTCAAGAGACATATGTAGAAAAATATTGCTATGGCCAATATCAAAGATATTACTGCCTGTACTCTCTTCTAGGATTTTTATGTTTCAGGTCTTACATTTAGGCCCTTAATCCATTTTGAATTTATTTTTTTATGTATGGTTAAGAATGTGGTCCAGTTTCATTCTTCTGCATGTAGCTGACCAGTTTTCCCAGCACCATTTGCAGAATCTTATTTTTAATGAAAATGTATCTATTGTTGATTAGGCAGTTAGCACAGAGCCTTGACACTGTAAAAAAGGAAATGGTCAGTTGATAAGGGTATCTTGCACTGAATTTCAGATAGTTGTATTACATCATGGATAATGAAATAACAGACAGGTACTTTGATCAAAGCATTTCTTTCTCTCTGGCGCTTTCTCCCCCCACTCCCTTCATTCTGCCACTCCATGTCCTCTTAGCAGAATAAAGTCAGATGGCAATGAATATTTTATTTATTATTAATTTAATTATTTAAGGTGCATTTAAGAAATTAAATCTTGTAGATGTTAATTTTAGAAGCTAATCATGCATACAAATAAGCTAGTGCCTATAAAATGATTGAATCAGATCTCACAAAAATGATTTTATGCTTATTTTATAGTTTTAAACTGATGATGTACACATAGATTCGATTGTTTTGTAATTTGTTGGCATTAGTATTTCTTCTCTTTACCATATAGTCTATAACTTAATGGAAGCTTTTTTTTTTTAATGTTTGTTTATTTTTGAGAGAGAGAGTGCCAAGAAGAGAGTGTGAAGGAGAGAGACCGAGACACAGAATCTGAAGCAGGCTCCAGGTTCTGAGCTGTCAGCACAGAGCCCAACGTGGGGCTCGAACTCACAAACTGTGAGATATGACCTGAGAGGAAGTCAGATGCTGAACCAACAGAACCATGTGCCCCAATAGAAACCTTTTAAAACAAAATTCTAAAAATTAATTCTTGATTCCCTAAAATGATGGGGAGTGTTTAGGGTTAACTATTTTTCAGCCATGCTTCTTTTTACCCTTAATGTGTCATGTCATGTTGTGGCTATCATAAGTTCACAGAATTACTTTGGTGCCTGTCCTGTTGAATTTGACTCATGACGTTTGTGCTCATAGTGAAAAATGCATTTTAAGAAGCCTGTGTTGCCCTTGATTTAAAAATTGCTTGGGGACGCCTGGGTGGCTCAGTCATTTGACTCCTGATGTCAGCTCAGGTTGTGATCCACAGTTGTGAGATTGGAGCCCTGCTTTGGGCTACATGCTGAGCGTGGAGCCTACTTAGGATTCTCAATCTCTCAGGGGCACCTGGGTGGCTTAGTCGGTTAAGCGTCCGACTTTCACTTAGGTCATGATCTCGCGGTTCGTGGGTTCGAGGCCCGCGTCGGGCTCTGTGCTGACTGCCAGCTCAGAGCCTGGAGCCTGTTTCAGAGTCTGTAACTCCCTCTCTCTCTGACCCTCCCCTGCTCACGCTGTCTCTCTCTCTCTCTCCTAGAAATAAATAAAACATTTAAAAAAAAAAAAAAAAGGATTCTCAATCTCTCTCTCTCCCTCCCTCCCCCTTCCTCTCCTCCCTCCGTCTCCCTCCCTGTCTCTCTCAATAAACAAATAAATAGGGGAGCCTGGGTGGCTCAGTAGGTCGGGCAGCAGCTGGGCAGCAGCGGACTTCAGCTCAGGTCATGATCTCAGGGTTCCACGTTGGGCTCTGTGCTGACAGCTCAGAGACTGGAGCCTGCTTCAGATTCTGTGTCTCCCTCTCTCTCTCTGACCCTCCCCTGCTCACACTGTCTCTCTTTCTCTCAGAAATAAATAAAACATTTAAAAAAAAAACATTAAGAAATTGCTTGTAGTTTCCACGCTTTTTTTTCTAAAACTGATCATTCTTAGCATTGTAGACAGTTGAAACATGAAACCGTTGAAACTTTGCATATTATAGGAAGTAGCTTTTTTTATATTTTGACTTTGGTTAAGATTATTTTAGTGTTTTACAAAGAAAATAAGGTTATTTGAAATTAAGGAATGGAAGGGCAAATGAAGTTAAACTGCGTGTGTCCATAACTGAATTTTTCTTGTAGAAATGTATCTAGATATTATAAAAGAGTAATTGCTTTGAATTATGCAATACTTTGAATACTCTAATAATTTAAAATCGCTTAAATAGTTGGTAATTTTAGTGATTGCTATCTTTTCAACTTGGAAATTGCATATATATCTTTTTTTTAAAGACTTTTTTTTATGTTCATTTGTTGTTTTGAGAGAGTGTGTGAGCAGGGGAGAAGCAGGGAGAGAGTAGGAGACAGGATCTGAAGCAGGCTCTGTGCTGTCAGGGTAGAGCTTGACATGGGGCTGAAACTCAGGAATCATGAGATCGTGACCTGAGCTGAAGTTGGATGCTTAAACGACTGAGCCACCCAGGCGCCCTGACTATAATACTGCTTCAAAATACACGAAGCAAACTGACAAAATAAGAAAAAGCAATAGACAAATTAAAAATTAAAGGTGAAGATTTCAGTACTTCCTCCTAGTCGTTGTTATAACCTATAACAGTTCTGTATAAAGTAGAGGAAATCTATAAAATAGATTTTCAATAGAAAATCAATAAGGGTGGAGAAGACTTGAGCACTATCAACCAACTTGACCTAATTGACAGCTCTTGAAAACAGAGAATCTTTATGGGGCACTTGTGTGGCTCAGTTGCTTAAACGTCCCACTTCAGCTCAGGTCATGATCTGATGGTTCGTGGGTTCAAGCCCCGCGTTGGGCTCAGTGCTGACAGCTCAGAGACTGGAGCCTGTTTCAGATTCTGTGTCTCCCTCTCCCTCTATGACCCTCCCCTACTCATGCAGTCTCTCTCTCTCTCTCTCTCAGAAATAAATAAAACATTAAAAAAACACAGAAAATCTTTGTGACTTTGAGATCGGCAGAGATTTTTCAGGACAAAACCAGAAGATAAACCATAAAAGAAAAAAATTGACAAATTGGACTCTAAACATTAAAGTGTTTTGCTAAAGAAAAACACCACTTTAAAAAAAAGACAAGATGGGGTGCCTGGGTGGCTTAGTCGGTTAATCGTCTGACTTTCGCTTAGGTCATGATCTCACGGTTCGTGGGTTCGAGCCCCGCGTCAGGCTCTGTGCTGACTGCCAGCTCAGAGCCTGGAGCCTGTTTCAGTCTGTGACTCCCTCTCTCTCTGACCCTCCCCTGCTCACGCTGTCTCTCTCTCTGTCTCCTAGAAATAAATAAACATTTAAAAAAAAATAAAAATAAAAAATAAAAAAAAGACATGCTATTTTTCTCTGAGAGAAAATGTTTATAAAACATAATATCTGATAAATCTAGACTATATACATTCTACAAAATATAAACATCTTATCTACATATACAGAAATAAAAGAGGAAAGAAATAACCACTGTTAATCTTTTGATATTTCCTTTTTTCTCTCTTTGGGTTTTGCTGTTATGGCTAGTTTTTTCTTCTTTATAATTTGCTCTGAAGTTTTTGTTACTTAGTTTTTGTGTTCTTTTATTAAAAAAATTTTTTTTAAAGTGGGGTGCCTGAGTGGCTCATTCAGTTGAGCCGACTTTGGCTCTGGTCATGATCTCACAGTTCATGGGTTTGAGCCCTGCATTAGGCTCTGCTGACAGCTCAGAACCTGGAGCCTGCTTCAGATCCTGTGTTTTCCTCTCTCTCTGCCCTTCCCCCACTTGTGCACGCATGTGCTCTCTCTCTCTCTCTCTCTCAAAAAATGAATAAGCATTAAAAAAAATTTTTATTAAGGCAAACAACAGTCAAGGTGATTCTTTAGATATGGAATCATGGAGATAGATAAATCAGCTTACTTAAATAATGACAACAAAGAACTGGTAGAGAAAAATCATGCTGTGTTTCCCATTCTCCTATAAATGTCTCTCTGTTTTTTCCTTCCTGGTTGTAGGTAGGATCCAGTTTGTTTCAGACTATTGAATCGAAAGTCATAGTTCCTTTTACTCGCTGTTGGCTGGAAGACTTTGTCCTTTCCTTGATCTTTTATAGGGTAGGAAATATGGCTCAATTTCACTATATGGCGGCTACTTCTCTCAAAGTGGGCAAGTGAGAGAGAGGTTTAAATATTTCTTATAACTCAGTAATAAGAAGTGAAACAACCTAAGAGAAAAGAGGCAAAAAATTTGAGCAGATACTGGACAAAAGAAGATCTATAAATGACCAAATGTGTGAAAAGGTTCTCAGTATCATTGGTGGTAGGGATATGAAATTTAAAAGCACAATGAGATACCACTGTACATACACTAAAATGGCTGAAATTGAAAATACTGAGAATACCAAATTTTGGTAAGGGTATAGTGCATCTGGAGTCCTTATACATGGATACATACATTACCTGTGAGAATGCAAAATGGTCTGGCCACTTTGGAAAACAGGTTGGCCATTTTTCAGAAAGTTAAATATAGACTCCTTATATGGCCCTAAGTAAGTAATCGCTTCTAAGTATCCACCAAGAGAAGTACAAACATGTGCACACAGAGATTTGAGTATCATTATTCATCATAGTCAAAAACAGGAAGCAATCCGAGGGGCCATCATCTGGTGACTGGATAAATAAGATGTGGTAACATGGTGCCCTGGGACCCTCTGGTCCCTAGAATGAAATGAACGGCACTCTTGGGCCACAACATGGATGAATCTCAGAAACATGTGCCAAGTGAGAGATTGTACCATCACTGTTTAGCTCCTTGTAGTGGAGGTTTGTATTCTTTCTGATTTTAATTCTGCATTAGATCCCCTTGAAGATACCTAGTTTTTGTAAGGAAAATTACCAGAATTAGAATTGCTGGATTAGAGAAGATTTTTATATGCCTTATATGGCCAGCATTACTGATGCTTATGTACCAAGCAGGATTATAACTACTCCTTCCACCCAGATTATCTTGTTCAGTTGTCATAGCAACTATAGAAAGTGTAGGTACTATTATTTTTCTCATTTCTCAGTTGAGGAAACCAAGGCATGGAAAGATTTTTTTTTTAAACTCAAATCACACAACTAGGAGGTTACAGAGCCGGGGCACACGTCAGAATAGTGTGCTTACAGAGCTATTTATTCGTGTTTTGTGGGTATTGTATTTATTTTCAGGTCTCCTACTTGATCTTGCTCTATGCATTACAGAAATTTCTTAATTTTAAAAAGTTGAGGATAAGCCAAGTACTTATCAAATGGGTCTTTCTCTTTCCTTACTGAAATAATTTCAGAAATGTACCATTGGAATGTTGTTTAGCTTCAACATAGACAAGCTCATACTCAAGGAAAATACCAACCATTCATTTAAAGGAACATTCTTTAGATAGTATACAAATATACTATGGAATTCTTTGAGCTGGTTTTTTCCTGTAAATTGTAAAAAGGCATCAATCAGTTAGTAAGTTCATATTAACCTCAAACACTTATCAAGATAATTTTTTTTCTTTGAGAGAGAGTGTGCACACATGAGCACGGGAGAGGGGCTGTTGGGGGGGTGGTGTAGAGGGAGACTGAGACCCAAGCAGGCTCCACACTCAGCACAGAGCCTGATGTGGGACTATCCCATGACCCTGGGATAATGACCTGAGCCAAAATCAAGGTGTGACCCTCAACCCACTGAGCCACCCAGGTGCCCCAAAATAAGGTTTTCAACTAGGCAGTGTGTGCAGAGTGTAAGTTTTTTACACACTTAGGTGTGTAAGTTTTGCATCAGAATCACGTTAGTGTCAGGGGCCCACTGTACATCTCCTGAATCAGAGATTTTGAATCCAGAGTGAAGGACAGACAACTTCCTAGAATTTTGCAGAGATTCTAATTCACTTTTGGGTCTGAGAAAAATGGTATAGGACATACTCTTAATCGATAAGGGATCTTAAAAATATGATATCCAATATATCAGATGCCCAAAGGACATTTATTAACTATTCTAAACACTTCTTAACCCAACAATTTGCAAAGAACGAGGAGATCTTTTATTAACTAAAATAACGGGTTTACATTTTCTTGATTGCATTAGTCCCATAAATTGGTATTCTCTTACCTTTTCCCCCCATGGCTTCTACAAGTAGATGATACCATCTGATTTTAATTGTTCATCACTTACTTATTCTTAACCTCTCTCATAATATGATATGTGCCTTCAGGCACTATTCTGAAACTAATCTTTTGGAAGCTATTATTCCCCTCTTACAAGAGGACCTGTCCCTTTCTCTCTCCCACCTTTTTTCTCCTTAGCTACCCTGTAGAGCTGGGTACACACCCAGACTTAGTGTGGTGTATTGGCTGGGAGCATAGGGCTCAGAATCAGAATGGCTGGATTCACAACCTCTACCATTGACTAGTTGTGTAATGCTGGCAAGTTATCTGCCTATTTTTCACATTTGTTTACGGGAAACAATAGTACGTATGCCATGATCGGGGAGAGCATTAAATGAGCTGATGTATGTGATGCATTGTATCTGACACATCGTAAGCTATCAGAATTCCTGACTGTTAGACCCCCCTTCCTTTTCCTTTTCTCCCCCTTGGCTGACCTGCTACTCTCCCCTGGCTGACTGTAGTCTCTTGATGCAGTCTTCTCTTGGCTTCCTTTCTTCTCACCAAATGTGGGTATTTCTCTCTGATTTGGTGTCAACATTTTCCTCGTCACCTAGGGAGATTCGGTATCCAGTAGACCTGGGTTTCAGTTCTTTCCCTGCCACATACTAGCTGTGTGACCTCAGAATTTAGCCCGAATCTTTTCCAAGCTCAGGTTTCTGATCTGTAAAACTGCAGTGATCTCTGTATTGCAAGATCGTTGAAGAGGATGAGAGAACCCAGTGCCCAGTACCGGGTCTGACACATGTGGTTGCTGAGTACATGGGCTCTGCTGCTCCAGTTGTCGTTTCTGGCTTGTCTCTTCCACTCGATCTCACTTGGTTTTGTATCTTCAGGTATCATCACTGAATTGTGGCCCCTTAATGCTATTTCTTCTGTAGGTGGGTTTCCTTTCCGCACTGTGAAGGCGTGCTTTCTGTACATCTTATTGATATTCCACGGTTTTTATATCTGAGATCAACTAATCCCTCAGAAATTTTCATCTTCTCTCTGAAACCTTACCCTGTGTTCTGTTTTAAAATTCACATCCTGGGGTGTCTGGGTGGCATAGTCAGTTAAGCGTCTGATTCTTGGTTTCAGCTCAGGTTGTGATCTTGCGGCTTCATGGGTTTGAGCCCCACATCGGCTCTCAACTGGCAATGTGGAGCCTGCTTGGGATTCTCTCTCCCTCCCTCTCTCTCTGCCCCTCCCCTACTTGCACTCTCTCTTAAAACAAACTTAAAAACATTTTTTTTAAATAAAACCCGTTAAAAAATAAAATTCATGTTATTGGGGTCCTCCTCTCAGTCACGGTACTACTTAGTCTTGAATTGATTTGTGCTCCTGTTCAGTCTGTGTGTGGCTCCTCTCCATGCAAGCTCCATTCTTACCCACACCGAGACTCAGCCCGTATTTGGCTTGTAGTTCTTACTACTGTCGTTTAGACACTTGCTACCTTGTTTGTGAGGGTTTTTTCTCAGTAGCCACGAATGTCCTCTTCACCTCCATTATTCCTTGTCCTTCCTAATCTGTTTTTTACATTCATTTTCCCTTATCAGAGTCAACTTCTTAAAGTGGGAAGTCAGCCGATTTTCCTCAAAGGGCTAAATAAATAAATATTTTAGGCTTTGTGGTCCATACAGCCTTTGTTGCGACTACTCAGCTCTGCTGTTGTATGGGGAAAGCAGACTTAGACAATATGTAAATGAATGAATGTGGCTGTATTCCAATAAAACTTTATTTTAGAAAACAGGTGGTGGGCTAGATTTGACCCACAGGCCAGAGTTTGCTGACTCCTGTCCTGAATGATAGCTCAGATTGTTATCTGTGCTTGTTTACATGACTGCAGGCATTCGGTAGCTTGAAAAATGGAGTCTGAATTCCTTAGCATGGTATGTAAGAGCTGCTATTATGTGGGCTCCTTTTCGTTTTATTTCCCTCTGCCTCTCATCACGGATTCCTTATTTTAGCAAATGGAAGCACCCCCTGTCCCTAGGACGTGCTTCCGTCCTTGTCAGGCACCTCCTGGCTCTTTTGTTAGTTAAGGTCCTAGAGTGAGCACTCTAGTTTTCTTCCCTGCCTCCCTGATTACCACTCTATACAGTATTTCTTCAAATGATTCTTTTTTAATACCGATTGCAAGGTCGGACAGTCTTTCTAGTGCCCTGCTTTCTTACTCTTAACTAAACCATTTTGGTTTTAAGTATAGTTTTGCTTCTCATCGTTTGGAGAAGAAAAATACGATGCAATTGCAAAAGTTCCAGAAATAACTAGTTCTCCTAGCCTTTGCTCTGAATGATAGTTTCTAAGTCTTGCTTAGATGCTCCCGGACTCATGTTAGTGATGCAGTGCTGTTCTACACAGAGGTTGTTTGGAAAGGGAAGGTAGCTTTAGGTTTGATGGGCCTGTTTCTTCAGAACCTGTTTGAACCTGTGTAGTAGTCTTCTTTTTCCCCTACCTCTTCTCAGCCTTTCAGATGACACTGGGTGATGAAGAAACATCTCTTCCTTCGGGCTCGGGAGCATTCGGTATCAACTTTGTGGGCACAGCCCTATTATGAGCCCTTGGAAATCTTCCTGGCAGTGTTCTCATTCCTTAAGTTAAATATTAGTACTTTCTCTAGACCTCTGCTGGGACACAGATAAATAAAACACGGTCCTGGCCTTAACGGTCCTCATGGTCGGATGCAGCAGTCAGTAGGCTTTCCCAAAGGGCTGGATGGTAAATTTTTTAGGCTTTGTGGGCTGCGTGCTCTCTCGTGCACCCCTCAGCTCTGCTGTGGTCATTTGAAAAGAGCTATAGACAATACATAAATGATTGAATTTGGCTGTGTTCCAGTAAAAATTTACTTATAAAACAGGTGATGGGCCAGATTTGGCTTGTAGGCTGTAGTTTGCCAGCCTATTAGGCATAGAGGCATTGTGCCAAAGGATATTTGAAACTACAGGTAACCAGTGTGTCTTCCTTGAGTGTCACTTTTACTTAGTTATCATGTGGAAAAATTTAAGTAGCTTAACTGATAAGTAATTTAAAAGATTCTTCTTTTTTTAATGTATAGTCGGCCTCACACCCAGCACAGAGCCCAGCATGGGGCTTTAATTCATGACCTTGAGATCAAGACCAGAGCTGAAATCAAGAGTCAGACACTAAATCAACTGAGCCACCCAGGCACCCCTGAAAGATTCTTTTAATAGCATAAGTAGCTATACATGGACTGGAATGTAAAATTGAAATGACTATTTAAGATGAAACTGAGTCTAGCAAGAAGTGTCTTGTTTATAATGAGCTTCTTAGATCCGGAGCTCAAACTTTTCTGCAGTTTGTTGGAAAAGTTTGAAAAGTGCTGTTGGGTATTGGAGCCATCGAAGGATTTAGAGGGAGGCAGTGACACCAGATTTTAATTTTAGAAAGCTAACTTGGGTGCGGCGCAGGTTTGGAGCAGGGTGTGGCCATCCTGGAGGCAGGGAGATGAGTTTAGGGGGATGTTCTAGGAATCTAAGCAAAAGAGAGGGACCTCTTTTAAGATGGAGGTAATGAGGATGGAGAGATTCAGACAGATCAGAGTCAAAGCAAGGATGCTTGTTTGGTTGGTGTAGTGGAAGGGACATGGAGAAGGATGAATCAAGGATGATTTCTCAGTTTTTCTAGGGAAACTGGTTGAACAAGGATACCATTTGGTAAAGGAAAGGATATTGAAGAAGAGCAACTCGAAGACCCGGGAAGACCTGCAAGTAAAATGTTTCGGCATTGTGGAGCCTCCTTTGCCTGCATACTGTTCGTAGAAATTGGTTTTACAGGCCTGAGACTCCAGAGAGCCTTCTGGACTATGGTGGTTGGCATAAAGACAATAGCTAAAACCACAGGATTGAGTGCAGTCCCCTGAGGGAAGAGTTTTACATAGCCAGAATAATGCTAATTACAGAAGCTATAGGGAAAACAAAACTCATCATTGGTAGAGAAGGGGGTGTGGTTGGTACTATTGGAAGAAAAGGAAGAAAACCAGAAAACCGAGAATAGAGGCGCAGGAAGATCCATAGTATCAAACACAGCAGAGAGGCTTCATTAGGATTAGAATTTAAAGATGTGTATGGCTTTTATTAAAAAGGGAGGAAGGCAGGGGTACCCGTGTGGCTCAGTTAAGCTTCTGACTTCTGAGGCTCAGGTCATGATCTCACAGTTTGGTGGGTTTGAGCCCCACTTCAGGCTCTATGCACGGACCACATGGAGCCTGCTTGGGATTCTCCCTCGCTCTCTGCCCCTCTCCCGCTTGCGTTCTCTCTGCCTCTCTCAAAATAAGTAAATTTAAAAGGGGGTGAGTGTAATCTGGGACTTAGCCCATGGCAGTTTCACTGGAGTTGAGACAGGTCAGAAAGCAGTGAGCTGAGTGGGAGTGATAAGAGGAGATGGAGGTAAGGGGCGCCCGGGTGGCTCAGTCGGTTGGGCTTCTAACCCTTGTTACCAGCTCAGGTGGTCTCAGGTCATGATCCCCGGGGTGGTGAAAATCAAGCCGCACTTCGGGCTCCCTGCTGTCTGTAGAGCCTGCTTAAGTTTTCCTCTCTCCCTTTCCCTGCTTGCACCTCTGCCCCTTCCCCCTGCTCATAGGCATTTTCTCTTCTCTTAAAAAAAAAGAAAAAAAAAGGGGGGGAAGAAGAAGATGTAGCCAAGGACTGTAGACCAGCCTTGTCACACTTCAGTGGCTTCTCAGTCACTTAGAGATCTTGTTCAAGTAGTCTGAGTCCGTGAGGCTGGGGTAAACCTCCAGGTTCCCTCCCAGGCAAGGGGTGCTGCTATTCCAAGGACCGCCAGGACCCACAGTTCCCTAATTGTGTGCCAGGGCACCCAAGGGCAGACTGCAGGGGTGCCGTGGAATGTTTTTAAGTCTCGAGAAATGCAGCAACGTCTCTTGGATGCTACAGTATTAAATCACTATATTCCTTTCGTTGATATGTACCTTTGGAAGCTGGATGTTCAGTGCTTGCTCCGATAAAAAAGTAAGTCCCACCTAAAAATAAATGTGCAACATTTATATATATATATATAATATATATATAATAAATGAGGCTATCTGTCCAGTCTCATTCCAAGGTTGGGAGTGATGCAGGGCCCCAAAGGTACAAAACTGTTAGGACTTAAATGCTTGCCAGGTGGTTTGGCCTATACTACTTAATAAAGAGAACTAATCAGATATTTCTTTTGGCTTAGAAGTGCCATGAAAAAATTACTGAGACATTAATTACTCTGTGAACCAAGATAGTTTGAGAACCACTGACATAAACGGTTTTTCATAGAAATTTACCAGTGGAGCCAAGCAGTTAAAACATTGGATGGTAGCTAATGGAGGGGCAAAGGAAGGTTTGAAGTCCAGGAAATGGATGTTAAATGCTGGGGGAAGGAGTAGATAGAGAAGCAGATGTGACGATACAGGGATAAAGGCATTAACTGGGAGTAAAAGGTCTCTCTGAGAAGATGAAATAGGATGGATCTAGACCTTACTCTTTTTTTTTTTAAATTTTTTAAATGTTTATTTTTGAGAGGGGGTGGGAGAGGGGCAGAGAGAGAGAGGGAGACACAGAATGTGAAGCAGGCTCCAGGCTCTGAGCTGTCAGCACAGAGCCCGACATGGGCCTCAAACTCTCCCACTGAGTGTTCATGACCTCAGCCAATGTTGGACGCTTAACTGACTGAGCCACCCAGGTGTGCCTAGACCTTGCTTTTTTAACATTTATTTTTTTTTTTTAATGTTTATTTTTGAGAGAGAGAGACAGCATGAGTGGGGGAGGGTCAGAGAGAGAGAGGGAGACCCAGAATCCGAATCAGGCTCCAGGCTCTGAGCTGTCAACATAGAGCCGAAGGTGGGGTTTGAACTCATGAGCTGCGAGACCATGACCTGAGCTGGTCAGACACTTAACTGATTGAGGCACCCAGGTGTCCCACCTTGTTTCTCTAAATGTTGCTCCAACCCAGCAGCACTGTTTTGTTGGGAGAAATGCAGAATCTCAGACCCCAGCTTCAGACCCCTTGGATCAGAATATGGATTTTAATAAGACCCCCAGGTGATGTGTACGTGTGTGAAAATTTCAGAAGCACCATGGGAGGCAGGACTAACCATATATAGGAAAAAGAACACCTCTTTTGTTTCTCCATCACCGTACCTGTATCTTGTATATGCCAGCCATTCTGGTTAAGGCAAATGATGTGGTGGGCGTTTAGATTTCAATTCAGATGCTTTGAGAAATGTGGGAGTAAGAAGCTGAGAAAGCTTCTACCTGGTTGCCTTAATTACCTCTGATAAATAGGATGCATCTCCATCTAGTGAATGAAAAAGCTGGGGCTGAAGTAATGGCGGAGACAGCCAAGATTGGAGTCATTTAAATATTTGCTCATTTGCAGGGTGAAGTTAGGGAAAAGATAAAGAGGGTTTGCCAGAAATCTATCCTGGATAGAGAAAGACATGAAGGCATAAGGAAAAGATGAGGAACTGGAGGGGTAAGAAGATTGGAGGCCTCCTTGGAAAGTCAGTGAGAAGGTCGCACGTCCTGGAGTCGGAGGGACTTGTCCAGCCCTTGTCCTCATCCACCTGGAAGAGGAACTTTCTTCCCTGTCAGGCTACAGAGACTTAGCAGCACTCAGTGACCGATTGGGTAACCGGGAAGAAGGATAAGTCTGGAATAACTCCTAGGATTCTGGAATTAGAGACCACTTAGAACACATTAATTGGCGAAGGATTGATCTCCAGTGAGGGTTGTCTTGGAGGGGCAGAGGGAGAGGTGGGGCGGTGGGGAGATAGGGTAAGACGAGATTGGCAGTGTTAAATTTGAGGCTGGGGGCTAAACCGTTAGAAATAAAGACCTGGGACTCAGGTCAGATATGAAGATGGATTTGAGGATCGATGATATAATAATAGCTTCTACTAATTGAGTGTTTACGCCCTGTCAGGAGGAAGGCTGAGCAGAATATAGGCATTGTCACTCACATTTGTCCCCTCATCAGCCCTTTTCTTCTTTTGCCGCTTTGTTTATTTATTTTTAAGTGATCCCTGCACCCAGCATGGGGCTGCAGTGCACAGTCTCGAGATCAAGAGGTGCATGCTCTTCTGAGTGAGCTAGCCAGGCACCCTTCTTATCAACCCTTTGAGGCAGGTATCAAACTGCTTCACAGGTGAGGAAGTAGGCTCAGACGAATTATCCAGGGTTCGCATGGCAGTGAGTGGTACAACCAGGACTGGAAACCAGATGTCGCCAATTTCAAATCTTTGCCCTTCACTGCAAAGCTCGACTGCACCCCAGGTCACCAGCTTCTGGGAGGTGATTGGTACCAGATATGTCAGATCTCAGATGCAAATATCAAAAATAAAATTAAATATCCCTTAAGTGGACTTGAGCAAACCAAAAAAGGAAGGTATTGGTCCCCATAACTATAGCTCCAGTGAACAACATTCTGGTAACTAGTTGGAGCTGAGGGCGCAGATACCATCAGGACTTGCTCTCCCAGCTCTTGCAAGCTTTCTTCATGTGAGAGCAAGCTGGCCCCCAAAATTTTAGCTTTCCATCCTACAGATACACATAGGAAGAGAGCTTCTCATTACCAAAAGACTCCAAATAAAATCCTGGAGTTTAGTTCCATTGGTCCCACATGGCTTGGGCCACATGCCCATTTCTGAATGAGTCTCTGACCAGGCTTGAGCCACAGGCTCACCCTGGAGGGAGAGAGCGAACCTCACCCAAACGGATGATTGAGGACAGCAGATCAGGGGTGCCCAAGGAAACGGGGGGAATGGGAACTGGGAAGACAGAAGCAGATGTCGGCACCTGGGCAGGGATGGAACCCTCCTGTGTCAGAGTTTGAGGAGCGTATCGGCAGTGATGCTGTAGCCCCCACGTATTGCATGTTTATGGAGTACCGGGTGCAGCGCCAGACGTCCATGTGCGTTCTGTTTTCAGTCCTCATGACCCCCTTTGGGGGGTACGTTGTTGTTATCCCCACACAGAGGTAGCAAGTAGTGGAGCGGAGATTTGAATCCGGGCTGCCAGCTCCAAACCTTACTAGCCTTGACCATTTTACTGTTATGTTGCTTTGCCCTGGCTCTACCTCTGTAACACTTTTTTCGTGAGCGTTCTCATTTTCACATTTCATGTATTACAATTAGGGATTTATGGTGGGTGAGAATGTACCGAATCGGATGGACCTAGGACATTTGTTCTATATCACATGCTTAAGAAATAACTTACGGTATGACTTAAATAACATTTACCTTCAGTGTTATAGTAGAAATTGCTTTTCTTTAAACATTCTTATTTCTCTTTTGAAACGTTGTGTGCTGTTTTAAAGTTTCATCTCAGAAGTGGTTTTTTAAAATTTGGCCCCAGTACTCTTTTTTAAAGACTTTATAGCATCCTTGAATATATAAAATTCCGGTTGAAGTTTTGCATTTTAGTGTTTCTCCAGAGACTAGGACAGGTTTTTTTGTTGGTCTGTTTGTTTAGCCTTTGTAACAGTAGTTTCAGAATCTTACCCAGTATTTCTATAAATGCTTCAAGAAAAAAAAAAGCTACTGCTACTGCAAGGCTGTTATTTTAAAAAATGTATTCTGAGGTTACCCTGTTTATTAGAATTGGGTATTCACAAAGTGAAAAGATAATATCTTAATGTGTCTTTAATTGAGATGGTTATTTTAAGCAGTAAAACCTGGTGTTTTGTAGTGACTAATAAAGTGAGTTTTTAGAAAATACAAGTTTTTAAGTACCGTATAATTCTGGCCCCCATAATTTTTGGACTTGGTGACCCCAGTCATATTTCTTGTAATCTTGTTTGAAATGTCTGCTCTGTGTGATTATAAAAGAAACAGTGCAGGTTTGGGAATCGATTGGGAAACGCAGAGTTTTGTCCTTTGGGACTCCCACGTACAAAGAGTTTGGGCCAGGCCTGTATTGTCTCTTCTGGTTTTAAAATTAAAGAGTTTTTGTTTTAAACTTCTACTGTATAAGAAGTGTTTCCACAAGAAACCATACAGTCTTGGATGAGATTGGAAGATTGTGCAGTCCAGGCTCTATGACTTAGAACCCGGCCCTGGGGATGTGACCCTAGGTGTCCCCCCACTTAGTGGTACAGGATGTCTCCGCTTCCCTTACAGCTGTCATACCGAGTGGAGGACGGCTAGCATTCATTTATTAGATGACGGAAACATTTATTGAACATCTTGTACATCTAAGGCATTTTACTAGGCATGCTGTTAGTTGCCAAGATGCACAAATGAAGGAACGTGCAATGAAAAGCCATATATAATGGAGGCTCGACACTGGACGACAACAGACCTGGGTTCCCAGTCTTGCCAAAGGCTTAGCTCTGCGGCCTCATCTAAACTGACCATTCCAAGCCTGTTTCCTTGTCTGTAAAGCCAGGGTTCTAGAAGCAGGCCTTTTATATAGCTGTGGCAAGGATTAAATGAGATAATAAAGGTTATGCTCAGCACAGTGCCTGGCATAGAGTAGGCTCTCTCAGAGAGTATGACAAAGGTGTTTATGAAAGAAGAAAGGAATTAAGATTAAGATTAAGTAAATAGTGATAATCCTGATTTGTCAGGTGAGGACACAGCTCTAGAGACTTGGGACTTCTCCAGTGCCCCACAGCTGTGGGTCGTAGCTAATGGTAACGCTGCTTGCGCACCGGGCAGTGTTTTTAAGCGCTTTTTTATATACTAATATCAGCCATGCAGATACACCGTTGTTATTTTCACTTTACAGACAAGGGAAGTCAGGCCCAAGAACGTTAACTAACTTGTCTGGAGTGACCTGCCTGGGAAGGGGCAAAATTGGAGTGTAACAGGCAGTCTGGCTTCAGAGCCCCGTCTTGTTCATCTCAGTGTGCTTCCTTTACTTCATGCAGCCTTTTGGGAAGGTAAAAGCCATTTTGCAGAGTGGAAAGCACCACGTAAAATGTGGTGCTATTTTTATCTGACTCGGTCCCTGTATTCCGGAGATTGCAGTCCACCGGGAATGTCTTCTCTAGGTGGAAGCTCTTCACTTCCTGCCCCTGTTCCTTACTGGACATTGCCCTCACCATTTTGGCTGTTTTTGGTTTTGTTTTTTTTTAAATACTTACTCCAGGGGCACCTGGGCAGCTCGGTCAGTTAAGCATCTGACTCGGTTTTGGCTCAGGTCATGATCTCACTTGTTGCTCACATGTTTGAACCCCGTGTCAGGCTCTGTGGTGACAGCGTGGAGCCAGCTTTGGAGTCTCTCTCTCCTCTCTGTCCTTAACCCCTCCCTGCACCCCAATCTCAAAATAAATAAACTTAAAAAAAAACCTACTCTAGCTTATCAGTATCCTACCTTGGATGTATCCCCAGAATGAGTAGGGCCTGAGTTGTACAGGATCTAGTTGAACTATTTAATGTAGCTTAATGTGGCCAGAGCTTTTTAACAACACTTTAAATTTATAGTCCGTTATCACTACTAGGTTTGTTTTGTTTTATTTCGTTTCATTTAAGGGATCTATCCTGCCAAACCATCTTACCCCCTTTGTATAATTTACTCCACGTGGGGAGCATATTACCTAGGGGAGCAGAGTCCCTAACAGGGACTCTGAGAATTCATCGGAAGAGTATAAAGTTCTTGGCACAGCAGCTGGCACATAGTAATTCCTCAGTGACTGTTGGCGGTTTTCCTGTCGCGTGTGCTTACCTACACTTTTCCCGTTCACAAAACTTACACTGAAAAATCCCTTCATTTCTTTGATTCAAAGTCATTGATGAAAATGTAGATTAGCTAGAGGCTAAAGGCAGCACACACCCCTCCCAGACGGACAGAGGCCTAGATGTGGATTCATAGAGAAGCCAACTATTAGTTTGTGCAACTCACATTTCACCGTCCTAATAGCCAGATGTGTGAGGATATTTTTTCAAGACTGTTTTAGATGTACCTGGTTGGTTCTTCATAATCAATTTCCTTAAAATTCTCTCAAACACACAAATGGAACTTTTAATGCTTCAGCTTAAGACTTCTTACAACATTCTCTTCAAATTCCTATCCTCATAGCAGTGGTCCTCAGATTTTATCTTATGGCCTATGGAACCCTTTGGTAAGAGCCACTGGCCCCATCTGGAACCAAAATAAAACTTTTCATCAACAGCACGTTTACACATAATATTGAATAAGAGTTTGCCTACAGTAGATTGACATGTAATGTTGATTGGACGAGCAGGGTAGATTGGTTATTAATAGGATTCAGTAAACATTGTGACATAAAGACAGCCCGGGCCAGCAGAGAACTGTGGATCAAAGAAGCAAGTGGCTCCGAAGAGAAAGGGAGAAGTAGCAGAGGGGCCCAGATGCTTGTCTGGGGGCAGTGGGAGCCAGGGTTTGAGAGAAATACTGGATGCTGCTAGTTACGGAAAGGAACTGAAAGTAAATATGCCTGAGAGTCTCTAGGCATAAAGGCTTACAGAGCTTAACTTCTTAATACTTTCTATGGAAATCTTGTGTTTTATTTAGATTCTTTTTCTAAACCATTCACCAGGTATACTTGAACAATTCTTTTTTTAAGTAGGCTCCGAGCCCAGTATGGGGCTTGAACTCACAACCCTGAGATCAAGAGTCACATGCTCTACTGACTGAGCCAGCCAGGTGGCCTACTTGGACGTTCCTCTCCCCACCCCACCCCCATTAAAAAATTTTTTTTAATCTAGGTAATCTCTATACCTCATGTGGGGCTCAAACTCACAACCTCTAGATAAGAGCTGCATGCTCCTCAGACTGAGCCAGCCAGGCGCCCCCCCCTCCAATTTGAACGTTCTTAAAAATAAGCTGTCTAGACCCAAAATAAAAGCATGTGGTACTGAATAAAAACCAATCTGTAGGCATCACTTACTATCTTTCTCTGTGTATGCACACACACACAATGTACACAGTGTATATATATTTATCATCCTGTGCAAATGGAAAGTTGTTGAACTTCAGGTTTATTTCCTATAACCTAATAATACTTCTGTCAGCTTTTAGCCTGAGAGGTTGAAACTCAGCTTCTGTTTTAAATTGTATTACAAGTGCAGATGATGTCTTTTCACCATGGTCTTCAGGTGCTCACCGTGGGCTCTGTGAAAGCCTCTTGGCAAAGCTGATGCTGGAAGAAAAAAAAAATCCTGTAAGGCTGTTATTCTCCCCTTGCTCTGTACCCTTAATCATTGATCGATTTACTCAACAGAGGTTTGAGCGTCTGTGTTGGCACAGATTAATAAGATCTGCTTCATAGTCCACAGGAGTCCAAAATCTGATTAGGGAAACCCTGAAAATAAATATTAGAAGGATGTGTAGGTATGGCGACTTACAGACAATTAAGCAGCTTTCCTAAGAATGATGCGAAAAGCAAAGGACATTAAACTCTTTCCAGTTAATAAAAGTAGAATAGCAGCTGATGCTGTTTGAAACAGGGCCATCTTTCTTTTCTTTTCTTCTTTTTTAAAAAATTATTTTATCATTTATTATTGAGAGACACAGCATGAGCAGGGGAGGAGGAGAGAGAGACAGGGGAGACCCAGAATCCGAAGCAGGCTTCAGGCTCTGAGCTGTCCAACGTGGGGCTCGAACCTACAAACTGGGGAATCATGACCTGAGCGGAAGTCGGATGCCTAACTGACTGAGCCACCCAGGTGCCCCCATCTTTATTTTCTAGGACCAGCTCTAGCCCTTACAGTAACTACTGTCCCTTGCATAGGTGTGGACAGACAGAGTGAACACATGGGCACTTCCCACAGGCCCAGATAGATTTATTAGTAAAACGGAGACTCTGATTTTCCTGCTGGTGTTGTTGCAGGTCTTCAATGAGATGAGCCACTTGCAGGCTATAAGCTAGGGTACTGTACAAATTTGCACTCCCCCAGAGGCTGTGACTTGTGTCCGTCACGCCACAAACCCTTTTCAGAAGTGTTTGGTCTTCTGCCTCCAAGGAGAGTTGAGCCATCATTATTATTATTATTGAAAAACCCAGCTCATTATTGGAGTTACTGGTTTCTTAAGGGTCTGATTTGTATGTCCCGACTCTGTGCCTATCTAAGTCTGAAATGGAAATGAGCATTTTAGCAATTACTGAATATCTCTCCAAGCAGTAGGGTGAGGGCTAAGTTAACACTTTCAAGTACTCCATTTGAGTGCATTCGTTTTGGGAAATTTCTACAAAATCAGCTTTTTGTTGTTGCATTCATCCTGCATCAAGAAAAGCAAATTAAGAACAAAGAAGAAAAACACAAACATTCCTTTGTAGAGTAACCCAAAATGGAAATAGCTGTGGTTTACCAGCTCCAGTAAGAAAAGCAGACTCCTTACTTCATAGCTGTACTTCAAAAATATGCTTCTCAGTCACCTGCTCGAGTGAATGAAAACTCACCGAGCTGATTATGTCACTGCCTTGCTCAGAACTCTTCAGTGGCTCCCTATTACCTGCAAGATAAAGTCCAACTTACTTATCAAGGGGCACTAGCCTTGCGTGGAGGGAGGGGCCTTCCACACATCCGTCACACCCCCTGCCTCATGCTTCGAGCTCCTCCTTGCTTGCAGTTTATACCTGCACACACACCATGTTGTTTCTTGTCTTTGTGACTTTTCTTTTCCTGGAACGTTTTCCCTGACCTCTTTTGCCTGGCTAATTCGTATTCTTCTTTCAAGACCCATTTTTCAAAGCTTTCTCTGACCCCAGCTTCCCTTCCAACGGAATACTCAGTGCCTGGCCTGGTCGTTTTAATTGTTGGTTGTGTTAAAATGATTAGTTTTCCTTTCTGTTCCACTGGAATAGAAGTTCTTTAAGACCGGGGACTGTCTTCCTAAAACTGTGCCGTACGCATATGCTGACTGAACATGTTCAGAACAAAACCCCTGATCACCCAAATCCCCCCATACACAGAGTCATCCTCTCCTACCCCATGTCAGTCGTTCTGGAAATCCTTCTGACTCATTCAGTCGTTTCTTAACCACAACCAGTCTTCTGCCTTTCACTCTGGGAGCATTCAATCCATTCTCTACATCAGGGGTCAGTAAACATTTTTGCAAAGGGCCAGCCAGACGGTGAACATTTTAGGCTTTCTGGACCACACAGTCTCTGGCATAGTCACCCAGATCTGCTGTTGTAACATGAAAACAGCCATACAAAATGTAAACGAATGAGTGTTCCAATAAAACTTTGCTTACAGGAACAGGCAGTTGGCTGTAGTTTGCCAAACCTTGCTCTACATGGCGGCCAGGCTACTGAGGACACTCCAGTGGCTTCCCCTCCTGCTTAGTCTTTACAGCAGTCTCTAAAGCTCTACATGATTTGTGGCCCCCACCCCGTTTCTCTGATCTCATCTTCCATATCCCCTGCTTTGCTCTCCATACCAGCCACACTGACCCTCCTTTCCTCAGACATGCCTGGGACGCTCACTTTCTCTCAGAGTTTTGTTAGATGTCAGCTTCTCACAGAGGCTGACCCTATTGATAATCAGTCTGCAGCATTGTGTCCCCACAGTGTTGAGCTTCTGACATATTGTACATTATGCTCGATGCTGATGTGATTAGTTTGTCCTGGACTAGAATATATATTACCCAAAGGTTGTGTTTTTTTTGTTCTATTCATTGTTGTATCCCCAGGATCTAGAACAATGCCTGGCATGTAATAGGTGCTTCGAAGATACTTGCTGAATGAACAAATAGTGGATATATTTTGAATTGTGGGCTTTTTCTGTTTCTTTTTCTTTTTTTTTTTTTAAGTAAACTCTACCCCCAGCATGGGGGTCACACTCACAACTCTGGATCAAGACTCCCATGCTCCTCTGACTGAGCCAGCCACGGGTCTTGGTTGTTGGGATTTTTTTTTTTTTTAATGAGTTCTTGTTTCTCCCTCACAACCACCAAATCCTGTCTATATCAGATTCTTTTTATTTTATCTTTATTTATATATTTATTTCGAGAGCGTACACGAGTGGGGGGAAGAGCAGAGAGAGGACAGAGAGAATCCCAAGCAGACTCTGCACTGTCAGCACAGAGCCCGATGCGGGGCTCAAACCCATGAACCAGAAGATCATGACCTAAACCCAAATCAAGAGTTAGACGCTTAACTGGCTGAGGCACCTAGGCGCCCCTATTTTATTTTTCTTTAAGTAGGCTTCATTCCTAGTGCAGAGCCCAACACGGGGCCTGAACTCACGGCCCTGAGATCAAGACCTGATTTGGTTGTTTTGCTGTTGTTCAGAATTTGGCCATTTGCTAATCAGAATCCTGTGGAGTGCGTGTTGAAAATCCTTAGTTCCCGGATCTCATCTATGCCTACTAACTCGTGATTTCAAGTGGAGGGCTGGGCAGTATATTTTAAGGAGCACACCAAGTGATTCTTACTGAACATGGTAGGCTACACCGGCTTATAAAACAAAGCTCCTCAGCAAGTAGCAAGAGCCTTCCTCACACCTGCCCATCTGTTCTGCCCCATGCATGCTGCTCTGCACCACATACTCTGTCTTGCAGAGTGTTCACCCACGTGCCTTTTTCTTAAGGTGCCATAGTAGTTCTTTCTGTAGATGTTGTTTCCTTTCCTCTACTGGGAATCTCCCCCAACTCTGGAAAACTTGTACTTTTATCCTTCAAAATTCTGTTCATTTGTCACTTTCTCCACAAAGGCTTTTCTGAGTCAGCATTCCCATGAAAGCATTCATGATCTTGCTGCCTGGATACCTTGTATAAGACTTGTGCTTATTAACACTCTTTTGCATGATGTTTCCCTGTTGTGACCCATCTTGAGCCAATTCAGTGGTTTGGGTATTAGGTTCTTTTTTTTTTTTTTTAATTTTTTTGAATACTTATTTATATTTGAGAGAGATGAGAGACAGAGTATGAGCAGGGGAGGGGCGGAGAGAGAGGGAGACACAGAATCTGAAGCAGGCTCCAGGCTCCAAATTGTCAGCACAGAGTCCGACACAGGGCTTTGAGCTCATGAACTGTGAGATCATGACCTGAGCCAAAGTTAGACGCTCAATGACTGTGCCACCCAGGCACCCCTATTAGGTTCTTTTTGAGAGGTACTGCTCATGTTTGCAGGCTACAAATAAGTGAGCACTCAAGATCTCCCCCCAAACCTAACCCCCCAGTGGCGCATTACTATGAAAGCAAACTCAGACAAAGTTCTGCCACACATACAAAAATGTATTAGCAAGCAAGTGCAAAATAGTCTTACAGAACTCTTGTCTAAACTGGATGGGGTCCCTCCTCTCCACTCTTTTAGGAACTGTGGCAGGTACCTTTTATGAAAGTTGTGTCCCAGGCAGAACTGCCAATCGGGTTGTAGGATTCGGCTTAATCTAGCTGGGATCAGACAACAGAATTCCCTTATAGGGAACTAATCACACGAGTAGGAATCCTGAGGCCCAGGGTACAGTCCCAAAGTGTATGTGCCACTGCATGCATTAGATTTATAGGTATGTGCCCCTGTAAGAGCAGTGGTCCCTCTGTGATAACCTGTTGCCAAAGCACATATCTTGAATACCACTCTTTTCTGTAGTCATTTCTGATAACTTATGCTAATACTTGCCATACCTTCTGGATTTGAGATGAAGAAACTGGACTTAATCTCACAGGAGTGAGGTTTTTGTTTTTTGGTTTTTTTTTTTAAGTTTATTTATTTTGAGAGTGAGCGAGCCCATGCAGGAGCGGGGCAGGAGCAGAGAGAGAGAGAATCCCAGGTGGGCTCCAAGCTGTCAGTGGAGAGTCCCATACAGGGCTCGATCTCAGGAACCATAAGATCATGACTTGAGCCAAAATCAACAGTCAGGCGATTAATTGAATGAGCCACCCAGGTGCCTCTAGAGTGAGATTTTTTATTAGAAGCTTTCAGCATTAACTGATGGTCCAGCAGTGGCTTTGCAAATTCTAATCACCCCTTGCTCCAGGACAAATATCAGGAACCTCCAGCCCATGCCCTCCAGTCCACTAAAATATGCGTTACACTCTGTGCTGAAATAAATAATAATTTAAAATTACAACTCTGCTGTAGACTCTGGAATTGAAGTTTTCATCAGTGTCCCCAGGCCAACTGCAGTGCCTGCTCAGGAGGCCTAGGGAAGTGCTGAAGCAGGTGTTTGTAAGGTTAAACAGCCGAGTGTTTTGTTCTTGTTTTTATTTTTCTTTTAATGCTAAATTGCATACTCTGCCAGGGAGTTATATTAATAACATAACAAGTTTACCAAAGCTGTCTGAGTGTCTGTGTTACCCGTGACACCTCCTTGCACAGGCTTGAATGAAATCACATAACTGCCTGGGTGGGGATCAAGCTGAGGCCTGCCTGGGATCCCCAGCCTCCTCTCGGAAAGAGGTGGCTCTGTCTTCCTCCTCTATTTGGCGGTTGTTTGGGGGACCTGGGGGTGTGTGGGTGAGTGGCGTAAACACAGAGCCCTGCTTAGGAGCCGGGGAGAAGAGTTGTGCAGAGTTGGTGAGATTGGAGCCAAGGTTAGCAAATTATAGGTCTCTGTTCTGGCGGCAGGGTTAGGCAGCTCAAATAGAAACTGCTTCACCAGGTAGATTCCTAATTTATAAAGTGTAACTTCACAGCTCCTAAAAGGGAAATGGTGAGTTAGTAAGCCAGCATCATTATACAACTCCAGACTACATGCCTGCCGGGAGCATCGCCCTTGAGCAAGTTGATTTTTAAATGTACATTCAAGTTTTTTTTGTTTTTTTTTTTTTTTCTCTTGGGATAGAATTAGGGCCCAGTAAACAAAGCAGTGCATGTGGTGTGAAACAGTCGGTCATTCCTGAGCCACTTGGGGAGTAATTAGGAACAATGCTATTTATTATCTTTGCTTTTTTCCCTGCATTTTCCACATTCCTATGAATATAGTCAGAAAGTCTTTTGGACTTCTTAAAACTTCAGTTTATATTAATAATTAATATGGTTCTACTCTGCCTTTGGGCACAGATAATAACTACTCTGTATTAAAATACTCTGTAGGAGCCTGGTAAAAATGTTGACGTGGTCCTGTCACGTGGTACAAGGCTAGCCGTGGCTAAAGAACTCCTGAAGGTCAGTAGAGAAAGGATAACAACGGGGTAGGAACCCGAGTAAATGATGTGAGTGAGCAGTTAACAGAAGAAGAGTTAAATGGCCACTAAAACTATGAAAAATGTTTGCTTTCACACATTTGAGATGTAATTAAAATGTTCATATGCATTTTTACCTATCAAATTGAGCAGCTTTTCTTTTTCTTTTTTTTCTTTCATAGTTTATTGTCAAGTTGGTTTCCATATAACACCCAACAAGTGCCCTCCTCCATGTCCATCTCCCCCTTTCCGTTCTCCCCCTCCCCCATCAGCCCTGGAGCAGCTTTTAAAAGAATAAAATTCAGTAGCCCGGATTGGCAGATGAGTGGGAGGATGGATGTGCGCTTTCCAGCAGGGCTGGTGGGGGTGGAAGCTAATATAACCATCCTGGAGAACATTCTGGCAATAACAGATTTTTAAAGCCATATAATTTCACCCCAAGAGTTTAGTTTTAGGAAGGTATTGAGGATGTTTATGTTGACAGAGCTCCAGAACTGTTGTTGATCTCAATATAATTGCAAGAAATGCCTTAAAAAAATTTTTTTTTAATGTTTATTTTTGAGAGAGAGAGAGTGGGAGAGCACGAGTGGGGGAGGGGCAGAGAGAGAGGGAGACACAGAATCTGAAGCAGGTTCCAGGCTCTGAGCTGTCAGTACAGAGCCCAACGTGGGTCTCGAACTCACCAACTGTGAGATCATGACCTGAGCCAAAGTCGGATGGTTAACCAACTGAGCTACTGAGGCAATGCGGTAATAGCAAGAAACTTACTAGACCATTTTAACGAAGCAACCTAAATGCCCCTATAAGTCCTGTTTTGTAGTATATGTTGATCATGTACAATTAGTCAAAAAAAAATAAAAAAAAAAAAAAAAAAGATCAGTCCTAAGTCATTTACAGTTACCAGCCTTTGCCTGGCTTATTGCTGTGATCAGAAAAGCAAAGTTTCAGGAGCTTTTATTCCAAATGACTTTATTCCATAAGAATCTTCCTTTGTTCTCTTCTTCTCTCCTTCCACCCCCTTCCTGGGCAATCTCTGGCAGCCACACGGCTGAAGCCCCTATGAAGAGGCCTCCTAAGTCTGCATCTCCAGCCATGACTCTTTTTGGAGTTCCAGACCCGCATTTCCAACTGCTTTTGAACAGCTCCGCCTGGATGGCCCATCAGCATGGCAAACTCAGTATGTCCAAAAAATGAACCAGCCTCTCCCGAGCCCATGCGCCCTGCTTCCATTCATGGTCTGATAGTCTCAACCCGACACAGACCTTTGGTTCAGCCGTGTCCCCCTCTCTGTCTGTGAAAACCTTACCAAGTCCTGTCCCTTTTTCTTGGCCGGGGCTCCTCCCCATTGCACCCACCCCTTGCTCCCTCTTTTCCATCCTCCCCAGAGAACCTTCTCCACATCACACTGTTTCCTTTCTTTGTGTTTCGTGTTTCTGTGTGTTCTGACCGGTCTTCTCCGTGTCCTGTTGTTTTTCCTGCCTCCTTGTGCAAATCCATCTTCCATTCACCTTGTCGTGTTCTGATTGTGTTGCTCCTCTGCCCAGGATGCTGGCTCTCGTCTTCCTGTGGGGTAAGAAGGCGCTCAGGTTTGGCTGCAGTCTGGCCCCCTCACCTCTTTGGGGTTCCTCCCCCTTCTTGAGACCTCTGTACGCTGGCAAATCTGAGCAAAGAACAAACGTGCTCTGTTCTTTTCCCGTGGTTAAAACTGCCCTCATGTAATTCATTCCAACAGAATGAATTCCAACCCCCTTTCCAACTTACAGATTTCTTTTTGAAGCTTAGTTCAGATAATGGCTTCTCCCATAAACTCTGCCATGATCTGCCATAACACTCTCTCAGGACCTCCTTTTCTGTTCCTCTCTTCCCACTCAGACTTAGTTGAGCTTCAGTGAACGCTGATCTTCTGCAGGATCTTCATTGCCCCGTGTGGACTAGAGGCTTGTACCAAGGGAAAAACTTGTTCTTTTTTGTCCAACCCGGTTTTTCAGTGCTAGTTTCATTTTTGCCATGACATGGACTTGAAAAATTTACCTCCCCAAACATAAAGTCTGGGTTTATTTATGGTGAGGTCTTTATTTATAACATTAAGGTTAGCAAATAAGTGATTACAACTGTTAATGCCTGTAGATTGCCCTCTTTCCATTACTCCCTCCATAATAATTAAAGCAATGAAGAAAATTCATGACTTTCTATACTTTTAACGGTATTTTTTTAATGGTGTTTTTTTTTTGAAATGAGATTTACCTAAACAGGTGTGATTGAAGGCTGCTGTTTTAAAATTAGCTTATTCTTACGGTACGTGCTCCTACTTCAGGTTTTTTTTTGTTTTTGTTTTTGTTTTTTGATGACCTGTTTTTCCCTGTATTTCAGTTAGATGTACATAAACCCCAGAGGTAGCGGTGGTGGTGGCAGGGAGTGGGGGTGCTTTCACAGTTGGATGGGGAAGAGACCTAGAGGGTAAGGTGCCCCATAGAGCCTGCAGACACCTCACGGAATACACCTGTACGTCTGTACGTCCGAGAGCTGGGCATTATTATGCATGAGTCTGCGATATGCTAGCATGTGGGGGAAGCACGGAGGAGCCCGTTACCTGAACTCCTCCGTCAGACTGAACACGAGCCTCACTGGGACTGGGAATTGAGTATGGCCGGAGTGATTTTTCCCTCCAGGCTGCCTCAATTTATGTCCCACCTCCACTGCTTGGAGCCTCTGGGACCTTTGGCAACATTTTTGTTCTCCTTATGGTTCAGTTTTCTAACCTCTAAAACAGAGAGATTAATTGTACCTACGTCATAAATCTGTGAGTCTAAAGGAGACCGTCCACGCCTGGCTTGCAGGCAGGGACCGCAGGAGACAAAGGGCGGGATACTGTGTACCCGTAGGCGGCACACTGTGCTAGGGTAAATTTTCATAGAGTAAACAATTTCCCTTCATTCACGGAAAATAGTACTTTGATAGCCCATAAAATTTTAGTTCTCTTGGCTTCATTTTTTTTCTTTTGCTTTTTACAAGTAGTCTGTCAAGTTGGTTTCCATATAACGCCCAGTGGTCATCCCCACAAGTGCCCTCCTCCATGATTTTTCTTTTGCTTTTTGAAGATGTTGTTTTTAAGTGATCTCTGCGCCCAACTCAGGGCTCGAACTTACAGCACCTGTATCAAGAGTCGCGTGCTCTACGGACTGAGCCAGCCAGGCGCCCCTAGTTCTTTTAGCTTTGAATCCATGTTTGAAAATAATTCTGTCCAAAAAGGAAAAATTTTTTTAAAGTTTCCTGGTTCAGCTTCATATTGAATACAAGTCTTCCAATGCCAGAAATAAATGTCTTCAGATTCCAAAGAGGTATCACAAACCTCTTCCTTCCTTTTATTCTCAGAGTGAAAAACAAATTTATGGTGTTTCTTATCTTAAGAACATCCTCAATCATGTATATTTTCATATCAAAAAGGAAAAAATAGTATTTAATTGTTTTGCTTATGTTTAAATAGGCTTTTCCCAGTGGGAAATGGAAATATTTAAAGCTGGCATCTCAAAGAGACAGCAAATTAGGAGCATACCTCAGAATTATAAATGAGCAATGGCATTGTTTCTTTCTCGGGTGAATGCCTAGATTCTTCTGCTGTCCTCGACCCCACACTTTAGAGGAGGGCAGGGTCAAGTCAAGGCCTGCCACTCCCAAAACGACAGAAGGACAACCAGGAAGTGTCACTTCCATCCCTGGTAAGCCTCATTTTGGTTTTCCTGAGAGACTTTAATGCGTTTCCTTTAGAACTGTGTCCATCCAACGTAAATCCCTTGGAATGGTTTTATCTTCCGTAGATGTGACTTGGTCCATTCAGGCTGCCATAACAGCAACAGCAGCGGCAGAACCAGATTGGGTAGTTTATAGACCACAGAAATGTGTTGTTCACAGTCCTGGAGGCTGAAAAGTCCACAATCAAGGCGACCAGCATGGTGCTGGCCAGGGCCTTCCTCCTGGTTCATGGCCAGCTGTGAGCATAGCTGGAAGGCGCAGGGACCCGCCCACAGTCTCTGTTACAAGCCACTCATCACAGCCTCTTTCATCTCCTGCTTCCTCTGTGCAACTTTCAAGATCTCCTCCTATTTCCACCAAGTTCACTTCACCATTTAAGCAGTTATGTGGCGGAGCAGGTCATTATAGTGTACCCCACTGTCACGTAACTGCTGGCATATTTGTTATGCTCACACGCTTTGCTTTTCTGCAGATCACATCTGTCCTTCAGAGATAAGCTTTGGTCCTGTGTGCGGCTCAGAGCCTCATCCCCTTATTTTACTGCATCCTCCACAAATACTTGGTTTTCTCAGACTTCTTTTTCTGTTTATTATTTACACGACTCAGTTTATTTGTTTTGTGTGTGCCTGGTTTTTTCTTTTTCTTTCCAGTTACGTCCTTTCAGACAGATACCGTAGCAGGCCTTTTCGTAGCTGTGTAGGTGTGCCAGAAATACATTTTTTAAATTCTCTTTTTTAAAGTTTTAATTTAAATTCCAGTTAGTGCCATATGCTTTAAGGCTGCTGATGCCATCTAGATAGAATGAGTGGGTTATTAGTTGCTTTACCAACTGATTAATAGAAAAAAATTAAGTTTACTAAAAGTATTATGAGTAAGAGCATGTTAGATGCATATTGAAAGCAAATAAGAACAGTAATATCAGAGTCTTTTTTGCACAAATATATATTAAATGCACCAGGAAAACGAAAGTACTGACTAAGAAATAGAGCATGAATATTATTTCAAAATTGGAAGAACTGGGAAAGCTATGTTACGTATAAGGAACTTTATTTATTCGGTCTTTTATTCATTCATTTGTTTATTGAGAGCAGTCGAGCAGAGGAGGGGCAGAGAGAGAGAGGAAGAGAGAGAATTTCCAAGCAGGTTGCAGTGCAGAGCCCACCTTTGGGGCTCCGTCCCATGACCCTGGGATCCTGACCTTTCCCGAAATCAAGTTAGATGTTCAAACCGACCGAGTTACCCAGGTGCCCCATATTTAAGGAACTCGAATTTGATAATGCAGACCTTTAAGGATAGCTTTGTTTAGATATGAATACTGGTTGAAGACAGTAGTAGCTGCCAGATTTCGTGAGATTTAGAGAAATGCCTTTTTTTATTGTTTCTAAGTTTTTATTTCGATTCCAGTTAACATATGGGGTTATATTAGTTTCAGGTGTACAATGTAGAAATTCACTGATTCCACACATGTCCCAGTGCTCGTCAAGCAAAGTGCCCTTCTTAATCCCTGGCCCTAGAGAAAGACCTTTTTGTGTTTTCTACGGTCCAAATGAGAGGAGTCTTGGTGCATGCGTCAGTTGCTAAATGCAGGTTCCCGGTGTCAACATTAGGCCGTGCTGTTACTTGAATGAATTCATCCAGACCTTTGCCGGTTTCCTACAGGGTTTCTCTTTCCCTAGAGCCTCTAGGAGTGTGCCCCCTCTGGCTCTCTGGTGCCCTGTGACAGTCTGGGTTTTCTGGGCGTGTGCGGGCTCTATCCTTCTAGCGTCTGCCTGCAGGGCTGTGCTCTGGGGACTCAGTCCTGCCCTGCTTCCTCAATTGTGGACCAGCGAGCGGGGCGATGCCGGCCCTAGTTGAAGGTTGGGTTGGCTCCTTTGGTCTCTTCTCATTTCACTGCCTCTCCCCTGCCCCCACCCCCGGACCTCCACATAACCCAAGGGCTCTAAGGAAAGCAGTTTAGAAGTGACCAACACAAACAGATCCCACGGTGAGGCTTAATCCTGCTGTGCAGTTCTGTTCTGGGCCGCCTGGCTCATCCTGACCGTTGCTGGGAGACTCCCTTCCCCTTTGCAATAAAAACTACTCTTTCGCCTAGTATTTGGGAAGAGTTAACTCCGTTCATTCGATGACATAGGTCGAGAACCTTGAAGTCCTCCTTGACTCTTCTCACTTTCTGCTTTCTGCCTTCAGAGTACGCCCCACTCTGCCAGCCTGGGCAGCCCCCTTGTCTGTTTCTCTGCTAGAAACTGCATCAGCCTGCTGGCCTCTGCCTTTTTCTCACTTTTTCCTCCCCGCAGCCTTGCGTAGCAGTTAGGTACGTGGCTTCCTGGACCACATTGCCTGCGTGCATACCTGGTTCTACTGTCACGTGGCATCGAGCACATTAATTAGCCTTTCTGGGGCTCTGTTTCCCTCACAGTTAAATGAAGATGAGGATAATGACACTGTTTACCTCTTTTGGTTATATCAGATGCATTCAAACACGCAAATCACTTAGAACAGTGTGGGCAGATGGTCAGCATCCAGCAAACGTTAGCCCATGGGTGGTACTGAGGTTATTGCCATTGCAAGCTTTTATTCATCCACAACCGAAACTGACCTTCTTAAAACCCTGATCAGATGCGCTTCCGTTGGCTTCTTGTCACTATTAGCGCAGTATCCAAAGTCCTTACCGTGGCTTGCTAAACGCTGCCTCCTCTGCCCTTGCTCACTCGAGTCCAGCTGGCCCGCAGCGGTTTTCCACTTGGCCCAGCCGTTTCTGCCTTTGCTCTCATTTTCCCTCGGCCAGAATGCTTACCCACAGATATTTGCACAACTTGCCATTCCCTTCATTTCAGTCTCTGCTCCGATGTGAGCTCCTTGGAGAGGTCTTCCCTGACTTCTGTTCCAGAAATCATCCTGTTATTTTCTGCATCCTTCAACTTTATGAAACGATAACTACCTAACATTATATCTATTTATTGGTTATTTATTTCACTACACTAAGGTCCATAATAAATGAAAATAGGGAACTCTATTTTGGTCATCATTGTAGCCACTTCCCCCACCAAGCCCTTTCAGGTACATGGTTGATGTTGAGGGGGTGTTTGCTATGGGATGGGTAGGGTGGGGCAGCGTAGGGTGGGGTGGGGGGTGGATGAACAAAGAATGATTTTCCCCTTCATTCTTTGCTCAAGAGACGCCGAGGTTACCAGATAGTTGGAGAGGCCTGAGTGAACTTTTTAAAGATGAGATCACTTAAGACTTCAGGTTGGCTGGTTTGGCTTGGTTTGGTTTGATTTTCATTCTTATCCATGGATAAGAATATATCATGTAATTTACCAAAATTGTCCTTATTAATCGCACATGGATTAATCCCACTGCTAAATTGGTACCTTTTTTAAAAGTTTGTTTTATTTTGTGAGAGAGAGAGAGAGAGAGAGAGAGAGAGTGTGTGTGTGTGTGTGTGTGTGTGCGCATGCATGCGCACGTGCGCGCGCACTCACAGGAGGGGCATAGAGAGAGAGAAAGGGAATCACAAGCATGCTCTGTGCTGTCATCATGGAGCCAGACGCGGGGTTTGATCTCACAAACCGTGAGAACATGGCCTGTACCAAAGCTAAGAGTTGGGTGCTTAACCGACCGAGTCCTGCAGGCACCCTGAACTGGTATCTTCTTATTGAACTGTTCAAGGTCTGCTACTCACGCCTTTCCTAGTTGCTAGTGACAGGGAAATTGTTTGGGTTTATTCAACCCACTGAGCTCATGCTGTTCTGACTGTTGCTACCAACCTCAAGTCCCAAGAGAAAGCATGTAAGTCTGTCTGGAATCAGAAAAAATAGAGACATATGGAATATTCACCAAAAATTCTACTTCTGAAGGAGCTGTAGGTCTAAGTTGTTTGTGAAAATGTCATTTTGTTTTTTAAGCATTCATATTTAAAATGCTTCCTAGTCTTGGGGCGCCTGGGTGGCTTAGTCGGTTAAGCGTCCGACTTTCGCTTAGGTCATGATCTCGCGGTTTGTGGGTTCGAGCCCCGCGTCGGGCTCTGTGCTGACTGCCAGCTCAGAGCCTGGAGCCTGTTTCAGAGTCTGTGTCTCCCTCTCTCTCTGACCCTCCCCTGTTCACGCTATCTCTCTCTCTCTCCTAGAAATAAATAAAAATTAAAAAAAAAATAAAGTAAATAAAATAAAATGCTTCCTAGTCTCTCAGAGATGGAACACTGAGTTACTTATTCACTAATCAGTTGAATATGAATTTTAAAACTTAGCACTTGCCATTTATCCTTTAAATTATGATGTAATTTTACTGCGTGATAGCTTTACACTAATTTATTGACATTAATACTGATCTGTTTACTTCAATACATGAAGAAATTGGAGGATTTCAAGAATAAGTGGTAACCTTGACCATCTTATTTTTTGTTTTCTTCATAATTCCCGAGGTTTTTTAATTTTAATCACGCTAAGTTCAGTTAATTACTATGTACTACAGTTCTAGAATGGCTGAGTTCTTTTCATGCTTTTTATTTTAGACCTCTTTTCCACCTTTGTGCTTAACACAGCGGTCTTCTGAACTACATCTTGTTATAATCTGAGTGAAAAAATGACTTTCTTATTTGAAGAGGAATTAGTCACATGCTAATTTTACACCTAGCCTTTTTATTTTTTTTAAATCACTGACAAATGAGTTACTGTTTGGAGTTGAGCTAAATTCAGAGACGGTATCAGGATGGGTGTTTGGCCGTCAAACAATAATCATGGTGGTGTTCTGTGAGCAATAATCATGGTGGTGTTCTGTGAGCTCAGGGAGAATAGAAGTCTCCCCTGGAGCAGAACAGAGACTCATTTGACCTTGATTCTCAGTATGAATAAAGATGGAAGTAGGTCCTGCAATCCTTCTAACCTTTGGGATTTCGAGCAGGGACATATGGCTCATAACAGCCAAGTTGTTATTCTCTGATTCTTCGCTGTCAGCTCCTCCCTTCACAGTGAAGCAAACTTCACCAGGCTTTGGATCACTCACCACCCTACTTTTGTAGTCTTTGTGTCAATGTAGAATATCTTTGCCTTTTCTTATCTACAAAATAGGATTTTTTATATAGGAGAATTTAAGTGTAAAAGTAG
The DNA here is from genome assembly GCF_008692635.1 of Crocuta crocuta. NCBI lineage: Eukaryota > Metazoa > Chordata > Mammalia > Carnivora > Hyaenidae > Crocuta > Crocuta crocuta. Next base: position 2,433,266 of record NW_027551578.1, on the reverse strand, counting down.
CCCCAAATCAGAGATTTCTTTTATAAACTGTTTTCCCTTTTTATTCATATATGTATAGACTTTTAAAATCATCATCGTTATTATTACAGGCCATGGTTGCTTGTTATCCAGGCAACGGAACGGGTTATGTACGTCACGTTGATAATCCAAATGGAGATGGAAGATGTGTGACATGTATATATTATCTTAATAAAGACTGGGATGCCAAGGTATGCAGCTTACTTGACCATTCATTTTTTTTTTCTCATAGGTATTAAGACCCAGACTCCTCTTAGGTGAGACTGTCTTTCACACATGGAATAGTTAAAAATTTCTTAGGTTTGTTTCAGTCTTGGGTATTAGGAGTGGATCTTTGTAAAGTGAAACAGGTAATAATATATCTCAAAAAGTGGATTCCCTTATTTTCAGATATTAAAGCATTCATCCAAAATGTAACATTTTGTTGTTGTTGTTGTTTTTCTTTTAAGTAAGCTCTACTCCCAGCGTGGAGCTCGAACTCCACCCCGAGATCAAGAGTTGAGTGCTCTACTGACAGAGCCTGCCAAGTGCCCCCCCAGATTTAACCGTCACCAAAATGTACTTGATTAAAACATATACCTTCTAATAGCTTTAAAAAAAAAAAAAAAAAAAAANGCTTCTGAGAACACTTGTTTTGTAATGGCTTTTGAAGGAGATTGTATATAAATAATTATTATGGATTATTTCCTACTTCCTGCTGCAGAGATACTGTCTGGCATTGAGTTATTGAATCGAATATTGGAGGCAGGATTCCTTCTCTCCTGATTATGGAAAAACTAGAAGTTTATCAGTGCTGACAAATCCTATAAAACCAACTAGAGTTTACAGTACCTTTGAATCTCTCTTGTTTTAAATATTTACTTGCTTATATTAGCCTGAGTTTCACTTGAGTTTAAATCATTGAAACCTCAGAAGTATGTCATGCTTTGTTTTTGCTTTGAAGGTTGTTTAAACTAATTTTGTGTTGATCTTTTAAAAATCTTTATTTACCTTTATTGAAGCAAAATATTCAAATAAAGAAATGAAAACAATGTATAGCTATGTGGATGTTCAGAGGGAACACACTTGGATAGCCAGAGTAATTTTTTTTAATGTTTATTCATTTTTGAGAGAAAGAGAGAGGGCATGAGCTGGGGAGGGACAGAGAGAGAGAGAGAGAACAAACCCGAAGCAGGCACCAGGCTGTGAGCTGTCAGCACGGAGCCCGGCATGGTCTTTGAACTCACGGCCTGTGAGATCATGACCTGAGTGGAAGTCGGACTCTTAACCAGCTGAGCCACCCAGGCGCCCCAGTAATTTTTAAAAATCAAATAACCTTTAAAACATTTCCCTCCCACACACAAACATTTACACAGAAATGAAAAGCACCAAGTCTTAAATATGTAAAAACCTAGTCCTGTCCTAAATCATATCCTAAAACCTAAGATACGCTCACGGTGCTCCAGTAAGCTTTCTGTGTCATACTGATTTAACGATTTTCCTCTGTCCTTGCTGAAGTTCAAAATGGAGGTAAGATTTACTCCAAAGTAGTTGTTGAGGGATTATGTCAACAAGCATGCTTTTTCTATTATAGCTTTCAACATTTAAAAGAAATAAATTTGGTCATTCACCTTGAGCCCAACATACAAAACAGACTGGTGTAACTTGGTTAAAACTTAAATATTTTCCCCCCATCTTGTGAATATCTTGAAAGCTAGAAATATGTTTGAACAACTTCTGACTTCTGTATTTTGTTAGGTTCTTTCTATGTTGATCTTCTTTTAATTTTGATATGACCTAACCAAGGTCATTAATATATAGTTTTCTAAATTAGTACATAAGCACAAAAAGTCCTTAGGATTTGTGTATGTAGAAGTAAAAACTTCCATTGCAAGATTACAGTGAGTATGTATAGCATGGAGACATCGTTCTGGGTACTGGAGATAGAGCACAAATAGAAATAGCTCTCCTAGAGCCTGGGATCTCGTGAGGGAACAGATCAGTAGATTAACAGTGACAACTGGTTATGCCCAGTGCAGGATAGATTACTGTGGGACCACATAGGGGGACACCTATTTCCGGGGCCAGGGAAGGTTTCCCAGAGGGGGACTGGAAGTTTTAGTGATCTCTTTTTAACCATTTTCAGCAGATCACCTGTGATAATCCCAGTGACTCCAGTCAAAGGGCAGGGGGTAGAAAGGATATGTTCTTGGTCATAGTCTAGAGATTCCTTAGATGTTTGCATGAGTGCCACGGGAACGCATCTGAACAGAGCCTGAGGAAGGCGGGCCCGAGTACACAGTAGCTTAAATGTAACTTAAGGATGAGTCTGATAAACAGCTTGTCTACAGATTCTGGGCATAGGCTCAGCCTCCATGATGTCTTGATTAAGTATGAGTTCCTTACAATTTTAGAATCTACCTGCTTAGGAGTTTAGTTCTTCAAGGGTAATGAGCTACTCAGTTGGGTGGGTTTTGCCTCACTTTAATTCCCCCAGATTGTACGTACACTGAGGACAGCATCTGTGTGTGCTATTCCTTACTCTGTACCCGGGGCCCGGTACAAGGCCCAGGATGGTAGACACTCGGTTGGTATTGGAATGACTAGGTGAGTCAATCTGACCTCAGATAGAGAAGGTTGTGTGTTTGGGTGAATAGTAATGATCCTTTCTGGATGGAATCCAGTTCTATAAGCAGCTAACCATCAATGTGTGCAGCCCAGTCTAGCAAGGGGGAGCCCCCGTTTCTAATAATGTCCACAGTGGTGACAGTGATGACCATAAATGAGGACACTTCTACTGATAGGTTGAATTCCTTAAGTAGGAGGCATTAAATGTGTGACTTTCCTGTTAATTACTGTTAAAGTTAAAAATAGTAAGCCATTTATTTAACATACTTAACCATTTATAGTAATTCTGTCAAGATGATTTAAACAGACGTATTTTTAAAGAATGGGCTAATTAAGCATATCATTAGCATACCTAAATAAGGAATGTGTGATTACTAGTTTTTAAAACTTCCAAGTGTCATTTTAAGCCTTTTGAATTCAGAAAAGATTCATCTGTCTCACCAACTATTTACAAAAATCCCTGAAACAGAAAATGAATTTTTCCTCATATTAGTGCATGAATTTGGCAAACTCAGCTCCTTTTCGTTCCTTGTTAATTGGAATGTATTTGTGAATAATCCAGTTAAGAGTTTTGATTCTGAAATGGTCTTTTTTTCCCCCCTAAATTTAATTTTGCAGTATTCTTACTTTCATACTTACATATTTGGCTCTTTTCCTTAGGTAAGTGGAGGTATACTTCGAATTTTTCCAGAAGGCAAAGCCCAGTTTGCTGACATTGAACCCAAATTTGATAGACTGCTGTTTTTCTGGTCTGACCGTCGCAACCCTCATGAAGTACAACCAGCATATGCTACAAGGTAGTATTCCTTTTTAGAAAGAATTGTAGGAGAGGAGGGATGGGATGGATAGGGTATATACTTGAGAGTTTTCTACTATCGTCCTGTTCTCGAGTTACATTTATCATCATGCTTTGGTCCTAACTTCTCGTTGGGATGATTTTACACGATTTATTCCCAGTTTAGCACCAAGTGTGACTTTCTTCACACAGCCACTTCCATTTAGGCTAAGAAATGGAAATAATAGGCCATCTGTCTCCAGCCCTGTCTCCTTGCTTTAAGCCTGACTACTGTCCATTCTGTGATTCTGTGGGAGTAGTCACTTGGGGGATAGAAAGATTCCATAGAGAAGGAAAAGGGCAGCTTTTTTAGAGAGGGAGGGAGGAAAAAGAGAGGGATAATGTAGAAAAATTTTACAAAGCAGAAAAGTAAGAGGCACTCGGAGAGTAGAAGTGAGGAGGAAAAAGAAAAGGTTGCCATGTGTGGGAGTTCACATTAGCCAAATAACGCTTCAGCTTTGATAATAAGCATCTGTGAGCCTTATTAGATATTCTTTCTGCCATTTTCCTACATTGAAATGTTAACAGTATTAAAATGGAAGATGTTGCAGACATTGTTATAAGTACTTATAGGAAAATAGCACTGTTTTTCAAATACCCAGTTTTCATTACAGACGGGACCTTGAGCATCATGGTAGTGAATTGCTGGCATGCAGGGGGGAGGTCTGGGCAGAGGAGGCCTAGCCATAGATCCAGTGGGAGAGCTGCCTTTGCCTGGGGTTGCGAGGCCTGGGCCAGCCCCAGGGAGGCTCCGTTCCAAACACTTTGTTGTCATCTCTCTTTTTTCATTTTTCTTTCTTTCTTTCTTTTTTTTTTTTTAAGTAATCTCTATATCCAGTGACCCCCTGAGATCAAGAGTCACATGTTCTACCGCCTGAGCCAGCCGGGCGTCCCTCTTTTCTTGCTTCTTTCTGAGCTGTGTCGCCTTTACCCCTGATTTACATAGCCAGTAGCAAGCTGGGTAGTGTGGTTAGAAGTCCTGAGAAGCCACTCATGGAAACCAGGGGGGTTCCTGTCCCATCACACGATGGCGCCCACCCTGACTCCCCCATCTCTCCTGCGGGCACCTAGTGCCTGTCTCTGCCCCTGCTGCTTCTTTAAAACCCTTCTTGACCTAGAAACTGCTTTATAGACCTTCCTTTTTTTGAAGTCTTGAGTATGGTCTGCTTGTATCTAGATAGAGAACGGACATTTTTAGATCGCAAATGCCAAACAGCTGTGCAGGGTAGATGCCACAGGACTTTGGAGGAGGGAGAAGGTGGCATTAATTGGAATAGATGGACTAGATGAGCCAGGTGTCCCAGTGAAGAGAGGAGCTCAGCTGGGCCCAGAATGACCAGAAGCACAAAGTTAATGTGAGAAGGACTCTTTAAGTAGGTCGCTGGGAGATCAGGTAGAAAACCTGAGGGTGTGAGTTTCCAGCTGTGTTCTGGTGAGGCCTGGGTGCCAGGGAACGGGTGCATCCAGATGGGGGGACTCCGATTGCTAAGTAACTGAAAATTCAGGGCAGTATCTGCGTACCTTTCCCCTTCCCACGGCCACCTGGAAAACTAGAAGGAGCTGCGTGGTAAGAACGGTGCTGGAGCTCTGGAAGGAAGAATCTGGAAGTCAGGATGCCAGACTAACCTCCGTACTGTCACTCAGCAGCCGAGTGATCTGAGCGCCTCACTTTCCCCAGTTGTCCGGACTCCTGGACTCTGACTCCCCTCTGCCTTTGACTCCTTCCTTGAGACCCCTCACACGATCAGCCCTCATTCCGTTCACATTCACTGCTCTTCACTCAATCCGTGGTGCTCCCCAGCCGGGAAGCCCCCACCAGAATTGGCACGATGGTCTCACTTTGTGTTCTACTGAGGAATTACCATTTGTAGTTCTTACTGCCTACAGTGTGTGTACACCATCCCCATTACTGGCACCAGGAGCTGCAACTGGGTGCTTTGTCGTATTTGATAAACCAGACGTTCTTTCTTTATTTGTGGAATGAGCCCTTCTAATTAAGTGAAATTTTCGGAGGCATGGTATTTAGCTACGTAAACTTGAAATGTTAAAACAGAGTGTAATTGTTTTGATAAAAATCCTAAAAACTCTTAGCGTAACTGAAGCCTTTCCTGACAGCTCCAGGTTCTAAACGTGTAAAGCTCCCTCAGTCTTTGCTGTCATACAGTGCCGTCCCCAGAAACTGTTAGCCCTCCTCCTCGCCACAGGGTCCCAGGCCTGGGGTTCTGTTCTGCTGAACTGAGCGCTACTGATAGCGTGCTTTTTCTGTAACAGCCATTCTTTTACCTTCTTATTGCCTCTTTCTGCTCTGCTGTGGGCTTGCAAAAACAGATAATCAAGCAGGTTAAGTAGGTGTTAAGAAAATCATAAAAACTCGTCACCTTGGCAACATCAGCTTTAGCTGCTCCTGCTCCCCTGCTCTGCTCTTGAGCATTGAGCTTCCTGGAGGGGTGGGTTGTGACCATGCTCATTTGTCCTCTGATATCATTCAGTTGAGGCGTTACATTGGCATGACATGTTTTAATAGACTGTTACAAGAGCTTACCACTTTTTTTTATCCCCCGGTGTGATCCTTCTTAACCCTATTCTAAATTTTCTTTTAGGTACGCAATAACTGTTTGGTATTTTGATGCAGATGAGAGAGCACGAGCTAAAGTAAAATATCTAACAGGTAAACATTTTTTGCGGCCAGGTTCTACCGCAGGGAAGGCGCCCGCGGTCAGGCGGTGCCGTCGGGAATGCGAGCACGGACATGGCCTTTATTAACGCGACAGAGACTTGCTCCTTGTTTCTGTTGGATTCCTTAACTCCCTTATGTAAAAGAGGACTTCTCTGAAGCCCTCTTCATTGTTATCGTTAGCCAACAAAATTATTCAGAGATTCGGAAAGTTTGAGGCAAAAAACCTTCAGAAAAGTATTCAAACACAAGCTGAGGTTTTCTGTGATTATGTCCTTTTCAATCCCAGGCTGCCAGATGCTTTTGTTAGCTGCCATCTGGCTTCCTCTCGTGCTCCTTTTAGCAGGAAGTTATAAGTACCCTTTCCTTTTTATTTTTTAATTTTTAAAAATTTATTTATCTTGAGAGAAAGAGAGAGAATGAGTCCCAAGCAGGCTCTGCGCTGTGAGTGCAGAGCCCAGTGCGGGGCTCCAGCCCACAAACAGTAAGATCAGCCAAAACTGATCCAAAACTGAGAGTTGGATGCTTATCCGACCGAGCCACCCAGGCGCCCCAGCACCCTTTCCTTTTCAAAAGTCCGTGCTCTAAAGAATATGTACAGAATCCAGGTCTTCCATGTTGCATGTGGAACAATTGAAGAACAATACGAAGGAGATGAGCTGAAATGATGGAAGTCAGGCATGTGGAGTCTGTGCCTGCCGGTGGGGTCCGTAGACAACACACTTGGGCCAGATCTGAAGATCCCTCGGTCCGCGGGCCCCTCCCACCGCCGCCTACCGCGGACTGTCTCCTGGAGGAGAGGCTCTTACTCTTCCAGCAGATGGACCGCTGCTTCTTTAACCCCAGCCTGTGTCTCCAAGAGTCTGCTCGGTGCTCACATTACTGATTAACTGGCTGTACTTTCATGAGCCGGAGATAATCCCTTTTATAAAACTATAAAATTGGGGGCACCTGGCTCAGTTGGTTAAGTGTCTGAGTTTGGCTCAGGTCATGATCTCGCGGCTCGTGAGTTCAAGCCCAGTATCAGGCTCTGTGCTGACTCCTCGGAGCCTAGAACCTGCTTCCCATTCTGCGTCTCCCTCTCTCTGTGCCCCTCCCCTGCTCATGCTCTCTCTTTCTCTCAAAAATAAATTAAACATTAAAAAAATTTTTTAACTATAAAATTGGATATTCGTGCTTTTTTTTTTTTAAAGTTACTATTTGTGGTGGAGTCCTAGTGGTGTGCTTTCAGGGACACTGAACACACTGCTATTTTAGAGCAACGCACATTGTTTTTGAATTAAAAAGGAGATAAAATCATGATCTGTGTAGAGAACAGCCTTTCCTTTTGAAGGTGTGCTAGTCCAGAGGAGTGCATTTATTACAGCAGTGGTGCGGGTAGCTTTTAGAGGTGCAATGCGATCATTTTCAGGGGACGTGGGTTTGCAAAGCTGAGGCATGGGGCACGCGGTTAGCTCAGTGGGAAGCAGTAGCAGAAGCGGTCTGGTGCTTAATGAATGAGTGAGTAATCTTTTTTTTTTTTTTTTTTTTGCAGGCGAAAAAGGTGTGAGGGTTGAACTCAATAAGCCTTCTGATTCAATCAGTAAAGATGTCTTATAGAGCCTTTGATCCAGCAATAGCCCCCCCTTCGCCTACAATAATTGTTGACGCGATTTGTTAACTTGTGAATACAGATAAGTGGGATAAAGACAAATAGACAACCAGTTGGCATTTTAATAAGGAAACGGAAAGAGCTTCAGTGTTTTGCATCAGAAGGAATATCTGGACTGCGTGACTCTCTACTGCATAATCGACTTCAAACCTGTGACTGCTTCTGGGAAGAGTATAAGCTACCAGCTGACAATGGTATTGACATCTGGACATGAAATAAGTGCCCTCGGTAGAATTTTTTCATTCTTAATATTTTGCCAGATCTGTCATCTAGATGAGTTCATGTCATCGCTCCCTTTTTTATATAGTCAAGTTTGAATTTGAAGTAATTTTTGTATGATCAGGTACAATATATCAAAACTGAATTGAGAAAAAAATTACAGTATTATTCCCCAAAATAGCATCAATCTATTTTTGTAAACTTCTTCGTACTATTAAATTTTGCCCTAAAAGACCTCTTACAATGATCGTTGCCAGCGACTGCTGATTCCTTTCATTTTCTTTTTACTTAACGTAAGAAAAGGAGCACTTTAATCACCCGCTGAAAAATTAGATTGTTTTGTAGTCCCATCTTTTACACTAATTTGAACTCTTAAAAATTGCTGCTGTCGTTTTTTTGACATTGTTAATATGAAACCTAACAGTAAAACCCATCACCATTTACTACCAGTAACTTTCAGTTCACGTTTTATAAGTAAAAATACCCAGAAGGTTTTATCTTCTAAGTTAGAATTTTTACAAGACTAAAGCGACTGGCACTAAATGAACTTGATTTCTCCTCAGCATCAAGTTCCCAAGATAAAGGGCTTTCTCACGCTTTCAGGTATATTCTGTAGACGTAGAAGGTGACATCCCCTTCCCAAGACTTTGCCTTTTGCTTCCCAGCCAGTCGATCGTACTTCCAATTTTGCTGTTAGGGTTTCCCCCTCCTGTGACCCACGTGATGTGCAGATCAGAACCTTGCTTCTGTTGGATGGCAGAGGGCGGGGGGAGGTGGGGGTGGGAGGACAGTGTGCCGGGCCTGAGCTGTGTCAGTGCAGAATGAATGTTCACAGAGCCTCAGATCAGGCACTCNAAAAAAAAAAAAAAAAAAGTGGAAAACCAGATGATTTTATTTTCATGTTAAGATTTTTCTTTGACTTTTCAGAAGAAGAGGGAATATTTCAGTATCACACAAGGCCTCCCAGACTTCTGTTTTTCGATGTATGAACTGGGATGGATGTGTTAGGACTTTGTTTTCCTGGGCCAACCGTTAGCAGAGCCCAGAGGGTGGTGTCCGTATTTCGCACGAACGATGGGTCTAGACCTTGCCCACTTCAGTTTTCTATCTCTGTCCTTGATCTTTGCCAAAATGCGTGTACAGAAATATTTCTGTATATTTCAACTTACGACAGTTTTAGCATCTGTATAGTTTGTATTCACTTAGAGACCTTTTCTATGGAAAGCTCAGTAATTTTTATTAAAAGATTGCTATTCATGTAAAACATGAAAGAAAAATCTAGCGAAACTGACAGTGTGGACTTAGGGTGGTGGGTGGGGTTAAATATTCAGTATCGTGATCTCATGTAGAACTTGCAGGAGAAAATTAGAGCTTATGGTTGTTTTTCCTTGCCCGCGTTCAGTTTTGTTCCACTTCCTCTCTGTGTTCCAGATAATGCAGTGTAACATCTCTCTAGTAAGTGCCTCTGCCAGCCGGACCTGGGAGTGCAAGCTGTCTTTGCCATCTGGTCTGCGTGCGGCATGCTGCACTCAGCCTTGACTCAGAAGCGCTGTCACGTTTAGGTCTAGTGGAGACTGTTCTTTCAGTGGGGGTTTGTGTGACCGTCGGGGCGGCAGCCCCCGTGTCATCCACACGTGTGACCCTGCAGGTGTGCAAGGTCAGAGTCTCCTCTCCATGGGCTGTGCTTTCCAGGCAGGTCTTAAAGTTTGTACTTTTCAGAAAAGTTTTCTCTCCTCCCTTGGAGATTATTGTGAAAGGATCAAGGAGCCCAGGACAGCCAGTTCTTTAATATCCATTTAAAACCTGTGCGTTTCATGTTAGCGGGACCGTTAACTTGTCACCAAGCAGGACTCTGTTTAAGACAAAATTTAAAACTACTTGTGGCCTCTATATGTTTAATCCTAGTTAAAGACAAAGCTTCTAATGCTGTTTTTCATTGACTGCATTAACCAGCTGTAAAACACAGACCTTTATCAACAGCAGGCAAAGAATTTCAGGATTCATATCCAGATAGACGGGAAAGTCATGTAATTTGAAAAACAGTGTTTCATTACGAAAGAGCTCTCAAGTTGCTTGTAAAGCTAATCTAATTAAAAAGATGTATAAATGTTCTTGAAAAACTTATGGTTGTTATTTCCAGCTGTCTGGTTTGTTTTTTTGTTTCTTTTGGTTTCTTAAATCCTTTATCCTACATGGACAGTCTTAATGGGCCCTTCTCTCAGATAATGTGCTTTTCTATCCCACATCTCTGGCTTAGTCCGGAATGGCTGGGATGACTTTTTATAAATGATAACGAGGGAAAGAAAGAGAACAGTAAACACAGGAGCATAACAATCCTAGCAATGTCCTGGGGGTAAGTGGCCTGGCCATGGGACCCGTGAGTGCTCTGTTTTGGGTTCTCAGCATTTGGATTCTTGCCCTTTCAATAGAATTTCTAAAACTATTCTAACACCAGGGCTGTTGGGCATATCTGTGTCACCCCTCTGCAACAAACAGGAAGGGGCATCAGGCATAGATCTGTAACCGTCACAGGCGTCCTGTGTGTGTGCGCACAGAAGTTTACTTTGTGTGGTCACAGGCTAAAATATCAGAGCTCTCGTAATGTGAGATCAGGAGACACGTTTCTGTATCTCTGATCTAAGAAACTTCTAGTGTGGTGTTCTTGTTATTTTCTAGCCTCTCTCTCAGGGCGTTAGGGAAACTGTACTGAAATAAAGGGTGGGGGGGATGAAAGGAGAGGGCAAATGAGTCCAAGATGAAGACTGATTAAATTAGGTGGTGGTGTAAAAAGAGCACAGGACTGACAAATCTCTATTCTGTTCTGGCCCAGTCACTTAATTATGTGACCCCTGGAGACTTTTTCCTCTGAAAATAAGCACAGTGGCTGCGGACCTGAGAGCTGTGTGAGCCCTGATGAAGTAAGTACAGGTTAGTTCCCAAGGTGCACACGGCCCAAGGACAAGCGCTCCGCTGTGGCTGTAGACTGCGATGATCAGTGTTGATGCTGTACACTTAATAATGGACTTGCAGACCAGGTTTCTCTGTTCGTTTCTAAACCCTCAGGAGCAAATGCCCAGTCTCCACTACCACATCTCAAGGCAGGAATACGTTCCCCGATCGCTGCGCTTGGTTTTAATGCAGATTCTCTTCCTGATCCACTGGCAAGTAAATTTCACCTGAAATACGGCAAGTGCCCAAGGATAAACCATCGACCCAATGACATGTGGAAGGGCCTGGCCCTGTGAGCTGGAAAGAGTTTCGTAAGGAGAAAACACTTAAAAAGAAGCCGCTTCCCAAGACAGGTGAAGCCTTAACAGCTGCCAGCAGCCAAAGCGCCTTCTATCGAATGCGTGATCTTTTAACTCTGAACAAGGTGTCAAGTTTATTAGGTAGGGCGTTACTGCATCAGGTCTTCTTTTCATTGAGATTAGGACCTTTCCTGCCAAGATTAATTACTGTTATTATCGAGTTCTATAAAATCCCTCTACATTTTTCCCTCAGAACCAGCAGAGTAGACAGAGCAAAGCTCATCTCCTTTTAGAATTAAAACAGGATGAGAGCAGCGACTCGCTCAGGACTTACAGCTACTAGGTGGTAGAGAGCCAGGGTTTGAGCATAGGCTCTTCTTTCCTTGTTTATCTTTTTAAACATTATTTTATTTCTTATTTTAAGTAATCTCTACGTCCAATGAGGGGCTCGAACTCCCGACCCTACGATCAAGACTCACAGGCTGTACTGACTGAGCCAGCCAGGCACCCTAGGTTTTTTAATAGTCAACATTATACGTGTACGTGTAGCTAAGTCAGCTTGTTCTGTAAGGGTTTTTAAGGAAAACAGCCCCTCGTGTTCTTCAGCTGAGAACAGATTTTAACTCTTAAGTGACTCTTTGGGTTTAATTAGTTGCCTGATGAGTTCTAAGTAACGTAATCACATTGCTACACGTTGGGTTTTCAGCGTGAGACCTTATCTCCTGACCAGTTCCCCACATGAAAGATANGGGTTGATAGTCAAGACTACTGGTGATATTCAGAGCATGGTTAACACGGACTGAATCATGAGGACTTTTCTTCCACAGTTTGCTTTTATCCTGACGTCCTGATTTTTCATATTTTTCCTGTGGCTTCTAGCCTGCAGCAGTCCAGTAGCGGCTGTACTCTCTGCCTGGTAGACCGGCGTCTTCCTGAGGTCTCCTTTCCCCATTGTTCTGGAGACCCCCTCCACCGCTCTCTGTTGGGTCTCCCGTTTCCTGGATCCCTTATCTTCCCCTTTCTCGGCTGATTTCCTCAGTCTGGTGGAACATGTCCTTCACACATCTTCCTGCGCAAAAGTAGGTGGGTGGTAAAATTTCCCACCCAGTGCCTTTATTTTACCCTCACCCTTCATTGGTAACCTGAACGGAGTTTACCCTTCTAGTTGGGAAAGCATTTTCCTTCAGCGTTCCGAAGGCATCGCCTCACTGGTTTCAGGTTCCAGTGTGAATGCGGAGAAATCTGAAGCCATTCCTGTTCCTGACCCTGTTCCTCTGTGGAAGCTCCTGGAGTTACCCTTCGCCCCCAGGGCCCTGCAGTGTGACAGCAGGCTTTGGTGGATCCTGTCCTCAGCCGGCGTGACAGTCATGCAGACTGCACGTTCATGCCCTACGCTTGGGGACGTTCGCTGAGACCATGATATTATGTTCCCTCTCTGTTGTCTTGCTCTTTCTGGAACTTCGATTGTCCAGACAGTGCATCGACTGGTTTGTGCCTGTTGCTTAGTTACTGCGTGTCTTTGTCCTTTATTCTTAGATCTCTTTTCCAGTTATGCCAGCGAGGGGTTCAGGTCTATTATCAGGTTTTAATTTTCCAGGGTTCTTTTGTTCTCTTAATGTTTTGTTTTATTTTTAGGATACAACAGCCTGTTCTATTTAATAGATACAGTATTTAACCTTGCTTTGGGTTTTTCTCTTTCACACTGTAAGTTTTGCTCCTATGTCATAATTCCTGTGCGTTCATAATTAAGTGGAGCTTAATTAAGTTGGGCTTCTGGTTTTCCGAGAAATATTGGCAGCTGCCTAAATCTGAATCTCTTTCATCACCTTCCCAACACCATACAGACCAGGAGAACCCAGGCGGTTCCCTGTGACACACCTGCAATGTGAGTGTGAGACGCAGAAGTCCAGCTTTCAGGAGAGGAGAGAAATAAGCACCAAGGCCAGCACCAGGACCCGTGTGAAGGCAGAGTCAGGCAGAAACTGTACAGTAAGAGGATGAGGGCAAGAGGGGCCGCGTGGCGGCAGTACACGCGGTGCGGGGAGGCAGGGACCCACCACCAGGGCTGGAAATGCAGACCGTCCCCGGCTGATGACGGTTCACCCGAATGGTTTTTTGACTTTACAAGGGTACAGACACCATACACGTCCCGTAGAAACCGTACTTGGATTTTGAATTTGGGTCTTCTCCCAGGCCAGCAATACGAGATACGTACCCTCGTGATGCCAGATGGCGGCTGTGGCTTCCACTCCTGGGCAGCCATGCGATCATGAGGGCCGTCAACCACACGCTTCGTACTGCTCTGTGCCCACACAGCCAGCAACACGGTATTCAGTCGATACAAGAGAGTTAACACTTTATTATAAAACAGGCTATGGGGCGCCCAGGTGGCTCAGTCCGTTAAGCATCCAATGTTGGCTCGGGCCGTGGTCTCATGGTTTATGAGTTCGAGCCCCACACTGGGCTCCATGCCGATGGTGCGGAGCTTGCTTGGGATTCTCTTTCTCCCCCTCTCTCCCTGCCCCTTCTGTGCTTTCTCCCTCAAAAATGAATAAATAAACTTTAAAATTAAGTAAATTAAATGGGCTATATGCCCAAATAGGACTCTGCCCAACCGCAGGCTAATGTAATCACTCCTGAGCACGTTTAAGGCAGGCCGGGCTGAGCTAGGGTGTGGGGTAGGTTAGTGTATTAAACGCATCTTCAGCCAGTGATGGGTTTGCTGCACTGTAAGTTGAGGAAGATCTGTACTGATAAATCGGACACCAGTTCACCAGAGCACTGGCCTCTGGGTCATCGAGAGGAAGAAGTCCTGAGTTTGCAGGTGGCTGTGTGGGGAAGGTATTGTCTGCCGGAGGAGGGGCCGAGATCTCCTGGAAGCCAGATGGTAAAGTACAAGAAGCATGGATGTCACAGGGAGGAAATAGATCACAGAACCAGAAAACCACAGAATCAGGCTCAAAAAGCAAAGTACTCTCAAAGCTCAAAATTCCCTCTGAGGAATACTGCACATCACTGTACCAACAGAACACTCTGGAATCAAACCCACTGAGCTGCACAAACCCCTCAGGTCTGCCTAGATAGAACCAATTTTCTGCAAGTCAAGGGAAAGAATGCCTTTCAAAATGAGCAGAAAAAGGAATACAACATTTTTAAACACTGCCGGGAGAAGAAGAAAAAATGAGAATCCGTTCCAGCTGATGGAGAGCCTCTCCTCAACCATAAGGCAGAAGAAAACCACAAGAACAGCCTGAATCAAATATCCTTACCCAGGGCATTGCAGAAATCAAAATGAACACTGGCACTTGAAACTGGCACTGACTTGAAGATGTCAGAACAAAAACGGAACAAAAAGAATACCTTCAGCAAGCTGTAAAAAAATGATGATTGAAGGGTGAACAAGGAAGAATAGATTCAACTGAAAGTACAGGGAAGGGCACTGAAGAAAAGCAGGAAAGCAGCCAGGGGTACGTAGCAGAGGTTACACAGAGAAAGCAGAAGGGACACTTGTGTGTGTGCACTGTGTGCGCGCACTGTGGTGTGCTCACACAGTGATGCGCGATATCCAGCAACGAGAATGGACGATCTGCCAACATACAACCTCCCTTTGGACATCTAACCTTAACCCTAACCCATGGAGGTAACTGGATCTCTGCGATTAGAACGCAACTGAAGTGTGGGTGGGTCTGTCTTCATAAATGCGTTCCTGGGAACCATTTATACCTGTGTAGGTGCACACATTTATATACGGAGTTAAATTTTTTAAGATCTAAGTAACGTCTCCATCCAACATGGGACTCGAACTCATATCCCTGAGATCAAGAGCTCTACCGACTGAGCCAGCCAGGCGCTCCTCTTCTTATTTTAAATGTATACCAACACCTTCAAAGAATCCTGTGAGGAATCTTGTGAAAACAATAAAACAAATGCCCTCCCCATTTCTTTCATATCGATGCAGATCTTCATGTATTTAGTTTGTAAGGAATATTTAGCTTGTAAGCAATGCTTCTAGCCTGGAATGATTTGTGTCTTTTAAGAGTATTCTAGCTTGAAAATACACAAACTTTGAATCTTTAGAGAAGTATGGAGAAGAGTCCGTGTTCCTGAGGGAATTATTGAAAACACATAAAAATGGAACTTGAGAAACATCTCGCCATTTCATCCACGTAACACCGAGAATCTGAGCGGCTGCTCTTTATTCTTTTGGACCTCTGATGTAGGAGCTCGTGGCAATATTTGTGTCCCAGGAAGCTTCCAGACTAAGCTAGACAATACAGAGCAGTGCGCTAGGTGTCAGACAGACCCAAAGGGAGAGCACTATAATTTCAGAAATAGTAGGAAAGTACAGGTCTTGCCTTGTCTGGAAGGCTTCCTGTTCTGAATTATCACCCAGTTTGGCCCCATGTGTGGGTTACTGGTGTCTTTCTAGCAGAAGACTGTTGTGTTAGTGTTCAGTGAAAGGTGGACTGGAAACAAGGTTGGGGAGGTGAGGGAGCCCCGCGTATCAGCCCTAGTTTGTTTGAACAAGCACACTTCTTGGCCTGCTCTTCCCCCCTCGCAGGAGTGGTGATCGTAACCCGTCCTTTCCTTTCTATGAATCGGGACTGGCAGTTACGCCAGCTGCTGACTTCACCTTCAGTTTTTCAGAGATCCTGAACTTCCCCGAGAGCGCCCCCTGGTGCTCAGTAAACGGGAGGGTAAATCTTTGGGCAAGTTAATTCCAGGGCGGAGGCAAGTTTCTGTGCTACCAGATACAATGCCGTGAGCCTGAGTAATGATGTGGCTCCAGAGTCACTTAAGAAAGAGCAAGTCTTTTGCTCTTCGCTTCAAAGACCGGTGATGATCAAGTGTGACACGTAACAACATTCTGGGGGAATGTTAGAAAAAATAAAAGTGGGGATCTCCATGTGGCATACTTTTCTGTTAATTTTAACCCCCTGGGCAATTTAGTCTGCAATGATAACCATGTCAGAGTTTCACTTCGCTAGTCAACAACAACTACAACAAACTGCTAAAAACGCAAGACAGAGAATAACAGGAAACCACTGCTCTTTGATAAGAATTAACAAACTACAGAGAGCGCTGGGCTTTGTTCTCTCAACAGCCCGAGAGAGGGAGGTCCCGCACGTGTCCGTGCTGCCCGGTCCCAGGGAGGTAGCAAGTCTGTGGGAAGATGGAGCAGCTGTTTCACTTTGACACAAGTTTATTTAAAAATCCTACGGACTCGGAGAACATAGTCTCAGTGCTGCAGGACCAGAGCACAGCATGAGATGTTCTTTGTGTTTTCCACTTAGATACACACTTATGGTCTAAAAAGCAAGACAGAACTTTCCAGATTTAAAGTTCGGTTTGCTAGATAATGAGGAGCCCTGGCTTTAAGAACACACTAAATTTTCATAAAGTCTACTCCCCTTCCCTGCCAACCCATGTCCCCTGAGTGAAGGGTGACCGCAGGTAAAGGTGGACCCAGAATTAGCCCCTGGTATTAGGGTAGAACGTTTGCTTTTTTTTTTTTTTAAAGGATAGAAGACAAAACCAAGAGAACAGAAAGCTTTCTTTGATATAAATGACCCAGAGTTGGGGGTAATGCAATTCTACAGTAAAAGTTTTCTCAAAAGTTCTATCACGGATTGAAGGCTATTTGATTCCAAATTTAAAATTACCTTCCCTTCTCTTGCCAGCCACCAGTTTTCCGTCATCCCTTAAAACTGACCAACTCCTGATTTTACCAGCTGGCTCTTTCTCGGCCCATCCATCCTCTCTCTGTTGGGGCCACTGCCCTTCCTCCGCCCATTTACGTTGCCCCCAGAGAACCCATCCGGATGCTTCCCAAACGTTCTGGACTCTCTGGCTTACTCATCTTTCCAACCCCACCCACACCTGAATCAAAAGACGGCTGTTCTCAGGGACCACACAAAAGGGAGAACGTGACAGACAGGGTCTCCACCCCCAACACGATTTACTATTCTCTCTGCCCTCTTACCCCCTCATCCTACTCGGTGAACCGCTTGCTCTTCCCAGGCCTTTCCTGTGCCCCGTGGGCTCCGCTGGGCCCTTCCCACCCTGGCCCTTCCCCCTCCCTTCTTACAGGCTAGCCTGACCTGCCCTAGAAGACCCCGCCCTGCCCCAATGTGGTCTCATCCAGCAAGCATCCCCACTGCACGGAGCAGAACCCAGTGCAGAGCACTTCCTGTGTTCAAACCAATCCACTCCCGTCTCCCTCCCCGGCCAGCTCACTCCCAGCCAGGCTGTAACATCTGAGGACACGAGGTCTCTTTTTACCTCACTGCCCAGAACCCTGTACAGTTCTGAATCAACAAATGTTTACTGCACATACTTTGCTAAATTGAGCAAAAATGATCCTATGTGAAAGTATATAATGGCATATACTCAACATAATACGCATATTTAAGTCCTTTATCCATACATATTTATTAAATACTATTTTTTAACTTCACACTTAAGAAATTTCAAAGCTTGTCAGCACTTCACCAGACAAGCTAAAATAAAAAGGAAGGGCAGTAGTGTTCAGACCGACGGACGCCTGAAACGCTTACACACTGCTGGTCCGGGGGTCCCCTGGCAGCATTTCGTAAAGCGAGACGTACATCCACAGTGCAGCTCCAATCCTGGGGACCATACGTGCCCGACAGAAATGAGGAGGCGCAGTGTCCTGAGAGCCAGCCAGCCCCGCACAGGCCAGAACGAGCCGGAACTGTCGCACCTGTGGCATCGGGATGGAGGAACGACGCTGGCTGATCCGTAAAAGCACCGCAGAGCAGTGAACTTAAGACATGCAGCCGCAGCAGCAAGGAGGACAGTGCTTTTATATGAAGTTCAAAACCAAGCTCACCAGACCTGTGGTGACGGAGATGAAGACAGCGTCCGCTTCGGAGGTGGTGGGTATGGGCTCCGGGCGCTGCGCCCGTGAGGACGCCTCCTGCAGGAACTGCGATGCTCTCTGCCTGGATCTGGGCGGCAGCCACCCAGCGGCGCCCTGGGGAGGCTCGCGCGGCTGCACGCCTGGATCTGGCACCCTGGAACACGCAGGTCATGTTGCAACATAGTTGAGAAAAGGAAAAGCTTGTGACCTAAGCTCTTGGGAATATACCAGAGCCAGAGGTGCAGCCCCAGACAGAAGGTCAACAGACCCAAGTACCTTAGTCTCTTTGCCGGAACATGGAAAGGAATGTTTCTAAAAAGAATTATACTTTTCAAAAGGCACAGACGGTATTCGTTTTTATTATAGTGCTTACAGCTCTGGCTTAAGGTTCATAAAACGTTTCCAGGTAACGTGCTATGTGCAGTGAACGAGGTAGCTCTGGGATGGCACATGCTGCAGCCACGTAGCCCCGGATCTACTCACTCGGCTACATTTTGAGAAACCGCTCAACTCCGGCCTACAAAATGCAGTTGCTCCTTGTGACTAGAGAATGTCTGCAAGAGGCTGATTTTACCGTAGTCCTTATGGGCCTGAACCTAAAATCCGCCTTTTAGTGATGACAAAAATAAAATTTTTTAAGATATAGAAAATTTATTTCCTGTTAAGATTAAAACAAAAATGAAAACAGACCTCTGAGTACCCTGAAACAACGAGTACGCTTTGTACTCCAGGTCGTACTGACATTGCGAAATGAACACCAGTTCCGGGACTGAGTTTTCATATTACTGCAGAAGTACTCAGTGTAGCCAAATACCTCGCAGGATTCCTCACGGAGTACTCTGAAGAAGGTATGCAAATAAAAAGATTAACAGCAAGAACACCTACAAATTCCCCAAGTAAACGTGCAGAATAAAACCGGGGCTACAGTATACACAGGAGTGAACGCAGCACCTTTGAGCATAAAATACTTCTCGTTATAATCTCATATGGGTATATATAAAATAGAACTAGATCCTAACCGACAAACCTTACAAACTTCCTGAGGGGCTGGCAATAAGCTAGTGAGGTGACACAGCCACGCGGTGTGTGACACCCGCCTGGTTTTCAGAGACTTCGCCCATGTTTGACACTGATGCTGTCACCTTCAAGGCACCGGTCCAAGTGCTCGTTAATCTGAGACTCCAGGACTTCTTTCTGACAGACAGGACAGCTGACGGCTGGGCTGCTGGAGCTCTGAGCTGCGGCCGGACAACGTGAACTCCACGCAGGATCGTTTGCGCCACTTTGTACTTTCTCTTTCTTGAAAAAATGGTCAAGAACAGACCTGTCTTCGAGCCTGGCCCGTTTACTGGGCGATCTCTCTTCAGGCCCACTCCCGTCCGGGGGTGCGGTCACAGAGGTTGATTCTGGGGCTTTTAAAGAATTTCTCAGGGATATCTTAGAGGAGGTGACCCTTCTGTGAGAACCGGAAGGGATGGGGGTTTGGAGGAGGTCACTGACTGTCCCGCTTTTTGCTGGCGATCCACTCACACTTCTGAAGGCTTTCTGGTTGACAGCTGATACTCTAGGAAAGTAGTTGCTTACAACATTTTGGTGACCGGCAGTAAGAACAGGGGAGACTAGAGAAGTTTTTCTGCTCAGACCATTCTGTTCGGATTTCACCTCAGTTTTAGAATTAGGTCTCAGAGCCTTTGCCGACTGGTCTTGACTGAAAAGATCTTGGGTTTTACTGACGGCGTGTGAAGCGACAAATCTCCCGGGTGAGGGTGAATTGCTCGTGTCTCCCAGGACGTACCCTTTCCCACTGAAAGGGATTAACGGTTGGGTCTCACCTCTGGTGGGCTGATCTGCAAAAGAAGCAAAGGTTTTCTTGACGCAAAACCAACACAGTAACAGATGTCAAGCTAACGGACAGTTTGTTCACAATGAAGAAATAAGGTGTTACTCTGTAACTTTGGTCCGCATGCTAACTACCTATTCATCGGGAGGACCATCTGCAGCAGCTAGGGGGTCTCCGGTGGGGCAAAGGCCAAAACAACATCCTCTCCTATTTAGCTTAGGAGTTTTATCAGCCAAAGACCACCTGCAAAGGAACTTTTACCTTGAAAATCACTTAGCATTCATTCCTGAGGTTCAGTCCCACAGGGAAAAGTCTGCGCCCACACTATCTTTCCTCCTGGTTGCACAGAATGAGGGCATATCATCTCTCTGTGTACGTTCTCTAGCTCTTCCGCTCACTCACCGTTTCAGATTTGGGAAGAGGAGCTTATTACGTTCCTGGATGCAATCGACAACTTCCCAAGGGAAGAAGCATTAAAGTTAGTGACCTGGCTCCCTCTTCAAAAGGCAGTAACTCTGAACTTCATAGGAAACGGATAAATCCTGAAGATGGAGTACCGGCACATACATGTCATATCCTTTTCCCACTCTCCCCATGAAAACACATCCATCCACAGCAGAAGTCACTGGGACAGAACCCAACTGATAGGAAGGGGCGGGGTCAGGACTGATTCCGGGCATTGTTATCTGAATTACTGTTTTTATTTTGACAATCTTTCTGCCTTCTGTTTCCCAGTGACTCAGTGAGTCCAGACCGGGAAAGGGGCTTCAGAGTCTAATAAGGTCCGTGCAAACCATTTCTACCTTAGCTCCCTGCATAGAGCGCAGCGGGAGTCAGACTGGGAAAGGGACTCTTGAGCCTCTAACGTGGTCAGTGAAACTACTTCTACCCTAACCGTCCTCCATACAGAGCAGCACACATTTTTCTACCACCGTTTCAGAAAAAAATGGGACTGTTTGAAGTCCACACTTGCAAACGTCTACACAGAAACAATCCTTAGCTCATCCTAACGCCGCTTCTCTCGAGGCCGGCGCCGGCTTTCTGCACCGTCCGCTGCAGTCCCGTCAGAGGCAGAAGGACAGACAGAGGTACCTTTCTTTCCCGCCGCTGCCGGCTGCCTTCCTGGCCTGGCCTTGCCCTTGCCTTTGCGGGCGTAGTTCTCCGGCTCCTTGATCTTCACGTAGGTGCCGCCACACGTCTGCTGGTGCTCGGCCCACCAGTAGTCGTGAGCGGACGGCGCCCGGTTGGTGGCGCGTTTGACGTAGCCATAGTAGGGCTTCCTGTGCCGACACGGCCCGTCACAGCGCCACCAGTGTCGCCGGTACTCGTCCACCTCGTCGTGGAACGTGTGGTACACCTGCGCAGACAGAAGGCGTCGGCGTGAGGGGCACAGGTTAATGGTTTCAAGAAAATATATGGGTTTCAACTTTCTTTCGGTTTCAACTCTGCAGCTTCTGAGAGCGCTCTGCAGTGACATGGGGGCGGGGGGGCAAAGGATGTAGCTTCTGTTGGAAGGTTCGTGTTAATGGAAGAGCAGCAGTTCGTACTCCAGGACTGTGTGAGGGGTGGGGCTCCTGGGTGGCTCAGGAGGCTGAGCGTCCAACTCTGGTTCACAGTTCCTGGGTTCGAGCCCTGCATCGGGCTCTGTGCTGACAGCTCAGAGCCTGGAGCCTGCTTCGGATTCGGTGTCTCCCTCTCTCTCTGACCCTCCCCTGCTCACGCTGTCTCTCTCTCTCTCAAATAAGTAAACATTAAAAAAATTTTTTTTTAAAAGAAAAACATGAGATTGGAAGACAAAAGAAAATATTTTTTGACTCGCAAAAAGCTCTATCAAATGCTAGAAGCATTAGAAGCCAAACTGTAAAATGAGCAAAGATGTGGCTAAAGACAGAACTGTATACAGTGTCATGAGGAGGAGGAACCGCTGCCACTGCCCAACCGAAACGTTCCCCCAGAGGTGACAGCCACGGGGTCCTGGACCAGCTGCTGCAAATGCTCCCACCCCATCTCACCACACCGTTGCAGCTCTTCGCTGGGGTGTCTGTAAGGAGCCTCCCGGGGCAGCATTTTATCTGGTTACGGCAAAGGCTCCCAGGATTCAGACGCTTTCATCTTTGTGCCCCTGGTGGCTGAGGTAGGCTCTGGCCCAGTAAGGATGCTCAGTAAGTACCTGAGTCAGTACTGAGTGCGTACTGAGTACTGAGTACAGACCTGAGCGAAAAGCTTCACTCGTCAACTCAAAAAGATTTTCTGTGAATGTACTTTTCAATCCTTACACAGGATCCTCTTCACCTTCTAGATGGAACCTTACTCAGAATCTAAGCAGAGGACAGAGCAAAGAGGTCTCAAAGGAAAGTCAGCCCTCCCACCTCAGTGGTGGATAATCCGGGGTGCCTGGGGGGGGCTCAGTCAGTTGAGTGTCTGACTTCAGCTCAGGTCATGATCTCACAGTTCAGGAATTCGAGCCCCACACCGGTCTCTGTGCCGACAGCTTGGAGCCTGAAGCCTGCTTCAGGATTCTGTGTCTTCCTCTCTCTCTGCTCTGTCTCTCTCAAAAATAAACTTAAACAAAAAAACAACAAAAAACCTAGAAAGTGTCTTTAAAATAAATAAATAATAAACACTGATAATCCTATATAACTCTTGAGTACCTTTTCCACCTCTCAGTGGAACGTGACTAGATAAGGAGCATCTGTACAGGAGATTCTTTTTTTATTTTAATTTTAATTTTTAAGTAATCTCCACACTCAACGTGGGGCTCGAACTCACAACTCCGAGATCAAGAGTCGCACACTCTACCGACTGAGTCAGCCAGGTACCCTGATGAGATTTTTCTTAACCAAGAGATTGAACTTTCTAATAAATTCCCTTGAGGGAATGTGAAACCTTCCGTAACTCTACACATAGTTTTCTAGCGCCTCTCCAATGTGAGCAAAGATCTTGTATGGCTTGGCAAGCATGCCAGTAACGCACAGTATTCGAGGCACAGAAGAAACTCGAGGGCAGAGGTTTAGGGGCAAAGCCATCTGAACACCCTGCCCTTTCTATGATGTCAAAAATGCTTCTTCACTTCACTCGCTGGCCAAAAACATCAGGGAATTGGATCTGTTTTGCTTCCAAGTCCTGTAAGTTCCCCTCCAGCACGGGGGTGGGACTTCTCGAAGGTCGCCGCCACTAAAATAAAATTGTGAAACTGGATGCCCTGTGGAGTTTGTTATAACAGGATGTAACCTGTAAAAGCAAGGGGTGTCCCCTCGATAAAACCTCTCCTAAATGAAAACACACAGATGGCCAAGATAAAAGAATAGAAGCTCTCCTTCCAAGTGAACAAGAGGAAGTATACCAGGACTTCGCTTAAAGCCGAAACACCAGTGAGGAAACTAAAAGCCTTCTGTTCTAGCAACTCCATACTTCTTTTGCTAATCTGGGTTTGATGGGACTGATTTTTAATGCAAGCCACTTTCTTGATGTTGAAGGAACTCTATTCGATAACGAAAAGAGCTCTCGAGGGAATGAAAACCAAGAGCTGGGAAAAATACACAGAAGGTGAGCACTTCCATGTTCCACCACGCTGGCCTTCACCGCCCTTCAAAGGCAGGAAATAACCAAACACACCAAAGAATTTAATCTCTGTAGGAACTACAATTCTATTTGGTTCAATCCAATTCAGGATTTGTTAAGGCCCTGCTGGAGCGCTGCATTACACACCTTAGACGGAGGTCTACAGAGAAGGAAGAGCCACCCCGAGCTCAGAGGTCTGAGAGCAGGATAAAATAGTGTAAAAGGTACAAGAGCTGCTGAGGACGTTCAAAGGAGGGAGAAGTCTAGCCCACTGCGAAGAGAAGAGCATCTGACGGAAAACAGAGGAAATGGCATATTTTAGGGAGAGGATGTAGGGGGAGAGGCACAGGGGGTGGAAAGTTCACTTAGAAACCAGGCAGTATGGGGGCGCCTGGGTGGCTCAGTGAGTCAAGCGTCAAGTCATGACTTCAGCTCAAGTCATGATCTCACAGTTTGTGGGTTTGAGCCCCACATCCGGCTCTGTGCTGACAGCTCAGAGCCTGGAGCCTGCTTCAGATTCTGTCTCTCTCTCTCTGCCCATCCCCCACTCATGCTTTGTCTGTCTCTTTCAAAAATAAATTAAAAAAAAAATTTTTTTTAAAAATCCAAAAAACTACTAACAAGACAGTACAGTCACTTGATAAAATGAATCAGTGATCAAAACAACTGGTATTTAACCCATGCTCAAACCAGGCTCCGTTGTTTTGTATTTTCTCCTCTGACCCTCTCAAGGACCCCGCAGAGGAGCACTGTGCTGCCGGGGAGCACCCGGGGGGGGTGGGGGGCTGCGGAGAAGTTAAGGAGGAGGCCTCACAGCGAACCATCCTGGGAGCCTGCATCTCAACCCAAGCAGTCAGGACTTGCCCGCGCTTTTGGCCCCAGGCTCCACTTCCTACAATATTATGCAGAAAGAGGAATCAAGGAAGACTTCCAGGGAGAGTAACGGACACAGGAAACAGCACTGGAAACGGCAGGGCACAGAAGGAGCGGAGGAGGAGACTATAACCTGGAAAACTAAGTTAACCGAGAGACAACTGTCATCACCCAGAGGCACACACAAGCCAGCCAGCTTCTCTCCGCCTGTCTTACCACCCACTCTGGAAAACCCTCAAAGACAGTACTCGTTTCCACCCACCTCGCTGTCTAGTTTTACTGAAGCCCCAGGAAGTACAGAATAACTGACTACTAAAAATATAAATGCCGGTGGCTCCACACACCGTTATGTTGGCTCCAGTGAGGCGATTGATGCGATGCATATGTTTGCAGAACTCTGGGCCGTGCCCCTCCCGGTCCTTGTCGTTATTCGTGACGAATAGATACGCGTGGATCATTTCGTGCAAGAGGGTCTGAAACAGAAAACAAGCAAATTCATTTGTTAGGGCACTTCCGAAAAGAGAAATGCATTTTTAAAAATGTTTTATTTATATCTGAGAGAGAGAGAGAGAGAGAGAGAGAGAGAGACGGCACGAGCAGGGGAGGATCAGAGAAAGAGGGAGACACAGAATCAGAAGCAGCTCCTGGCTCTGAGCTGTCAGCACAGAGCCCGACGCAGGGCTGGAACCCACGAACCGTGAGATCATGACCTGAGCGGAAGTTGGACGCCTAACCGACTGAGCCACCCAGGCACCCCGAGAAATGCCATTTTCTTACTCTACCTGGGGACTAAACTTCCCTTGGATCACAGGCTCCTTTCAGAAACTGACAAAAGTCGGGGCGCCTGGGTGGCTTAGTCGGTTGAGCGTCCGACTTTCGCTTAGGTCATGATCTCGCAGTTCGTGGGTTCAAGCCCCGCGTCGGGCTCTGTGCTGACTGCCAGCTCGGAGCCTGGAGCCTGTTTCAGTCTGTGACTCCCTCTCTCTCTGACCCTCCCCTGCTCACGCTGTCTCTCTGTCTCTCCTAGAAATAAATAAAACATTAAAAAAAAAAAAAACTGACAAAAGTCATGAAGCATCTTACTAGAAAAATTACGTACACATACATTCACAAAACTTAGTGTGTTATAGCTGAACCTCTGCAGATCCCAGGTCAAGGATCCCTTGTGCCAGGAAAGTCTTTCCACTCTCACTCAAAATCAAAAGGAAAGATCAATGAGCTCAATTACATAAGAACTTTAAAATTCTGCATGGCGTGAAAGCGGCGTGAGTGAAAAGACAAATCAGAACAGTGTTGTGCAACGCCTCTCACGGGGTCTTTATTCTTCAAATATAAAGAGCTACTGGGGGCGCCTGGGTGGCTCAGTCGGTTGGGTGCCGGACTTCGGCTCAGGTCATAATCTCACAGTTCATGGGTTCGAGCCCCCAGTCAGGCTCTGTGCTGGCAACTAGCTTGGAGCCTGGAACCTGCTTCAGATTCTGTGTCTCCCTCTCTCTCTGATCCTCCCCTGCTCACGCTGTCTCTCTCTCTCAGAAATAAGTAAAACATTTAAAAAAAAAAAAAAAAGAGCTACTGAAGTCAACAGGAAAATGACCAATAATCCGAGTTTTAAGTGGGCAAAGATTAGACAGTTCACAGAAAAATGTAAATGACCCATAAACATGAAAAAAATGTTCAACTTCATTTATAAAAATAATGACAAATTCATGTATGCCACTTCTCTCTTATCCAGATGAGTAAACTCCCGAAGTTTGACCCCATTAGTAAAGCCAAGGGAAGCAAACATTGCCAGCTGTCTCTGGCGGGAGGTGCAAAATGGTATAAACCCCCACAGAGGAGAATTCGGAAGCACCTCACAAAAGTGACAAAGGCATTTATCCTTTGACCCAGCAATACCTAGACTGACGTGAAAGATCACAGGTACAAGGTGCTTTCACTGTGGCACTGTTTATAGTAGCAAAAGGCTTGGAAGTAAGTGCTCAGCAATAGGGGCCCGGCTGAATGAACTATGGAAAATTGGAAAATCTGTCTCGTGAAATTCTATACGGGGTTAAAAAAAAAAAAATGAAAAAGATCTCTATGAAATCATTTGGAGAAACCTGCAGAGTATAGTTTTAATGAAAAAGGCAAAGTGCAGAAGAGAGTACACGATACTGTGTGTTAAGAAGCAGGTTATGCGATCAGGAGAGGGAGTAAGAATCAACATAAATATTTGCAAAACAACAACGAAAGAGAAAAGAAACTAGTGATAACAATTATCCTATAGTAACTGGAGAGTTCTGGATACAGGGATGGGGTAGGCATTTCTGTGTGTCCAGCTTCCCATAGTTTGGGGGTTTCTGACTATGAAAAATTCTAAAACACACAAACAAACAATAAAACCTACCGCTCTGGTGAATAGCATCTGAAGGTAAATGCTGTGACTGGCCCAGACTTCAACTGAGGTTGTACTTAGAGAAATTACATAAATCTCTGAGTTAAAGCAACACCGTCACCACACTCCTGCTCATCCCCACACCACGGAGGCAGACGCACAGGTGCAGGATTAAAAGTTTATTAATTAAATTAAAAGTGCAGTATTTAAAGCTGCTGTTTAAATATAATATTATAAAAAACATTATAATTAATTAATTAATTAAAAGTGAAATATTAAAGCTGCTGTTTCGTAATTTGTCCTATAAAATATGGAGCCATTTTTTAAAAAGTGGAAGTCATAAAGGTCTTCGAGAACAAACCCTGTTCATAATTTTTGTAACGGGAATTCCCGCCAGAAGTAGTAGATTGCCATTAATGATAAATAGATTTTATCAAATCATGCTGAACGGAAAAATGGGTGTGTCGGGCACTGTACCTTGGTCATTATGAAAACACCCCTTTCAAAATGATCAACACTCTCTCTGAAAATGAACTTAATCTTTTCAAGTAAATGCCACTCCACTGGGACTCAAATTCAAAGGGCATTCTACATTTCCATTTTTTCCCAACATTCTTAAGTAATGATCAATAACCATTCTTAGAAAGGAGAAATAAATTTAGATTCCTAATCTGGGGTTCAGCTGAAACATCTTGAAGATGGCACATGGCACCACACTGAACATTTCTATTTTTATGTATCTTCCATTTTCCACATTTAGGCTAGATTCAAGGCTCTACTCAACATGGTCCCTAAACACCTCTCTTTCCCACTGGGTTCTCCACCTGGCCAAAGGCAGCTGCTTTTGGTCCTCAACACGCCCTGAGATTCATGCCCCACTTTTGCTCACAGCATCCTATTCCTTCTACCAAGAGTAATTTTCCTGTACCATCTCTACTTGTCAGAATCCAACCTGTCCTGTAAGGCTCAGCTCCATGTTTTCAGTACCAGTAGTAGCAGTCACACAGCGGTAGTGATAAGCCCAAGCACAGGGGACAGGACAAGAACTTTAGGGCCAGGGCCCCCAGAGTCTAACACAAGGGTTTGTTACTTATTATGCACAAGACCTTGGACAAGTTACAACCTGCTGCTCATCCCTAAAATGGGCATATCCTAACCTTGCAGGGCGATGGTAAAGGTACAAACTGGATTAACTATTAACCAGATGAACACTAGTCCAAAATCTGGCACACAATACGTGCTCAATAAAGAGTGAGAGGTGGTGTTAGGTAGTAATAAAATACACGCGCATGAAGCTTTTCTTCTTTGTCCTTAACCAAAGTCTTCTCCTTTTCTGAATCCTATTCATTATAATACAGGTCGCTACTTTATATACAGACCAGAGCCACACTGTTCCTCAGTGGTCCTTCTTACCCTGATCTGATATTTTAACTTTCTGCTCACTTGACAGCATTACCACACATTTCCCATTCTCTTCTCGCCCATTACCTTTAAAAAACAAATTGTTTGTGTGTTTACTTAATCATTTACACAATAAATATTCATTAAGCAACTACCATTCTAAGTAGGGTTCCTCAGAAGGTTGATTTGGTTACTTATGTTCAATTTTTTTGGTTTTAGGTCTACAATTTTTTTTTCTGCTTATTCACTGAGTTGCCAAAGAGATAACGCCGGCACCTATGATTGTGGGTTGACTTGTTTCTTTTTTCACTTCTACTAATTTATGCTTCATGTAGTTTAAAGCTGTATTATTACTGTTAGAATCATTATGTGTTTCTATTTAACAGATTATTTTACCATTATAAAATGTGAACCGGTTTTCCTAGTAAAACTTCTTCTCTTAAAATCTTTAGTTTGATACAACAGCTTTCTGTTAGGGTTTTGGATGATATACTTTTTCCTGACCTTTCACATTTAACCTATCTGTATCTTTACTTTAAGCCACCTCTTTTAATCTAGTTGTCACTCAAGTGCTTAGTCCGTTTACATTTAATATAATTACTAATAATCATCTTTGCGCCTACCTTTCTTTTTGGAGGGCTTTGTTCCTTTATTCCTTCCTTTCTTTTTTGTTAATCAAGTATTCCCGTTGTACCATTTTACATTTAGTAGCCATTTGCTTTTTTTAGTTGCAGTAAAAAACATAGAACACGACATTTAACATCTTAACTATTTTTAAGTGTACAGCTCAGGAGTGTTAAGTATATTCAGTGTTCTGAAACCCATTACATTTTATTACCCTTTAAAACAGCGTCTTTTGTGTTTCCAAGCATATTCTAATATATTTCCCATCCAACCTCTACCACTCTATCTTCTTTGGAGCCTACATTTCAAATTATACAATTAGGGCAAGACAGGTCATACTGGGTATATCTTGGGGAAGTTTCAGGAATCTTCTGAACTCAAACTAACCATAATCCGGGAGCTCCTACAGCTCCATTTTGCTAGTGAAGTGCACCCTCACTCCAGCTGGCTGGTTTTACCAGCTCGGCTAGATCTTCTGGAAGGGCAGCGTCCTGGTGGCTGAACAGAGGACAATCAAAATTTGTGTGCCTCAATAGGGAGATACAGGTCCTAATTTCTTCTCTGCTTCTAAGTATGTAACTTAAACGAGTTTACTTACGCTTTCTGAACCTTAATTTCCTGAGGACCACACACATTGTACATAAACAAGGTTGTTAAGATCAACCCTGGTATTATACCTGAAAGCCTTCAACTGTGAAGAACTACACAAATATAAGGTAATCATTACTAATGGCCCTGCAATTAAAGTCTGCCATAAGGAAAACAATATTTTTTTTCGCATGTAGAGGTTAATTCACATCAGTCTAAATCGATATAAGCATGTTTTAAATGATTGAGGTAAGAATCAAGTTTATGCAAAGAATACCTCTACAAGGTCCTTTCTTGGTCTCAGCTTTAAAAGGGGTTCACTGAGGCGAATGGAGCACATGCCACCCCTCCCTTCATAGCTGCATATACCGGCACACCTGGAAAACAACGGCCACAAAAGCATTACATACCAAGGATACACAAACGAGAAACAGAAATGAGAGAGAAAATCAGTTCATGCTACTTCGCACGAGGACAGACACCCTCTTTGTTAGGAGATGTCTGCATCTCACCCTAGGGAGACGGATGTGTGAAAGGTAGTGACATCCATCACCCTAGCCAGGCAGTGACCGTCCCTCAGCTCTGCCAGGCTGCAAGGGCCTGAAGAAGAGAATCCTCTTCTGCAGCTCCCAGACTCCTCCCTACAAACTATAATCAGTCTGTGGTAATTACAGCCAGATCTCCGTGTCTCCAGAAACTGTAACAGAAGTCCACGTGAAGGAAGAGTTGTTCTAGATCATTACCTGTTTTCTATCACTTCAAAGACAAGCACCATAAGACACAATCCCATCTTACCCGTGTTAACTCCATTCCTGTGCAGGAACAGATTATTTCAAATCGGGATTTCTCGACTTGGTAGGAAAGGGATCCTGTGAGAGGCATCCCCGAAGACCCCTTGGGTCCAGAAGTATGGAAACGGTCAACCCTGTCCCCCTTCTAACACCTGAGCTCATGACTAAGTGGTGGTATCTTAAGGAGCATTGAAGAGGGCAAGCCCCATCCTTGGGAGGCCTCGCTGTGTCCTCAGCCTTCTTTCTTAGGGGCCGACTAGCCTCTTCCTCCTGAGACAAATCAGGAATGTGTTAATTTACTTTTAAGTGAGGGGAGATTCGAGAAATATCCTTTCAGGACCCCTAGGTGGCTCTTGCTTTCAGCTCAGGCCATNGGGCAAAAGCTGAGTGTGTAGAATCCCTGCTTGGGATTCTCTCTCCCTCTCCCCCTACTCTCCCCTGCTCGGCTCACTGTCCCTCAAAACAACAACAACAAAACAAAGATATATCCTTTTCTCTCACTGTGTCCTTTGTTTTTTAAGTTTGTTTCAGGAGAGAGACAGAATCAGGTGCGCAAACACGGGGCGGGGAGAATCCGAAGCAGGCTCCATGCTGTCAGCCCAATGGAGGGAGGGGGGCTCGAACTCACCAACCGAGAGATGACCTGAGCCAAAATCAAGAGTCAGACACCGAGCCGACTGAGCCACCTAGGCCTCCCTCACTGTGTCCTTTATAAATCAAACTGCTGGCGGGACGGGCCGCACAGCGTTCTCCAAGTTGCTTCAGCAGGAGAGAGAGAGGCACTAAGAGGAGCTGCTGGTCCCAAAC